>NC_052535.1:18498333-18804791 GCF_016699485.2 Gallus gallus | reverse complement strand
AACCACAACATTCCACCCCTTATTCCAGATCACTACATCATGCTGAACATATATCTAGATACAAACAAAACAGTCATCAACATGCATTACATACACACATATCTAAATATGTATATATATGTGGAATCATTAACTGCACTCCCCCAGCATCAAATTCCCTTGTGGCACACACTGGATGTACTCATTTTTCTCCATCACCCACCAAGTGGACCCACGTCCCTGTGCAAAAACAGTTCCACAGAGAGGTTTGTCCTTTCCAAAAGCTGGAAGGACCCAAACCACTTTTCTCAACGTGCTCTTTACGTGTACCACAGGGACCTTATCTCCCTCTAGAGTATGTAGGGAGCTGGATTGTGCAGGAACATTCTATTAACCAGTCACAGAATCACAGAATGGCCTGGGTTGGAAGGGACCTCAAGGATCATGAATCTCCAACCCCCTGCCAGGCAGGGCCACCAACCTCCCCATTTATTAGACCAGGTTGCCCAGGGCCTCATCCAACCTGGCCTTGAACACCTCCAGGGACGGGGCATCCACAACTTCTCTGGGCAGCCCGTTCCAGCACCTCACCACTCTCCTGGTAAAGAACTTCCCCCTAACATCCAACCTAAATCTTCCCTCTTTCAACTTAAAACCGTTCCCCCTTGTCCTGCTGTTATCTACCCTTTCAAAGAGTTTACTCCCTTCCTGTTTATAGGCTCTCTTCAGGTACTGAAAGGCTGCAATGAGGTCACCCGCAGCCTTCTCTTCTCCAGGCTGAATAAGCCCAGCTCCCTCAGCCTGTCCTCGTAGGGGAGGTGCTCCCGCCCCTTGATCATCTTAGTGGACCTCCTCTGGACCCTCTCCAACAGCTCTCTGTCTTTCTTATACTGGGGGCTCCATACCTGGACACAGTACTCCAGATGGGGCCTCACAAGAGCCGAATAGAGGGGGACAATCACCTCCCTCTCCCTGCTGGCCACCCCTTCTTTAATGCAGCCCAGAACACACTTGGCCTTCCAGGTTGCAAGCGCACACTGATGGTTCATGTCCAGTTTCTCGTCTACCAGGACCCCCAAGTCCTTCTCCGCAGGGCTGCTCTCAAGGAGATCTTCTCCCAGTTTGTATAAATGGGATTATACATTGGAATATACATTATACTGGGATTGCCCTGACCCAAGTGCAGCAACCTGCACTTGGCCTTATTGAGCATTATTAGGTTTTCATGGGCCCACTTCTCCAGCCTGTCCAGGTCCCTCTGCCTGGCTTCCCTTCTTTCCAGTGTATCGACTGCACCACTCAGGTTGGTGTCATCTGCAAACTTGCTGAGGGTGCACTCAATGCCACTGTCTATGCCGTTGATGAAGATGTTGAAGAGCACCGGTCCCAAGACCGACCCCTGAGTGACACCGCTTGTGACCGGCCTCCACCCTGACACAGACCCATTGATCACAACCCTTTGGCTGTGTCCAGCCAGCCAATTCCTAATCTATCAAACAGTCCGTCCTTCAAATCCATACCTCTCCAATTTAGAGAGAAGGATGTGGTGAGGGACCATGTCAAAGGCCTTGCAGAAGTCCACGTAGATGACATCCACCACCCTTCTCCCATCCACCAAAGCCATAACTCCATCATAGAAGGCCACAAGATTGGTCAGGCACGATCTGCCCTTGGTGAAGCCATGCCGGCTGTCTTGAATCACCTCTTTATCGTATATGCCTTAGCATAGCTTCTAGGAGGATCAGCTCCATGATCTTCCCAGGCACAGAGGTGAGGCTCACAGGCCTGTAGTTCCCTGGGTCATCCCCAGGTAGCATGGTGTTTCGATCCACCCAGTGGTCGCTTCCACCATGGTAAGCACATAATGCTTACCACTGCGAGACTGTGGCAAGGTGATCCATATTTATACTTTTGCCATCGCCCTTCCCCCCAGAGAGGTTTCATCCTCTTGGCTTGTTTAATTATGGCACCTGTGTCACAGTCGTGGATAACCTGTGCAGTAGCATCCATAGTTAAGTCCACCCCTCGGTCTCTAGCCCACTTATATGTTGCATCTCTTCCTTGATGACCTGAGGTCTCATTGTCCCTCCGAGGTAAAAATAACTCTCCCTTGCTGTGCCAGTCCAAGTCTATTTGAGCCACCTCAGTTTTGGCAGCTCAATCTACCTGATGGTTATTTTGCTATTCTTCAGTAGCCCTACTCTTGGGCACATAAGCATCTATGTGACGCACCTTTAAAACCATATTTTTTGTTCAGGCAGCAATGTTTTTCCACAGTTCAGCAGCACAAACAGGTTTACCCCTCCTTTGCCAGTTATCCTGTTCCCATTGCAATAGCCACCCCCATAAAGCATTTGCTACCATCCATGAATCAGTATAAAGCATTGGCCACCTCTCCCATTCAGCAACATCTAAGGCCAGCTGGACAGCCTTTACCTCTGCAAACTGACTTGATTCTCCTTTATCTTCTGCTGGCTTCTGCAACTTGTCGTGTGGGGCTCCAAACAGCAGCTTTCCATCTGCAATGCTTCCCCACAATATGATACTATCCGTCTGTGAACAGGGCAAATTTCTTTTCATTCTCTGGTAGTTTATTGTATGGTGGGGCCTTTTTAGCACACGGTATCTCTTCTCCTGGTGATGTTCCATACTTTTTACCTTCAGGCCGATCCACAATCACCTCTAGGATTCCTGGACAGCTGTGGTTCCCCATCCAACTTCATTGCATAATCAATGCAATCCACTTGTTCCAAGTGGCATCAGTAGCATGATAGGTGGAGGGAACCTTTCCTTTAAACATCCAGTTCAGCACTGACAGTCAAGGTGCCAGGAGGAGCTGCGTTTCAGTGCCATTTATTTCAGAAGCAGCCCTAACCCCTCATACACAGCTAAGATCTCCTTCTCAGTTGGAGTGTAGCACTCTTCAGACCCCCTGTATGCTCGACTCCAGAATCCCAGGGGTCGGCCTCGGGTCTCTCCTGTGGTTCTTTACCACAAACTCCAAGTGGGACCTTTCTCTCCCGCAGCAGTATAGAGGATGTTCTTTACATCCTGTTCCATCCATACTGGCCCCAGGGCCATGACACAGGCTATCTCCTGTTTGATCTGCTCAAAAGCCTGCTGCTGTTCAGGACCCCATGTAAAATTATTCTTCTTCCACGTCACCTGATAGAGGGGCTTACAATGAGGCTATAGTTTGGAACATGCATTCTCCAAAAGCCCACTACACCCAGAAAAGATAGTGTCTCTTTCTTATTAGTGGGCGGAGACATGGCAGTGATTCTGTCAGTCACATCTGCTGGGATGTGATGATGCCCTTCTTGCCATTTTACTTTTAGGAACTGAATTTCTTGGGCAGGTCCTTTCACTTTGTTTCACTTAATAGTGAAACCAGCACACAGAAGAATTTGGATTATTTGCTCTCCTTTCTTAAAAACTTCCTCTGCTTCTTCTTTCCATTCTAGACATGAAGACACCTGTTTTCATTTCTGGCCTTCCACAGGGGCAACTGACATTGATATTGGTGCTTCCTCTGAGTGGTTGGGTTTGACTTTGAGGTTTCCCCCTTTGGTTCAGATCTCAATTTGGAAACTCTCTCTCTCCGGAATAGCACTATATAGAGCTCGGTAAGCACAAGCCAAGCCCCAAATAAGCTGTTCCTCCTCAGATCTTTCTGAGCTGCACCATCCCTTACTCAAATACTTGCTTTGTTTCTCGGGATCCCACAGGTGTTCAAGAGTGAAATCCCATGATACCAGAGGTCCCAACACTTCTAATCTCTTTCCTAAACCTCTCCATATTCCCCACCACTCAACATCCTCTGATTTTGGGAAAAACTTCCTCCAACATAACATAAAATACTATTGCAGAGAATACATTCAGAGAGACTGATAACACAGTCTCTAAGCTGGCATCCTGAACATGCATAAGGAACTGAGAAGAGCACTCGGAAACCAGTCCAAACGTCATCTTGTCTGTTAAATTAGCTGGGATGTATAGGTACCAGACAGGAATCTCCATCAGCGCCATTCATTGGTTATATATATATGCAACACCAACACTGAACACGATGAACTTAAAAAGAAAGTAGTATGTTCCAAGGAACATAATGGTCATCAGTCCTCTATACAATGCTCTTAAAATGGAGTAGCTTCTGCCCGCATTCTCCACCAATAATTGTCACAGAGTTGCCTCTAGATCCGAGTCCATGGCAGGGGCACAAAGCCAACAGAGAGACAAAAGTGAGTGAAAAAAACTACCCTACCTTTTAACAGCACAGCGCGGATGGCCTCAGTCTGTGACTAATGAAGCAAGGCACGTTGCGGGCTGTGTGCTCTGGGAGAAAGGGAGAGATGGAAGGGTAGGGAGATAACAGATGGGTCTATAGAAAAAAAACAATGGCAACGATCTGAGGAGGAACTGTAATTTACTAAATCCAACAAAATCAAACAAAATGAAAAGAGTGTCCAAAATACGAGGTCTTATGCTTGTAGACTGCAGGGGAAGCACGTGCTTTTGTCCGCGGCAAACTGAGAGAGAGAGCGAGTGCCTGGTGTCCTGCCAGGAGCTCCACCTTCTTCCTCTGCAGGCCAGGTCCTCCGGGAATGCCGCTCCTCCCCCCCTCTCCAAGAACCCAAATCACCCACAAAAGGCAGTCCACAGAACCAGAACATTAACTCTTTAACCCCCACTGTTTTACACGATGTTCTGGTATGGAACTACCTATTTTCCTGCTATAATCAGAGGCAGATAAAATTATGTAAAGAAGTGGTCCTTAATGTTTACCATCCTAAGTGGAAACAATACTGAGCTAATAAGATGGCACTGACAAACAGATTTTCTTCCCCAGGAGCTCGAATTGCATTCAGAATAATGTATTCATCCAGCATAGATTTACCGCATTGCTCCTACCAGTATCTTCAAATGTAGCAGCAAAGGGGGAATCTCATTTGTTCAGCCTGTTAGGTCCCTTAAAAAGAAAGTGGTGCCAGATTTTGCTTCCCATGTTTGTACATGAACAGCATGGCAGATTTCAGTGGGTAAATTTGAGAGAACTCCAAATCAGCATGAGCAGTGATGAAAAAAATACTCTTTGGAAACTGCAGAAAGCCTCTGATTTGTGTTTTTTTGCAAGTGGCAGCTATACCCATTGTCACAAGCAGAGCAGCAACATATACGTTCAAGGGACCGTAATCTGGGATGCCAATTTCTATCTTTACTATTAGATTGGCCTGCAACAGCAGTATTCTTCCTTTCCTATGACCAGTTTAACATTTATGTGCCCTTGCTGAGGTGTCTTACATATATTTTTTCTTTGTGTGTGACAATTTAGTGCAGCAAGGGTAGGAGCAAGCTCCTAGTGTTCCCCTGAAGGAGACACCTGGAGAGTTGTGTGCATTGTTGACACTTCTTCAGTGAGCTGAAACAGAACACTCCAGAATGAATGCCTTAACTGTGGGATCTCTACCTGTCTATTAGATTTCTAATTGAATTTGCCAAGTTTAAGAGAACAGAGGCAGCTTTGAATTGCACACATCAACCTATAGCAACTGGCTGGAAACATATGCACTGCACGCCGTTCTTGGGGAAGGAGAAAGGCCAGGTCCGTACAATTTGCTTTGATTATACCAAAGCCCACTGCAGCCAGACTATGGGAGGTGGGATGGCACATTTGGCTGCAGGAGCCTTCCTCTACATGGGAGTGAGGGCCCCTGCTAGGAGGACAGTGCTCACAGTACTGATGGACATCATCTTTGCTTAGGGCTGAGCTTCCTCTGTTGCTTCGCTACTTCTGTCCTTACATCTCTTTTCAGAAGCTCTTATCCAGCCAGACTGCTAAGCCTGATGGCAACAAAATTCAATTTATCAATTCAACTAATTCAATTAATAAACTAAATCATGGCTGCAAAAACAAGATCAGAGAACCATCTTTGCAATCAGCATTGCAATCCACATTGCTAAACTGAGCTCCTTCAGCTAAGGGTAAAGCCCATGTTCTTTTCACATTTGTATTGTATTAATTTGGAAGCAAGTGTTACGTGTATCATTAAATTGGAATCTCATATCCATGTTCAGGATACATTAGCCAGCAGTTTCAAGAAACTAGCTAGTCTTGCAAAGTTTTGTTGATTTTGCTCAGAGTTTTCACAGCTTTCAGTGAGGCAATTTTTTGAAGCTAAACACAGAGGATTAACACCGCTCTCCTCATAGTATTCACTTTACCAAGAGAATGTTGGTCAAAGGAAAAAATGTGGAAAACTTCAGACTTTTTGTATCAGTCCTGCTTACAGAATAAATATTCTTTATCAGGGTAAAAGCATGAAGAAGAAAATAAGCTTTCTACCTATTGTGCACTAAATCAAAAGGTTCCAGTGAATTTCTTTGAGTATTAGCAAAACTGCTTAATCTCGGATTTCAAAGAGTGATCAAAACTATTTTCAATTATTCTTGACTTGCACTTGTATCATTCCAGACTGACCTGAGTCTTTTCCCCTAATACATTCCTTTATTCAAAGGAAATAAAAAGAAGAGAAAGAAGTGAATTTAAATGATCAGATTCCCACTGCGTGGGAAATATGACTTTAGTTCTTTAGTTCTTCCTCAGCAGAGTCTGATTAAGATGAAATAATTACAAGTTTTTCACTAAAAAAAAAGCAGAGGATAAATATAACAATGGCAGAACATTTTCAGAAATTGGATTTTTGTTATCTGTAGTAACACAGGAAGCTTATCTATTGTGAAAAGAGCAAGACTGATTCTAATATAGCATAAATATTCACATGATAATAAGGTTATATATTTTAGGTGAAGACAATGCATTGTTCATAAAGAAGAAGAAACAGCTGCGGCTAGCCTTTGAAAAACATGACTTTCTGACTGTGACTTTGTACCTGTCCCAGAACTATACAACTAGGATTTTTTTGAATGTATATTTACTGATACACATGCAGTTGCCATTGCTTATGACTTATATCTAAACTCTGAGGGCAACAGAATGGATTTGTTAGAGTTGTTAAGCACTTCTGATCTTTCAAAATAAGAAATACCAAATGGAAAATGCATAGATATGCCTTTCTATCTATGTTGTATTACTGATTATTTTTGTAAAGAACAAAATACCTAAATATAACAACTAGCTTTATTGCACAAAATTATTCATTTAAACACCCAAAAGAACTACATGTGAACTTTGAAAGATCTCTCAAAAACAGTGAAATTAAAGTGAAGAACCTACTGCACTGCCTGTAGTGCTGATTCACAAGCAATATAAATGTTGATTTCCATAGTTTTAGAGATCTACAAAAGTGGCTGCATATTCAGCTTCTATAAACCTTCGCATGGATTTAACATTACACTATTTATAGCAGCTAGGGAGCTAACTTAAACAATATATATATCATTCTTAGGATAGCAAAGTTAACATTTAAAATATTTAAGATGGACATAGTAAAAAGGATCATTGAATGTTTGCATTCATAATCCTGGTTTTTCCCAGAGCTTCCAGAGAATAAGTCTCTGAAGGACTATTCTAACTACTGCTTCTGATATACTTCTGCTGGCCCACAATGGTTTGCAGGACACCTGAATGGGCAGAAATAGTATGTGGTGTACAACATGCCTTATATTTTATATAAATGGTCTATAAACAATGGCAAATTATCTGAAAGTATAAAGGTGAGTGTGGGATTACCATGCCCAGGCAAAAGAAATTCACCATGTAATTTATGATCTAGAAGCCAGGAACAACGCTCCATTTCAATAATAAGCAATAAAAGTGAGAGCATCAGTCTTCACAGGCTAAAACTTGGATGGACACAATATCTAATCATATATCTGAGTAACACAACTAACCAGTGGATTAATTCAATAAAGTAATCAAAAGACAATTGAAAGATGGAGATGAAATTATAGCTGGATTGCATTAAATGAATATAATGTCACAGATTCTAGGAGCACTTAGTCCTAGATTCATAGATCAGCTCTCTGCTGTGTAGAAGCATCCTCAGACTGCTAGGGATGACATAACCACACATGTCATAGATGACTGACTGTGGAAAATGGTGGTCTTTCCTACTGGAGAATACAACACAAATAGTTGGATTTTATAGTCTTATAGCTGGGCTCTAATATAGAAAACATTTCTACATCCTATATTCAGTGGGCAAGAGAATAATGAAATATAACTATGGAGTAGAAAAATGGGGACGATACATAATACAGAGAAGAGACAGAAAGGAAAGTTGAACAAATTTCTTTCTTTCCCCAGACTGCCAGGTTCTTATTTCAGCAGCTGTCTGCCACTCAGATCCTCTTTTGGCTCACTTGCTAGCATAAAAATTGTCTGCAACAGTCAAATTGACTTCATGTGGAAAAAAAAGTGAAAAATAATTGGTATGTTAAGAAATAATACTGAAAGGATTCCACTGAGCAGGAGCACAAATAATGTGATTCAACACATTAAAATTTAGGAGATGGGATTCTGTGCATATTTGGAAGTATAAAAACAAACTATATATGTTTTCTCATTTCATTTCATGCATGTTGCCTCTTTTCATATGAAGAGAATCATTTTTCCTGTACTAAAAATTTTTTGCTTCTTTTTTGTAAAAACAGAAAACTAAGCAAAATCTGAAATGTATACATCACATTCATAGAGTAACAGATGCCAAGGAAAGAAGCAGTAGACTACCACTGTATATGGATAAAGCTACAAAGCTATAACCACTGTCTTTGAAAAACAATTACACTTAGCATTTTCATCTGTAAATCTCATTAGACTATGACAAGAAACATCATCCCACTCACTAAAGCATGGGGACACAGGTAGGCGTTGTTTGAGGTCATTGGCAGAACTGAAAAGAGAACATTAATTTCTAAACTCCCAGCCAACGATCTCTTAAGTACGCTCACTGCCTCCCTATGTAGTGAAAATAGATTAATACAATAATATGAACAAAATAGTTAAATTTTAGGCATCCACTATGAATCATCCATTAACACTCCGCAGCTAGGAATCAGTCCCACACATAATTTGGAGGACAACAGGAAGCCAAGGAAAACATAAACCACCAGCAAATAATTAAGAATTGTGCACTCAGTTCTGGTAAGTAGTTTATGAATTAGATGGGATGGTAAATAAGGTCTCAGAAATCACAAACTGAAAACTACACTTCTAATTAAAGTATAAATTATAGCATTACACGTTTCCCTTCTTATTATTGTCTTTTCACATAAGCCATGCATATGCCTGAGTTGTATCAATCTTGTATAACTTTAGGCTTTGATTTCTCAGCTACACAAGAGAACTGTCTGTTCAGTATATTTGATAATGGCTATTTCCCTCCAGAAGTTCCACAACAAATAGGTTCTTGCATCAAACTATTCAAAAGATCAGTGCAGAAGCTCTCATCTTTCTGGGAGTCTCATTTAAATATCATGATAGTTAAGACAATTACAGTCTATCTCCTATCATAGCTCCTTCTGGCATAGAAAGACACATAGAATTCACAGAGATGTATTGTTAGATTTCCTTTTGACTCACTAGTATTTGTAATAAGCCTCCCTAAAACCTTTGGAAAAAGCACAGAAAAGCTGAAGGACTTTTTATGACCTATATTCCCACTCTTTTTTTCTATATTTTAAATATGTTAGCTCAGTGTTTTAAAGTTTTCCATAGAAATTTGTTGATGTGTATGTGTTTCAAGCTGGAATACATGTGAAGAGAAGTGTCAGCTCAGCAGAGTGCAGCAGATGTGACGAGCAGTAAAGTTCAGCCAAGTCTTCGCTCACTAGAGTGGATCGCTGAGTTTCTGAAACTCTTTTGAGCAATTCAAGTCCCAACTGCCCCAGTACTGAGGAACTTGGCTACTTGTGAAAGAAGATAACAAAAACAAAGACTTAGCTGAATACATGCCACTTTCCTGCTCAGCAAGAATACAGTAAGGAATAATCTAGTTGTAAAATTTAGCAGACATATAACAAACTTGATCTTCCAAATAAAACCTTACCCTCCCAGGAGAATGGGAGTGATTTCATTTAAGACGTTGGCCATGTAAGTGGGTTTTTCACCAACATCTCACTGTACTCAAACTACTGAAAATCTGATACTAGTGACCCAGGCACAAAATGGGAGTATACTGACTTCAGCTTTATGTGAATGATGCAGGCTGGAAGACTCCTAGATGGCATATTATGTAATAAGACAAAAGAGGTTGTCTCTCTTTTCTCCCACTCCCGCTGAAGTGACCGCCTGTGTTAGGTGAGATTCTTGTCACTAATACCAGTCTTGGGGGAATCTGATTAAGGTCATACAGGTGCAAAGCGAACAAAGGTACCCTGTATTTGCACCTAAATTGTCCAATCGCCCAGTTTAAAACCTTTAAAAGCCTGTGACAATCTTGCTTTGTTATTATATTGCTCTTTTGTGATTAGAAGAGAATTTCTGTAGTCAATGCATTTTCACAGTTCTCTTTTTTTTTCTATTGATTTTAGCTTTCCAAGTAAGAGACTGGCATAGAGTGAAGTCAGTAAAAAATACCTGGAGAAATGAAAAAAGTTTGTAACATGGGAAAATTCCACCTCAACTCCAACACCTCTGCCTCTCAGAACAAAAATCAAGATGTCTTAAAATAGGTTCTGACATATTATCAGTGATTTCAGGGGGATTATGTTCTAAGCTTTTGTATGGAAATAGCTCTTCTCTCAAGAGGAAATAACTGCTACAGGTCTATATACATTAGCAGTGCCTTTTCCAAAGCAGACAGCGTTCTTAGAGTGGCTGTACTGCCTACTGCCTCCTACACAGAAGATAATTGGTGCCTAACACTTCTGGCCCTCAGGAGCAACGCAAAAGACGACACAAGAAATCTGTGTTGCTAAGACATAAATCTACACTTGTTCTGCCACCATACAGAAACCTGACATCGTATTGCACACACACACTGTTACACTAATAATTGCTGTTACACTGCAAATACCAACATAAATTTTCTGAATTTCTAAAGAGTAATACCAGCTTCCTTTTTAACATTGGCAATATAATTATGTGTTGCTCTTGTTTGGTAATCAACCACATATATTGATCTGAACAATTTGATGAAATGTTAGATTTTTCAAAGGTCCCTAGAAGTTACAAGACTGTAGCATTAATTAGACAAATTGTTCATCCACTGTATTTTTAAAAACATAGATAAAAAAAATTTGGAAATACTGCAAGTATCTATACTCTTCGGAGCTTCCCACTAATTACTTTTTCAAGCGTAGCACTTTAACAGTGATAATTAGATGCATGCACAAACAGGCTAACAATCAGAGATGAGAACCAGATTTGAAATGTTTTAGTTACCTGAACATCCTTGAAGATAACTGAGATGCATCTGGCCTCTGATTTCACCCCTTTAAATTTTAAGTACTATGTAACAAAAGCTGCTGCTGTACTCAAATAGGGTTCCTCCATGTTCATGATCTCAGGAAGAAAACTAATTCTATAAAGTCTCGTTTTTCAGTCTTCACTCATACTCTTGGATCTATTTGGTCTTTAGAATGATTGGTTCTCCAACTGTAGCTCCAACATGTCTTTCATTCCAAATGATCTATTCATCTGTATGCATAAACATGTTAATCTGCGGCTTCAGAAAATCCAACCAACCCTCCAACAACAAAAACAACGGAAACTTCTCATTAACAACATCCCTCATTAGCTAGGATTAAGAACCTTGGTCAAAATGATTGGCCTTGTGCCCAGAAAAGCTATGAGATCAAAAACCCAAACAGACTTAATGATCCTCTGATAAAAGAATAACTTTGTACATCTCCTACAGAATACTTTGAAAAAGGAAGGGAAAAATACAGGAAATGTCACATAATCTGCATAAGTTAATTTTTCTCCTGGTTTGAAAGTTGTACAGTTTTTTGGGGGGGGAGCTTCGGGAAATAGTTTTTTTCCTCTTGTCTCTGTTAAGTGACATTTACTGTCTACAAGAACGCTAATATGAAAAATCACAAACTGTACCAGTGATTAGCCTGCAAGAGCCTAAATAGTTACATTAACATTTCCAGTATCTCATTACACTCATGAGCAGTTTAAAATTATGGCATTTGTATTTGTATACAAGAAGACTTATATTTAGGCAATTTAACTTGCTGGTATCTTTATATTGACACCACTAATTACAGCCTCTAACTTTTCTAAAGTTTGATTTTTATTTCACAAACTCAACAGTAGATGGAAAATAGGAAGAAAAAGAAAACCAAATAAACCATACAATATAATTGCCTAACAGCACAAGAATGCATTATTAAAAGCCAGTGCCTCTGACTGAAACAGGGCACTAACCAAACTGCACTGGGAACATTTCTTTCGTGGACAATATGAAAATGTCTTAATCAGTAGAGTTCATACACGGAAGTGTTAGAAAATGATCAAGCTCACTGGCTGAATCTGTGAAGGAATTATTAGCCATCTAATCAATATTCAACTTGTAACCCCAAGACAGTTACAGTTGAAAAGCAGGTGTGTTTGAAGCTCAGTTTGCGCCATATATTTTGGGAGGGAATAAGTCCTATTTGAATGGCCTGTTCTTTGATATTGACTCTAGAGACCGTAAAACAACTACTTTTAGTTCTGAATTTTAATAGCTATGGGAGGAGGTAAGGGCTGAGCTCCCAAAGAGCAGGGACTTTAATTCCCTTCAACACTGAAACAGTTCCTCTAGAGCTAGGTGAGGAAGAAAAGGAAAGCACCCAGGTGGACAGTGAGAGGAAAAGTTGGTGTACTACACTTTGAGGACCTGTGAAGTACAGAAATCAGAAGTGAGGCAGGAACTGAGCAAGTGTTGGAATGTGAAAGGATTAAATCTGGTGGGAAAGGGAGACTGAAAGAGAGACTTACCAAGGGGCATTTGGTTTTGCAGTAGGCATGAGAAACCAGGTTAGAAAAAAGTAGCACTTGCTTTGTCAGCAGGAAAAGGCAATTAATGTACCATCATCTAGGTGCGTTCTACTACTGGCAAAACCACATAATTGTCTTAGGATACAGATGTCTGCCTAGGAAGCATGGGGCAGTTTGAGTACTGGTAGTGTAAGGTTAGCATCTTTTGCCACTTTACCACTGAAGTAACTTATTGAAATCCAGTTTCTAAGATCCTGGTTTGTCAGGCTTTTCTTCATGCTTACATAGAATGATGTCCTCCTCAAAAGTGTATTCATGCACTGGATGTATACAGTCCCTTTTTGCTCTCAAGATAACTATGCAGTTTTCATACTGTTTCAGTCTGTACTATCATTGTTTCTGTAAAGATTGTTATATGTACTCTCATAAATTAAAATGAGGGAAGAAAAAATTTGCATCCTATTTTGCTGGGGTAAAAAAAACAAACAAAACAAAACAAACGAACAAATAAAAAAAAAACCCAACAGGGGTTACATAATTTTCACAGCTTAAATTTTCAAGTTATGAAGGAAATTTGTTTCACTCATTATCAAGCCATTACTCAGGCAAACAGCATTCCCATAACAAGCAGCAGATTCCAGAGCTCCATGGCAGAAGAAATGTAGAGCCCTTCTATGCAGAAGCTGCCAATACACTTTCCCTGTTAAATCAATCTCTTTAAGCATAACTGAAAAAAAACCTGTCACCTATACACCTTCTGAAAACGATTGTTTCATAGATGTCAGCTGAAGAATATAAAACCAAACACATAGGATCAACAGCTATAATGATTTCTAAGTTGGTAATGGTGATGCAAAACAAAATCATCAGTATTTCAGTAAGGAAATTCCACTAGAAAAGCTAAGGCAGTATAACGCAACTGCAACTTGTGTAAAATATTGCTATGATACCAAATAAGCATGAAAAATAATCTGAGGCTCGAACGGGTAAACAAAATAAACAAAGTTACTAAACGAATCAAATATCTCTGTCTGTTGTTCACAAACACTATAAAACTGAAAGCTTACTTTTGTAGGAGAAAAAAAAACAAAAAGCATTTTTCTGAGCAAAAAAACAAACCCTGTAATTGGTTCTGGTTTGCTGGAGAGCAACAGATAATAATATACTAGCTGCTATAGTGCCAGATATAGCATGACTTGTTTTTCAGGCAATACTAAAATCATATATGGAAAGAGTTAATAGCATAAAATAATTTAAAATCATCCTTATACTTTTCTAAGCAGTAAATGCTTTTAAGCACACAGGGAAAGAAGCCATAACAGGACAGCACGACAGTCACATTTCAGACATACTCACTCAAAGATGGATGCTTTTTTAGTCAAAATGTTCCAAACTCAACTAATGTGATATCATTTCACCTCCTCCTTGAAATGAGACCATTTTGAAGACTGTTTCTTCCGTACTTCATTGTGGCACTTCAGTTTTAAACCTGACCTAATGGACAGTCATAGATGCTATGGACTTGAAGCATAAACTGACATGTTAGCATGGTAATTTACTCAGATGTCACATCAATCATTAGAAGACAGTTTGCTGAGTGACTCATATATCTGGCAATACGCATTGAAAGCCTTTCTAGCTCTTTATATGTATAAAGTGACTTCCTTTTGGAAGTCTTCATCAGAACAACATCAATTGTAGTCATTTATAGCTCAAAAGTAATCGCTGAAAATTTCTCAAGCTGTACATACTGTATTTCTAACTATAGCAAAGCTCTAAAAATCAGTCAGCAGAGGCCACTTCAATCCCTGCAGGATAATGAAGGATTATTATGTGCAGTAACCTATTTATGAAAAGGAAACAGTGTGCTTCTTTCAGACTCCATCAATTGCTTTAATAAGGAATTGAAAAGCATGGCCTACTTTATATGCAGATCACCAGCCCAGTTGCATAAGGATTTACAATAGACAAAACTGGTTTTGTTGAAAATAAGGGCTGTTTGTTTAAATCACACAATACTGTTTGCATCTAAAAATTATTTAGAAGCTAATAAGGTGCAATAAATTTTGACTTGTTAATAAAAATGGGTTCAATATTCTCCAGGAAGGTAATGTAAATTGAAGGTGATAAGGTAAAGCTTGAAGTAAAACAGGCCTAAGTTAATGGGAAAGGACATACTGCATTTGTGCACTGATGGCCCTAAGAAAATGAATGCCAAGTGAATGCAGTTAACTTAAAACATTTTATAAAATTTTAGATAATGGACCTAAATGTTTCCTAGGAGATTAGAATTACTGCAGTGTTACTTTTGCTTTAGAGACAGAAAACTTGACACAGTTCAGACAACTGAAACTTAGCATGATGCACATTACTGAGCTCTGCTACCATCATTTCGAGGGATGGAGAGACCCAGGTTCATATTTTACTTTTGGTGTTGGTTCATTTGCCTGTATGTTAACAAAATTAATGAGGCATGGTATGACCCATGCTAGTGTCCCTGCAAAAAAAAAAAAAAAAAACCAAAAAACAAAACAAAACAACAACAACAACAACAAAACAACAAAAAAAGAACACACACACACACAAAAAAAGAAAACCCACAATCCTCAACCTTGCAGCAGGACATTTTAGTTTCAGTCAAAAGTTACAAATATCAACTGTCACATAGTATATAAAAATACCTAATTTAATGCATAAATTTTGTGAGTAATGCTTTCTTAAATAAGAAAATAATCTTAAACCACTGAATATTACCGTGTTAGAACTGCAATGCAATGAATTAAAAACACTAATTGTTCAGTTCACTATGATGTTGTGTTAAACATCTTTTATTAATGAGCTGTTAGTCCTAGCTGAGGCATTTGATAACCTCTAGTCCACTGTTAAATCCTCATCTGATTTCAGTGAGTTGCATTAAACAAACCCAGAGGGAAAAGAAAAAAACCCTCAATAACTTACAGTTCAGTCTCTATGGTCCTAGAACTAGATTAATCTAAAGAAGGGTAGCTTTTCTATAAATCAAAGCTTCTGATTTAAAGCATCTGACATATAAGTCTATTTTACAATTTATTTATTTTTTTAATTTCAAAAATACAACACATTAAAATAGGTTCAATTTATCAAAGCTAAGAGCAAAAATTAAGTAATAATGTACTTAAAGTGCAAAGGCACTTTAACACAAGAAAGTGACGCCCAGCGGCTAGACATGATAATTGGAACAGCAGTACTGTATATTATTATTTACAAAAGAAAGTCAAAAGTCCAGGAAAAAGATCTTTGGAGATCTTCTACATACCACATTAAGCTTCCACTTAAAAATGAAAACAAACAAACAAACAAACCAAAAAAAAAAAAAAAGCCAAAACAAAAAGCACCCAAAGACTCTTCCTCATTTCCTTCCAAATCAAAAAGAATTACGCAAGATTTATTACAGAAATGTATATTTGCAGTGACAGTTCCTACAGAAAGGTCAAAAGGAGAGAGAGAAATAACTTAAAGGGAATATTGCAAAAGCAACATCATGTCCCTGTAAAGGTTTGATTTCTCTCTCTCACTTCCTAATTTAAAAAGTGAAAATGTTTGAAATGTGACAGATGACATCAGCACTGAGTTCAGAATCAATTAAATGTGATGTTGAGCTCATTTAAAAATCTTTCTTTGCCTCCCAATGCCCCCCTCACAGCTGACTGACTGCAGTTTGTTTTTCCAGAACTTCGAGGTAGTCTGGTTCTGTTTGTAGCTTTCCTTGGAGTAAAGGATGCTCTGGTTTACATTGTTCTGCAAAATATTTCCTGGGGGTTCCATACAAAACAGTTTTATTTATCCTGTCCTGGTTTTGGCGTCTTGATTCATATGAAGGGGCAAACTGCCTTTTGGGTAAGGTGCAAAAGTTATAATGAACTAATCCTCCAGTGGGGAGTTCCTTGACCCTTTCTGCAATATTTTGATACAGCAGCTCTGGCTCCCGTGGTGAGGACTGCTTTTCCAGTAATTCAGCTTCACTGATTGTAAATGCAAAGCTGGTGGGATCTTCCTTTTTGTGGTCAAGACTGTTATAGCTAAACTCATGGAGATTTCTGTAATAGGCAACTGGATCCCCTTCCTTTTGCATGTAGATTGGGTTTTGGCACATCTGTCCAACAGGAGGGGTAATATAGTTATAAACATGTCCTTCGGTTTTATCATGGGTCTCAGTGTTGTAAGACCCGTACTGCAGCTGAAATGAACTGATATCTAAGTTATTTGCACTGCTGGGCATGCTTTGCACCCCCTTCCGGCGCTTAAGAACAAAGACAAACAGGCCTGCCCCAAAACAGACTGACAAAATAAACACAACCAACAAGCCTAAAATTAAGACAGAGAGTGGAACTTCTGTGTGTATTTCTGGATAGGAGCTGGGAGAGATACCAAGGAGATGGGGCATATCTGTGTTCTGATTCATGGGCAGGAGAGATGACTCTGACAAGCTGGGGTTCTCTGGGCAGATGGCTTCTTTGCTCAGGAATTTCAAATGCTCTCCAGAGTGTTTGGTGGGAGACTCGCATATGACTTCATTGATAACAACAGGGGGATTTGACTGCTGACTGTTCTGGTCAGTAACTTGCTCTATCCAGTTCCTCAGCCCCATGATGTCACATGTGCAGTCCCATGGGTTCTCCTGGAGGTCGATCTGAATTAGAGCTGACAGACGGTCTAAGACTCCTCTCACAGGCAGGTGTGAGAAATGGTTGTTTCTTAGGTTGAGCCTGGTGAGGGAAGTGCCACCAAAGACATTGTCAGGCAGGGATCTGAGCAGGTTGTTGTTGAGAAATAACAGATGAAGATTACTAAGAGTGTCAAAGGTATGTGGCAGGATCTCCTTAATGACATTGTACTCTAGGTAGAGATATTGCAGGCTCTGCAACCCATCAAACATAGAAGGGTAAAGAATCTCAAGGTAGTTGCCATTAAGATAAAGTCTGCGTAAACTCGTGAGGTTTGTAAAGGCACCTTCTTGTATCACTGCAATTCTGTTGTTTCCTAGATGTAACAAATCCAGAGAGCTGTACTCTGCTAGATCAGTTCTATAAATGACTTGCAGATAGTTACTGGTAAGGTAAAGTTTCTTTGGAGTGGTTGGTTTAGGGTGGAGTTCAGAGATATTACTTATCTTTTTCTCTTGACAGTTCACATTTAAGCCATTGTCCAAGCTCTGTGAAGTACAGATGCAGCCATCTGGGCAGGTGATGGGCACAGGAGACTTTGTCTGGTAAACCATGATAGGTCCAAATATTTGTCTGTCTTTTGACACAGTGACACGGGGTGTGGGGCGATTCCTGGCTTTGGGGGGGCGGCTGGCTTTTGGGGCTCTGGTGGGATTGATGGCAGAATTGGCTGTGGGCAATAACTTTGAGACATGTGGGTCTGAGATGATAGGGTGCTTTTCCCTCTGATTTGAATCACTGGAGCTTTTCCTAGGGCACAGATCTTGTCTGGTGAGCTGAGTCACATCTTTCCCATGTAGCCTGAAAGGGGTTTCACAGACTATCTCACCCACAAATACGGTGATTGTGTCTAGCCAGGCCTTAAGTGGCAGCAAGTCGCAAGTGCAGTTCCAGGGGTTTTCTTCCAGTTGGATTTCCATGATGCCTCCAATGTGCTCCAGCACACCAGCAAAAGGCATCATCTTCAGCCGGTTCCCCCGCAGGTCCAGGTGGGTGAGGAGCACAAAGCGGAAGACATTGCTAGGCAGGGACAGCAGGAGGTTGTCATTGAGAATCAACACTTTGAGCTTGTTCAGCTTGTTGAAGGCCCCTGCCTCAATAGCACTGATGTAGTTGTAATCAGCTTGCAGGTACTCCAGGCTCTCCAAGCCCAAGAATGTATCTTCCTTCAGCACTTCCAGCTTGTTGTTATTGAGGTGCAACCTCTTGAGGGTGCGGAGGCCACTGAAGGCCCCAGTGTGGATCTCCTGCATGTCGTTATTGCCCAAGTGGAGGGTTACAGCATTGGAGTAGTTGACAAACTCATTGGGGAACAGGCGGGTCAGCGCATTCCCATTGAGGAAGAGCTGGTAGATCTTGGATGGTGGTGGCAGGAGGAGGCTGATGGTAGTAAATCCTTTGTTTTCACAATTAATGTTTAGCACGTTCTCCTTCTCCTCGCAAGGGCAGCGGCTCTTGCTGCAAATGTCTTTGGTAGGTTTGCGACTTTCTATCTGCAAGATCCCAGCCACTGTTAACAAACTGAGCAACCAAACACCCTTCAGCATCTTTATGCGCCGTTGATCCCTGCTTTAGTACCTACAGTCAAACCTTTTGAGGAAGGTAAGGAGAGAAAGAAAGAAACCCCCAGTAAAAACGGCCAGGAGTAGAGGCTGCAAGGGGAGGGCAAAGCAGGTTTTAAGGGGGCAGCAAAGCAACGACTAGCAAAACTCCTCTGAAATTCTCCCTCCCTTAGCCCACTTTTTGCCCGCGGAGCCGTTCTGGTAAAGCTCCGCCGCAAGAGTCTCCCAAAGCCGGGATCCCAAGCGCTGCCCGCAATTCCATTCCCTAGTTGTTATTTTAAAAGGGGGGGAGGGGAGGGGGGGGAGGAGAGGGGCGTATAGGGAGGAGAAGAATAAGCCATCGACAGCAGCAGCAGGGTTCCCCCAGACCGAGCCCCTCTGAGCCTCCCTACGCCCGGGAGTCGCTTCGCTCCCCGGCTCCTACCTGCTTTCGGGGTGCCCGAGCGGGCAGCAGGGGCAGGGGCCGCCACCGAGCGCCGCCGCCGCGCCCCGGGAGCCAGGCACCGGGCAGGAAGAGGCATCGCCCGCCGCCCACCTCAGAAAGAGCCCGGCGGGGCGAGGCAGTGCCCGCGCAGCGCTGTCCCGGCCTCGGTGGGGCGGGAAGTTCTGCCGGACAGCGGGCGAGGAGCAGCGGCTGCGCCGCTGCGAGAGCGCGGACGGCTCTACGCAGAGCGCGACGCGGCGCGGCACGGATCGTTTGCTGGCTGCCCCGCACGGAGCGGCGCTGACGTCACGTCGGGGGCGTGGGGGACACATTTCTCCCAGCCCCCTCCCCCTCCCCCAGCCGCTCTCGCGGGCGGCTCCGTTTCCGGCTCGGTAGCTCGTCGGGGGAGGCCTCTGGCAGCCCGAAGGGCGCGGAGCACGCTAGTGAGCGGAGGTACCTGCGGCCGGAGTTTTGGCCCCGAGTCTCTAAATCTGTGCTTTCAAAATAGCATGTCAGCCAGCTTCCTCGGCACCTGCCAGCCGGCGAGCCGCACACACGCACACAATCCGGCTCTCGGAGCAGGGGTGCTGCAAAACCCGGATCTGGCAGCAGTTCTCTCCCCGCCGCGCAGCTCCCTTCCCGAGCACTGCTCGCTGCGGGGACGCTCGCTGTCAGCCATGGGGATTCAGCACCTTCCGCCGACTCGGCTGGCTCCACGCTCTGGAAAGCTCACCCGAGTGCTGAGCCGCGAGACCCCATCCAGGGTGACTATTTCCACTGCCTGGAGCCGTCCCGCTGCCAAATCGCGGTGTAATGGGATAGTATTTGGCTGCATTTTGAAAGAACAAGATACTGGATGTGGGTTATTGTGACTTTGCCTCAGCACTGTGCCCAGGGCACAGATCTGTGTTTGATAGGAGCAGGTTGCTGCTCTTCATTTCTCTCAAGAGCATAAAATGTGGAGTTCACACTGGAAGAAAAGAAAAAAGAAAAGAAAAGAAAAGAAAAGAAAAGAAAAGAGAAAGAAAAGAGAAAGAAAAGAAAAGAAAAAAGAAAGAAAAGGAAAGGAAAGGAAAGGAAAGGAAAGGAAAGGCACAATAAATTTTTAAAGTGCTAATACAGCAGTATACATTATTACAGGATTTATATAGGGAGTTAGCAGCACTTAGTCTCTAGATTATAGAGCTGCCAAAAGACTGCTGGACTTGTCAAGATTGGTGCTGTCATTTTGTATTAGTCTTCAACCATTAAGTATCAGAGCCCACATTTTAGGGGTATCAAAAAATGCATTGCCTGTTCTTATGGGGTGCCTGAAATCAGGAAGAGCATCAGCACCCCGCAGCAGCCAGCTCATATGCCTTTGTAGTGCTGCTGAGCAGGGAAGTACTGAAGTTGGTGTTTAGGATCAGAGCTACTAAAGCTTCCCTACTTAAAATGTGGAGAGGTTGTAGAAAAAAAACAGGAGTATCCTGCTCTGGAGTAGGCTGTTGAGGTGGTCCTGCACCAAGCTCGATGATACGGGGATTTTGAGATGCGACCAGAGCTGCTCCTTTCAAACCCTGCTTGTCCGGCTGAATTCAGGAGCAAAATTGGCTAAGATCAAGGAAAATCACTGTAGCAGATCTGGAGTTTTACAGCACTAACACAGCAGTAGGCAGATTATTTTGCTGGAAGTTTTGTTTGTTTGTTTCTTTTCTTGTTTTATGTTTAATTTCTCTTTAAGCATTAGAATACATCATCAAAAGGTGAAGCAAAATTGGACCAGTTTCAGAACATTCCTCATCTTACTTTCAGGTCTTTGGAACTTGAAGGAGGGGCATGAACCTAAGGGGAGAAGGGAAAACTGGGCTCAGGTTGAATTTGTTTTATTGAAGGGAGTATGCCCAGACATGCCCTTGCCCATGTGGGCATGCAGCAGAGGCACACACATGTTGCTGTAACCTGCCTTCCCCACGTTGCCCCCAGACAGCCCTGCACAGCACAGCCAACTCTCCAGGCTTCCTGCAACACACAGTGGAAGCTGAAGGCAGAAAAAAGTCTTCTGCATTTCCTTATCATCTCTCATGTATGTGGCTGTGAGGTTTGGTGCCATGCAACTTTCTGGTGGGCAAGGGTCATGTCCTGAAAGTGGCTCATGGGGCCACATACGCTGTCACACTTGCCTTTGTTTACTAGTACATGGGAAATGCATTTGAGTTAACTGCTGAAGCTGCCTGGGAAGGGAAGTGTACAAATGGCGTGCCTCAGAAGTAATTACCAGCATCCTGTGGAATAGAAGGAACAGAGTGTTAAGGGATTGAAACAGTAATATTACACAGAGATGATACTGATTCCATTACATTGCAAATGTATCCATGTAATAACCACTGTTGTAGGAGGAGAAATGGGGATTTAAAGAAGGAAAATAGCTACAGTTTTTTATTTAGGAATGAATCATAATTTCTCAGCATGCCCAAAGTATTTTATAATTCACTCAGTTAAAAACACACAGTAAAAAAGAACAGCTTTCTTCCCCACCTGTCTTATTTGGTACGTTGGGTGCAGGAATGTTTTCAGGCTGCAGCTGCCTGGGAGCCTCCAGCAGTGGGAGACTTTGGGAAAACATGGTCCTGCACCTGGTGTGAATGTATTGAGAAGGTTTTTTCTTTTTCCCAATTACTTTGCTGTATTCCCTCATCCTCCTTTTGGGGCAGAGGTATGAAGAAATCTATAACTTACAGATTCATAGGTTATAAGGCTTAAAGGAACCACTGTGTCTTCATGATCTTGCATTAACACTCCATAAGATAAGTTGGAATTAATTCCTGCTTAAACTAGATTATACTTTATAGGAGACAAATAAAACAAAACAAAACAAGAACTCTGAAAAAATGATAGCATGGCCAGGAATATTTTAGCCATTTTCTATGATGAAAATCTGGTATATTTGGTAAAGTGTTCCATGAGCTTTTGCCTCCCACTGCTAAAAAATGCTTTCTTCTCTGCATCTCTGTATCTCTGGCTGCCTTCAATTTGGCATTTTTATCCTTGCTAGCATCCCAGTGTAGTTGATGAAGAACCCTTGATTATCCTGTACTGGCTTCCCAGGGGGCCACTCACAAACTGCTCTGGTGCAGGTGTAAACAAAGTACTTGATACCTGCCTGAACCAGCTTCAGAAGGACTGTGTTAGTCTCGTGCTGTTATATACACCAGCACAATATTTGACTCCTGCATGGTGCTAGAGCCACCACTTCATCCATCTGCTGGCAGGAAAAAGAATGCCAGACCATGGCATGGAAGCATAAGCAACTAAAATTTGGCACAGATCATTACTCTTACTGCCTGCCTCATGCTATTGTCCTTCTGTGAGAGTAAATATCAAGGAGCAGGATAAGCCTGGAAACGTGATGCTCTTTTTCTTTCTCCACATTTTATCTGCAGATGGATGTTAAGCGCTTCTCATGTATCTCCATCAGTTTATCAGTCCCTCTTTTTGTAAATGAAGAAAGCAAAATCATATGCATCCAACCTAAAATCTTATGGAATAAAGAAAAGAACAGAACAAATAGCTAAGCAGTGATCCCTGTTAGTTGGATGGAGGGCAGTATATAAGCTTTACTGATCATCAGAAAGTATCAAGGAAACTTGGATACTGGTAGTATGTAAGGAGGGATTTATATATGTAGTACAGATAATTACCTGACTGATTTTTGTGAAGAAAACATGGTGACTAGCGTGGTGGAATTTGTAGGTATAGGTATTTAGTGATCCTCACCCTGTAATCCATAATACGAGATGCCTTTTCCATGTTGGCTCAGGGTTCTTGTTTTGTCTTTCTCACTTTCTGAGGGGCTATTTCCCTGTATGTCTTTGTGAGCCTGTTTGTAGCTGGAGTCATTCTCCATGGCTATGTACATTTTTTGAATCTTTCCTATACTATAAATGGGGTATTTTTGTGCCTCACTTGAGGCACTGAGGAAATAAACAGTTTCCAGATTTAGCAGTGAGAAGCTTGCAAAATATTTGTTATTTGTAATCCAAGCATTTAGTTCATCCAGTAACACTGGAAAGCATGCTGTGAAAGAGAGCAAAAGAACAGTCTGGCTTTCACTACCTTCCTTTGGGCAAGGGAATGGCAAGAGGAGGAGGGTGGGTATGAAAGCCAAGGAGCAAGGAGCTAACAACCTCTGCCCTCTGCGGCCCTGGCAGCCATCCCTGCTCACCAGTGGTGCTCAGCAACAACAAGCTGGTGCAGTGCATTTCTGAGAACTGGCAGAGGAGAGGGATGCTTTCGGCAAAGCCTCCATGGAAGGAGAGCAAAGGTTCCCCTTCAGTTGATGGGCAGAAGGGCACTGCAGAGTGATGGGACTTGTTTGTATGTGGTGTCTGCTGAGTTGCACTTTGCTGACAGTCTGTAACGGTCTTTGCTGTTACCTGTAATGATGTTCCTTCACTTCTGGATACATTTTTAGCTCGATTTCCCCCATCCATTCAAGCATCTGGAGAGCCATAGGTTACTTTAGCATATTACTTACTGACACTTCATGATTTCAACTGTAGAAATAAAAGAATTTAATGAACTGTGACTTGAAATCAACATGCCTAGTAATTCTCCCTTCCTTTGCTGTTCCTGCAAGGACTCAAATCCTAGTTAAAGATACACATTACTGACATCCATTGTATAATTTCAGGGTAATTATAATTTATTTATTTGCTTACTTTGCAAGGTGATTTCACCATTATTTGTTTCTGTGTGTCTGGGGTAATCCATTTTGTGTCAGCACAGCAGGAACTTACACTGGCTGTGCAAAACACAGCAGCAAAACTATCAGTTTTCTGATATTTTGTGTTATTAATGTGGAATCCCAACTTTCTTAAAAATTAGATGCATATTTAGTGAGCTATAATATCAGTTTCATCAGGAAATATGATATATAATCTGTCTGTCATAAAGCACCCCAGATGGCCTGTACACCTGAAATACTGACAGACCCACTTGTCTCTGTGTAGTAAAGACTGCATTTTATTTTAGCTTATCCAACTATTTTTTCATTCTTTCATAGAAAAATAAGTGTCACCTTCCCTTGTACATGCATCTTTTAGCATGGGTCCCAGCAAAGAACTGTGAGACAGCTGATGTTTATGGCTGCATTCATTGCTATTCAGCAAAGTAGTATGTCTGAGCCAAAGCCCTTTGGTGTCAGTAGAAGGACTCCTACTGACTTCAGTGGGCTTTGGATCAGATCCTTGAGCAAATTTACAAGTATGCACTTACATCTTATTTAGTTGAGTAGGCTAAATATTTTTAGAAGTGCTTTGCTTCATCATGTCAGTGTGTTTTTTTTTCTCTGAGTGGGACAGTGGGATGAATCTGAAGATGAATGTCCTGTGCTGACATTGTTGAGAATCAGAAGCGGAAAAAAATATCATCTGAGTTCTCTACATGTAACGTTCCTTGCATGTTTCTACCTGGAAATGTCTCATCATGCAAATGCAAGTGAACACAAACATTTTCAGTCATTCAGAGAGTATTACTGAAATTGTCAGGTCTTCTTGCTTTACTGAATGCATATGCTTTAGTAATAGTGCTCACTTTGCATAATTCATTTTATGTATGAGTATTCTGAATATCCAGTCTTGCAAGCCTGATGGGTTGGTGTGAGAGCTTTCTTCCCTTTAGTTATTAGTAGTAAAAGAAGCATAATGAAATGTCTCCATATAATGATTTTTATGGCAGTACAGTTGAATCCAAATCCTACTAATGTTAATGACATATTTAACAATATGGGAGGAGTGGGTGCAGTGGGTGAAATTCAGACCTGGGCAGAAGGCCAGCCTGGAGTGCATCATCATAAAAGCCCTCAGTTAAAACTTCAGAACTCAGCTTAAATTGGACTCCAGTGCTCTAAACCTTGAGCTCGCTTTCTGTAAGGTAGGAGGAAGAGTTCCTCCAAATTAATTATTCATGATAAATAATGCATTCTATTGGTTTAGCCTATTTTTCTTGTTTCCTTGAATTTTTTAAGTGAAATTGCTCATCAAATAATTTCTATGAATAATCATGGCCTGAGGATTTCTTCTGAACAGTTCACAGTGACATTTCATACTCCACATTCAGAATGAGTCATGTCATTGAGTTGTAATTATGCACATTTTTATGCGCTTGCTCCATGATGAGCAGAAAATCCTGAATATTTTTTGGACACTCATGTGCTCCCAAAAGTTCTTTCCATTAAGTTCATTCCATGCGATGTCTGCAGGCAGTTGCCAACTGAACAAAAATTGTTTGAGCACTCATTGGCTTTTGTATTGATCATCTGGTTTCTAATAGAGATGTAATTATTCTCTATGTATATATGCAGTATGTGCATATGTCTGGCTGTCAGTCAAGGTCCCATCCCTTCTCAATTAATTTGATCCAGATTTGATGAAAAAAAGTGAGCATTAAAGATTTTTGTTTCCTGCTTCTATAGAAATAACTGAGAATTGTCCCAGCTAGAAGAGTACTTGCAGCCTGGCTTCATTCGTTGTTACATATGAGAAAAAATCCCCATCAGAATTTGGCTCAAAATTGAAAAGTTGTGTCTTGAGTGCTCAGCTTCCTGTCAGAAGTAGGTAGGGAAATCTGTTGTTAAACACTTGTGTTGTTGTTTGTAGGCTTCTTCAATACACAATGGTAATGATTGGGATAGCTCTCTGATAGAAAAGATGTTTTCAGATCAGACATTCACTTTTATCTGCAGGACCTTTTCAAGGTCTGTTTTATGTGTATGATCAGTGTGGGTACTTCACTGTGTAAAGTTACATAGATGTGAATGAGGTTGTGGGACTGAGGTGGTGGCTTCTGGTGTCACAAGTGAAACTAGCTTATGACTCGTGAGGATAAGGCTTGCTCAGTACAATGCAGGCCAAGAAGCTGCCTCGAGTTGAAAGAAATGAAGAAATTATGCTGAAAAGACAAGTCATTTATCAAAAACAAAAAAGTTGATATGTCTATCTCTGAAAAGAGGGGTGTAGTAAGTGAGAACAATAACAAAAAACAGGAAAGTAGATATAGCTTTTAGGAAGAGATGGCTTCCATTCATGTTATAAAAAATGTAACACTGAGAAAATGTGGACTTCTTTATTCACAAATAAAGATCTTTTTTCCTGCTATATTAAAAATATTCCCTTCCTTGCTGCAGTCTTTCCCACATCACTTTAAGCACAAACTTTGCTCTTTCTGAACAGTAGTCATTTATCTGAAAACTACCCTACAGTATATATACATGTGCGTGTGTGTGTGTGTGTGTGTGTTTGTGTGTGGACACCAGTAAGTTACAACTAACAACTCTGAAGTACGATGTATGACTCAAAGTGGCATGAACAAAAATGGATTGAAAAATTAGAACTTATAAGAATGGTGGTTGCATTCATCTTTTGGGGAGGATCCCTTGGAATAAAGAATTCCATGCTTCAGGGAAGCCTTAAAATTAATATAGCATATAAAGTAGTTCCCAGAGTTGTTACTGCTCAAAACACAATACAAGAGTATATCCAATTCTGACCTAGACATAAGTATTTGACCTATTTCCCTATGTCTTCATGGTGGCAAGATTTCAGCTGTGACATCTGCTCTGGGGAGTTTACATCCTCACACATCTGAGCTTTCTAACTTGAAATCTTGTTGTTACTTTGGTATGTTCAAGTGTTTGACTTTATAATCCAAGCTGGTAATGCTAATGCACTTGGAATTGTATGGGGATAAGATTCCCAGCTTATCCTCCATTTGGCTATAAACTGGCCAGTGAATCTGTATGTCTCAAGTGTAAGTATTGCAATACTTTCTCTTTCACAGCAGTCATGGCCTTATGAAGCCTCTCTTCCCTTATAAGAACTTCTTGTTAAATTTTAATATTTTGGGGTTTTCTAACTAATACAAATAACTGTTCTTTTGACAGAATAACATTGATGAGTCATTCTTTAAGGAACTAAGGGAGAGATGTAGATCAACTTCCCTTGTCCTTATGGGGGGACTTCAACTTGTTGGACATTAACTGGGAACATCACTCAAACTGATGCAAGCAGGTCCAGGAAATTCCTAAAACACTTTTGTGACGACTCTCTGGTACAGGTACTAAAGGAGATGATCAGGAAAGGTGCCCTCCTAGATCTGATATTTGTGAACAGAGAAAGTCTCATGGATGAAATGGTGATTAGTGCTCATCATGGCAATGGTGATCATGAAGTGGTCAAATTTAAAATCCTTGGTGATAGGAGGAAAACTGTCACTAAAACCTCAACCCTGGATACAAGGAGAGCAGATTTTAGGCTGCTCAAGAAACTAATTAGTAAGGTCTCTTAGGAAATCACTTTTGAAGGCATTGGAGTCCACCAGTGCTGGTCACTTTTTAAGTACCACCTTCTGGGAGCCCAGGAAAAAGCAATTCCAAAATGTTGGAAGTCAAGCAGGCAGGGCAGAAGGCCAGCTTGGCTGGACAGAGATCTTCTAGAGCTCAGGTGGAAATAGAATGTGCATGGCTGCTAGAAGCAAGGTCAGGCAAAATGGGAAGACCATAGGGATGCTGTTTGCCTTTGTAGGGTGAAAATTTGCGCAGCCAAATCTCAGTGAGAGTCGAAACTGGCCAATACTGTGAAGACAACGAAAAGGTTTTTTTTTAAAATATGTTAACAACAAAGAGAAGGCTAGAGAGAGCTCTGACTTACTGCTTGGTGAGTATGATCATCTTACAAACAGGGATATAGACGAAGTAAAGGTGTTTAATGCTTTACTTGCATCTGTCTTCATTGCTGATGACAGACTCTGGGTCTCCAGATTTGGGGATCTTGATCAACAGCAAGTTAAACATGAGACATTAGTGTGTCCACGCAGACAGGAAGGCCAACTGTACATTGGGTGCCTCAAGCACAGCGTTGCTGGTAGGTTAAGGGAAGCGACTGTCCCACTCTACACTGCACTGATGTGATCTCACCTTGAGTACTGTGTACAGTTTGGGGTGCCACAGTACAAAAAGGTCTTACAACTATTAGCGTATCTAGAGGAGGGCTACAAAGATGATGAAGGGTCAGAGGGGAATGTGTGTGGAAAATATGGAGTTCCTTGGTTTGTTTTGCAAATGAATTTAAAATGAGAAATTTGTTCTTCAGGGCAAACTGACTGTCATGAAGCTCTGTGCAAGTGTGTAGGTTTGCTGATCCACAGCTGACTGCATGATCAAAACAACATGATTTTGTGAGATTTGAAAATCGATGAAATTTGAATATTTATTTATCCAAAGTTTTCAATAAAGAAATTAAATGGTATGATGCCTTCCAGTGCCTGGATGGGGCCTACAGAAAAGCTGGGGAGGGACTTCTTATAAGGGCATGTAGTGACAGGATGAGGGGAAATAGCTTTAAAATGGAAGAGGGCAGGTTTAGACTAGATATTAGGAAGAAATTCTTTACTGTGAGGGTGGTGAGACACTGGAACAGATTGCTTGGAGAGGTGGTGGATGCCCCCTCCCTGTGGAAGCATTCAAGGCCAGGTTAGACGGGGCTTTGAGCAACCTATGGCAGGGGGTTGGAACTAGATGATCTTAAAGGTCCCTTCCAACCCAAACCATTCTGTTATTCTGTTATTCTGTGATAAGGATCAGCCCTGAGCAGAGGAGGCTGAGAGAAGGCCTCATGGCAGCCTACAGCTTCCTCTTGAGAGGGAATGGAGGAGCAGATGCTGATTTCCTCTCACTGGTGACCAACAATAGGACCTGAGGGAGTGGTATGAAGCTGCAACAGGGGATGGTCAGGTTGAATATCAAGGAAAGGTTCCTCACTGAGAGGGTAGTCAGGCATTGGAACAACATCCCCAGGGAAGTGATCATGACACAGAGCTTGCTGGAGTTAAAGAAGTGTTGAGATTATGCTCTCAGCCATAGGTCTGACATTTGGGTGGACCTGTGTGGAACCAGGAGTTGGACTCACTTCCAACTCAGGATATTTTATGATTCTGTGAACATCAACAGCTAATGGATGTCCTTTTGCAAATCACATCTTACACTGAGAATACCTCTAGCAGGATTGGGCTCAAGGGCAGACAGATGTATTGCAGCTACAAATTTCTTCCCCCCATAATGTCTTTTTTGTTATTGTTTTTACCCTTTTTGTCATTGACTTACATATTCAGTATCATTCGTATTTTGCTACTTCAGGAACACCTAACAATATGATTCATGGCCCAAGCCCTCACTGTATTTTTACCTGTGGTTTTGCTTCTGTTTCTTTTTTTCTATTGAATGTGAGCGTATATGTAAGAATATGGTTGTATCATTTTTTGTTCAATACCTTAAAAGCATGAAGTTTTAGATCTAGAATTAGAATTGTACTGGATACTGTATGCACAATCAGAATGATAGCACTTGCCAGCTAGTTTACAATAATATGCTAACAATTTCATTATTGCTTAACTCAGTGTACCATGAACCTCTGTAAGATAGTTGCAATTAAATTGACAAATTGTACATCAGACCTTTTCTAGTACCATTTAAAAGAGCTGAAATACAGTGTTGCCACTCCCTGTCTCTATCCCCGGAAATGAGGCTTAGGCTGGAAATGCAGACAAGACCATTCTCTTTTGAGATGGCACCATGCACTGCTTTAAATACAGGTTATGAATGTTAATGCATTATCTGAAAGATATTTTTCCCACATCTAGGCAGCCTAGGATAGAGTCTTAATAATAAATTTAATGAGTTCACAGGGAAAACACAGTATGTTTATGTGAGTATTATAAAGATCGGCATTTTTGCAAACAGCATATGATAAATGGTGCAGTTTTATTTCCAAAGTTTAATCAATAGAGAGCTCTTTGATATTGTCATGTACTTTGCAAATAGATGCTTCCTTGGGATGACAACAAAACTTCTCTGTTATGATGTGCTTATGTTTAGGGCTTAATTAATCTGCTTTAGTGATGATCAAAAATTTTAATGTTCCAAAAAATAAGTAGGAGCTATGAAATAGTTATGTTTTGGGTGACATCCTGCAGCTAGCCTAGGCCATCTGACTTTATGAAGTTTAAAAGGGCACAAAGTCCACCACTGTGATAAGCACAAGAGCATGGGCCATGTGCAAGTTCATTCCCATCTATTACAAACCATTGACAGCTATTGTATACAAAACTGAGGAATGCTTTGAGGACTTATGATGTACTTTAGGAAAGTCTTGTGTTCTCTTTTGGGAGTGAATTTTGCTCTCAAATAGGATGAGTCTGAAATGACCTTCACAACCACTGTAAGGAGGTGACAGCATTGCAGCGCAGCCTCTGCAGTACTTTTGGCCAGTAGCAAGCATGCCTGACCAATCTTGTGGCCTTCTATGATGGAGTTATGGCTTTGGTGGATGGGAGAAGGGTGGTGGATGTCATCTACGTGGACTTCTGCAAGGCCTTTGACATGGTCCCTCACCACATCCTTCTCTCTAAATTGGAGAGGTATGGATTTGAAGGACGGACTGTTTGATAGATTAGGAATTGGCTGGCTGGACACAGCCAAAGGGTTGTGATCAATGGGTCTGTGTCAGGGTGGAGGCCGGTCACAAGCGGTGTCACTCAGGGGTCGGTCTTGGGACCGGTGCTCTTCAACATCTTCATCAACGGCATAGACAGTGGCATTGAGTGCACCCTCAGCAAGTTTGCAGATGACACCAACCTGAGTGGTGCAGTCGATACACTGGAAAGAAGGGAAGCCAGGCAGAGGGACCTGGACAGGCTGGAGAAGTGGGCCCATGAAAACCTAATAATGCTCAATAAGGCCAAGTGCAGGTTGCTGCACTTAGGTCAGGGCAATCCCAGGTATTTATACAAACTGGGGGAAGATCTCCTTGAGAGCAGCCCTGCGGAGAAGGACTTGGGGGTCCTGGTAGACGAGAAGCTGGACATGAACCATCAGTGTGCGCTTGCAACCTGGAAGGCCAAGTGTGTTCTGGGCTGCATTAAAGAAGGGGTGGCCAGCAGAGAGAGGGAGGTGGTTGTCCCCCTCTATTCGGCTCTTGTGAGGCCCCATCTGGAGTACTGTGTCCAGGTATGGAGCCCCCAGTATAAGAAAGACAGAGAGCTGTTGGAGAGGGTCCAGAGGAGGTCCACTAAGATGATCAAAGGGCTGGAGAACCTCTCCTATGAAGAAAGATTGAGGGAACCAGGCTTATTTCTGTTGGAGAAGAGAAGGCTCCGGGGAGAGGGAGACCTCATTGTGGCCTTCCAGTAGAGCATATAAACAGGAAGGGGAATGGCTGTTTACAAGGGTGGATAGTGATAGGACAAGGGGGAATGGTTTTAAACTGAAACAGGGGAGGTTTAGGTTGGATATTAGGAAGAAGTTTTTCACACAGAGGGTGGTGACACACTGCAACAGGTTTCCCAAGGAGGTTGTGATTGCCCCATCCCTGAAGGCATTCAAGGCCAGGCTGGATGTGGCCTGGGGCAGCCTGGTCTAGAGGTTGGCGACCCTGCACATAGCACGGGGGTTGAAACTCGATGATCACTGTGGTCCTTTTCAACCCAGGCCATTCTATGATTCTATGACTCTATGAATGAAGCTGCTTCTGCATGGGCACAAATGTTCTCCTATTCTGAAATGCCTGGGATGGTTCCTCCAGTGGGGCGCATATCAGAACTGGTGCTCTCCAGGGAGGCTGTGAGGAGTAGAGCATCTCTCACCCTTCTTTGGTGGCATTTCAAACCAGCTGAGAAGACTCTGGGAAGGTGCCCTGCTCATTTGGATGAATTTGATTCTTGCTGAGCAGACTCCAATTGCTTTTATTCTTGAAATATGAAATTCAGAGGACCATTTCAAAAACATTTAAAGGCTGGACATGGCCACAAAGAGCTGTGGTGCCACCCCAGCTTCTCTTCCATCTTGCAGCAGCCTGCATAAATTTGTGCTGGCTCCACAAAACTGATCCCGGGTAAGCCTGTTTGGTACAGTGGCTGTTAGCAATTTGTTGGATGTGGCAGAGTGAGGACACACAGTGTGAACTTACAGATAACCTTCGGTAGGGAACTCTCTTTCACTCCTTCTGATATAAATATGGTAATCAGAAACAAGGAAGCTGGAGAATTTCAGATGTCTTGACCTGAATCTAATGGACTGCCACTGGCACTCATACACAACCTCTAGAGATGTCAGTGGGAGATCTGTGCCTGGCACCACTACAGCGTATGACCTGGCATCAGTCTGGATTCTGATCTCAGCACAGAAATTCCTTTAGAGGCATGCAGGGTTATGCCAGGCTGACATCTGCGTAAGATCAGGGTTTCTGTGTGCTCTGAATATTAGATGAGTTGTTATAGTCACCCACAAAGAAACAGCTCCATGAAATTTTTCTTCTATTAATTCTTTCTGCTTCCAGCAAGAAATACTGTTCCAGCAACCAGATATTGCAGTTTCTGCAGTAGTTCCACTTATTTTCATAGACACAAAAGATTCAAGAAAATAACTCAGAGAGAACAAAGAGATTTTATTACTGTGTGGTAGTAGGACATATGTAGGGGAAAGGGGCATATGTAAATATGTTCATATATGTATGAACATGTGTTTGTTTTCCTTGATTGTCTCTAGCAAATGTGAATTTCTGTGATGCCTTTGTAAATATACCATAATGACTGATTCTTCTGGATTCTTTAAGCTATATCTGCTAAGCTGAATAGCAGCTGACACTTGGGATGATTGAGCTGAGTGGATTTGCTTTTAGAATTGGACACTTTTCATTGTGTAGAGAGTAGCACAGACTGACTCTTCTGTATTTATCTTCAGTCAGAACTACATTAAATCAGATCTGTGGTTTGTGGCAAGGGACATTCTCCATTGCACTGAAATGCATGGGAAAGGCTGGAGACTCATCATGTTCAAGGTCAGTTATATGCTGAAAAGGAAATTTAAATGCAGTTGTTTTCCCTGTCTTTTCCTCCTGTTTTTCAGAGCCTTTATCTTCATCTCAGCTGGCATATTCATGTATGCTTTTCCCCTTATAGGAAAAATACCATGTGCTTTTAAGTTTATTAAAAACCATTTTGATAGGCAGATTCTACTAATTCTTATTTAAAACTTAAATGAACACAGTGCTGGTACATTGTGTTAATCTTTATGCAGCAGATCTTCCTATATATTAATATGAGCAAAGCAGTTAATCTTTATTCATATTTAACTAATTACTAATATTATTCATTGCTTGAGCACTAAATGACAATTTGATTTTCAGTTGTTTCTGTTGTGTTTGGGAAGTAAAGCAATAAATCGTTTAGGGATGTGGCAATAGAAGATGTCTGTTTTGATGTAGGTGATTTTAACGATCAAGTTTTTCAGCTCCTGATAAGTACGTGCTGTGGGCTTTCCTATAGGTTCAAAACTGTAAATAACCTACTTCTTTTCATCTGTGCTTGAAAGGTTGCCTTTGGCTGCATGAAAATATTTTCCTTGTACCCATATAGGAACAATAGTCAAATGACCAGTCAGTAGAAATGTGCCAGTAGAAAAATCACTACTGTAAACCCAGAGAGGATTCTCAAAGTCTTTCTCACACCTCCAACAGTCTCCTTTCAGGACACCATGTAAGTTTTGAGACAGTAGATATAGCAAATAGTTGACTGGAGTCTTCCTAATCTCTTCTTTTTTTTCTTGTGCGCGCATGTATGTGTAGCTAATAATAGAGGTATTTTCCATGCCTACTCTTCTCATGTCAGTATACATGAAGAAGAGAACATAATGTAGAAGGAAGACATTATATCGTTCTTTTATACAGTTTATTTGAATTTATTTTGCAGATGCAGTTGCATTCCTGGTCCTTCTCCTGCATGTCCTTCTCCCATTCTCCCATTCTCCCATGTTATGTTTGCTTTGAGCCCTTGCATCCACTTTGTTATAAAGAGTACTGTCAAGGCAATCCCAGATAACAATTAGAGACTAGAAGAAGAACTAATTGAGAGCAACCCTGTGGGGAAGGACATGGAGGTCCTGGTGGACAAAAAGCTGGACCTGAGCCAGTAGTGTGCACTGGCAGACTGAAAGGCCAACAATATCCTGGTCTGCATTGACAGAGGTGTAGCAGCAGGCAGGGAGGGGATTGTACCCCTCTGCTCTGCCTTCATGAGGCTCCATTTGGAGTACTGTGTCCAGGCCTGGGTCCCTCAGTACAGAAAGGATGTGGAGATGTTGGAGCTGGTCCAGAGGAGGGCCACATCATCTGATCAAAGGTCTGAAGCACCACTCCTATGAAGACAGGCTGAGGGAGTTGGGCTTGCTTTGCCTAGAGAAGAGAAGGCTCTGGGGAGACCTCACTGTGATCTTCCAGTACTTGAAGGAAGCTTACAAGCAGAAGGGGAACTGACTTTTTACATGGTCTGATAGTAATAGTACCAGGGTATTAAACAAAAAGAGCTTTGGTCATTTAGGTCTGAAGTTAAGAATTTCTCTACTCAGGAGATGGTGAGGTGCTGGAACAAGTTGCCCAGAGAGGTTGTGGATGCTCTATCCCTGGAGGCATTCAAGGCCAGGTTGGATGGGGCTCTGGGCAGCCTGATCTGGTGGGTGGCAACCCTGCCCATGTCTGGAGGGTTGGAACTCAATGATCTTTAAGGTCCCCTCCAACTTAGGCTATTCTATGATTCTGTGAATCTTTTCTCTAGACTCTTATCAATAATTCATGCATGCAGTGGATGGAGAAGGTTGACTGTAATTTCGACAAGTGTATTGTTCTTCTCATTCTACTGACATTCCTTGCTCCTTGTTAGATTGAGGGACTTTTCTTTGACTTCCTTGCTGTTGCTATACAACACACTTTGGCCCTGAAAGAGCAAAAGTACAATGTTCTGAATGGATTGCAAGGTTTTCTTCTTGATAAGAAGAGAGTTCTCTCTTCAAAGAGAGTTTATCTTATGCCTAGGTAAAAAACGTGCCTGTTTATTCAGACCTTCTGTCTCCTTTCCAGAGCCTCATTATCAGCAAGTCGACATTTGATGAGGCTGAGCTGACCTCTCCATCTCCCACAATGAATGACTTGAGATTATGAATGAATGACATACACTCAGTCAGGCTTAGCTTTAGAAATTATCTTGACCATTGCTATAGCCAGGAGTTTTATACTTCAACTCTAGCCTATGTTTTGCAAGCACAGATTTGGTGTGCCAAAGAGGCAGACTGAAAGGCACTTCTAAGCATGTAAGATCTCAGTTTCTTATACTGAGTTGTGATCAGCTTTGGTTTGGATCTTTAACAGAGCCAAATGCTAAGTAGCTACACAGAGTTTGCAGACAGCATCAATGTGTGGTTCTGCTACAGCCTTTCACTCACACTTAAGCATTTCAAACCAGACATCATCTAAGATTTCTTTCTATAGATAATTTCAGTGCTGCTTCATTTGACATATCCTTATCATCCAGCAACATGTTGAAAGTTTATGCCTTTCAGCCAACTCATACAGCACTCTCAAGGACCAAAATTCTTGCTTGCGTAGCATTGATGGTCATGTCAAAGTGAACAGGCATCACCAGACTTGAACTGGTGCAAACAGATTATCTGGGGATACAAAGCAGTGAGGTAGAGACATTCACTTCTAACTAGTGGCTTTCAACAGAAGCCGAATTATGGTTTCTTTCCATGGCTTTGAAACAGCAAAACAGACTGCCAGTCTGATACTACTAGTGGCATCATCACAGTGCCTAGGAACCTTGAATATAGTTTGCTCTAGGCATAGGAAAACACAGAAGATGGTCATTGCCTTAACTATAACTATGAAGTGAAACAGAGATTCCTTGGTATTATCAATATTAAAACAGCCTCCAAAGAGGAAAACAAACACAAAAACATTCTGCTTTGAAATATACGCTTGTTTTTGCAGATGTTGGAAAACAAGGTATTTGGATTCCGTACAAGAAACTGCATGATAATGAGTCATTTGTACAAAGAGAAAGTCAAGATGCTTTGTGTAATTGCCCAGTATCAGAGGAAAGCTATTTTAACAGAGCTTAGCAAGTTACAGATGTAAACCTTTCCTTTTCCGGCATCTCCCAAATGTAGCATGTTAGCATTGCTAACAGGCAAAATGCCATCTAAGTAGATGAGCTGAGGTAGGCAGCCAAAATACCATGGCTAGGTTCATCAGGTGTTTCTGTTGAGGTCAAGGCTTCTGGAAGGGACAGAGGTACTGTGACCTGATCTTCTGGATCTGTCACATGCTAAGTGGATAGACTGTGTCTGCCTAGTGTTGACTGGAGTAAATAAACAAGATAAAAATCTCCATGAAGACAAACCTGTACTGTGAGAGAATTCATCATGCAATTAAGAGACACTGAAAAACAGAATAGGCAGAGCACTGATTGCATGTAGCTGTATGTAAATGTGTAGAGATAAGATCCTGAGAAACACACTGAATCTGAACAGTTTGCCATCCATTTAAAGAATATTAAAGAATATAATTTCTGTCTCTGCTCTGTAAGGAGCAGAGGAAGCAAGACTCCTGCAACTATGCTTTATCCCAGCTAGCTATTCCCTTAGGCAGCACCTCAAGTTCTGTGTTCACTTTTAGGCCCTCACTGGAATTAATCAGTCTGGAGAAGAAGAGGCTCAGGGGAGACCTTATTGCTCTCTACAACTACCTGAAAGGAGGCTGTAGCGAGATGAAGTTCAGTCTCTTTTCTTGGGTAACAGCAATAGGACAGTAGGTAATGGCCTTATGTTATGCCAGGGCAGGTTCAGGTTAGATATTAGAAAAAAATTGTTCGCAGAAAGAGTGAGGAGGTGTTGGAACAGGCTGCGCAGGAAAGTGATAGAGTCACTGTCTCTGGAAGTGTTCAAGAGATGTGGCCCTGAGGGGCATGATTTATTTAGTGGATACGGTGGTGATGGGTTGATGATTGGACTAGATGATCTTAATGTTTTTTCTAATCTTAGTGATTCTATGATATGTTGAAATTCCTCCCTCAGTTTCTCCAGAAATGTTCCCATTCTCCTAGAACATACTACAGGATTTCCTAATTGCTGTTCTGTAATCTTTTCAGAGATCTGGAGGGAATTAGCACATCACCATGAAAATGTCTTACAGCCAAGTAACACTTATCTCCTTGATAGGCCTGCCTTAGTCAATAAGGCTAGGAACTTATGAATCATGTGAGCTGCTAAAATACTTATGTCTTGGTAATTTTCTTTCTGCAGCCATTTTTTTCCAGTCCCCTTTCTTTCTACTCAGTACTATTTAAGGCAGGTGCATGCACACATACCTCCTACAGACATGGCTTCCCTTCTGCTCATATGAAGAGAAATGATTTCCTGGAATTTGCAGCCTGTTTGAACTGATTCCATGTGTTACACGTTCACAATACCAAACTGATCAGCAGGATAAGGCCAGAGAGGCCAGAAACCATTGCTTTCTGCTGCAAGATACTCTGGCATGATGTAAGATGACAAAGAAGCCCTCTTAGGAATTTCTGAGTTCTATGCTACGCAGGAAGTGCACACGGTCCTTTTAAAGGCAGCAGCTTGCTTACACAGAATATGAGATCCAAAAGGTGGATAGAGACAAAATAAGATATACCAGGAGCATTTCAGGTGCAGCTTAGTACCCTGGCCCTTGGTAGCCTGCAAGAATCAGACTTCTTTCAGCTGTCTGCCTCATCTATTTCTCCCTGACCATGCATTTTGTGGCAGACAACCACCCCAGTGCAACTCATCTGGGGCTGCTCTCTAATGCTGACCCATAAGATGTCAGCTGGCTCATTGTACAATGGCTCCATGAACCACAGATTCTTACTTATATCAAGGGCAGCTCCTTGTCCCAGCCTGTCCTTCTGAAAGAGCTAGATCCATCCTGGCAGCCCTCCCAGAGCTGAATTTCCTGCCTCTCAGAATTAGTGCACCACATTGCTGTGATGGCAACAAGACTGTGGCCCTGCCCAGGACCTCTAATTCTTCTCATCTATTCCTATGATGCATACAATTGTACAGGCACTTATTGTAACCCTTTACAAACCAATATGTCCAGGCAGTAAGGTGCTGCATCCTGCCCAGTGCCTGGTGTCACAGCCATATCAGCTCCATAAAGACACTTGTACTTAGACAGCACTTCCCAACCCTAACAAACAGCTTGATATGAAGAAGTGGAGATCACACTGACTGCTCAGAGACATCTGCCTCAGCACCTCAATTACAATTTGCTGCAGTTGGAGGGCTGTGTGAACTGAGCTGCATTTTTTGTTTTTTGTTTTACAGGTGTACCAAGCATACAGAACTTAATAAAATCACGACTTCTGCATAGTACTCATTAGTAGCTGCCTCAGTCTTTAGCACCTCATGCTGCTTACTAACAAGTTGCTTTCACCCTTCCAGGCCATGGGAGCTACCTCCACCCATGCTGGCCATCCTCAGTTCTTATGTGGAGTTTGGAGCCTGCACAGCATCTTGACCTGACCCACTGGCTGTCGATGCGCAGGGCCAAAGGCAGCCACTAGGGACTTACAGAGGGTTTGGTAGGTTGCAGGTGATCACATTTACAAGGGAAACAAGAAAGACATTGCTTATGCAGAATTGGTGACAAGGACTATTTTTGATTTTTTTCTTACTGTGCAGACAAATTTTTCATAATTTCCCTTTTATCTTTGGTGAAACAGGCTGTCCTCTACTCAAGCAATATGCTATGGAGCTGACAGCCTTTCTTTCTCACATCCTCCCTCTAAATGCAGGGCAAACAGGTGGGAAAAAATGTGAGAAGGGAGAAAGCTGTGCCATTCAGTTTCCATTCTTCAAGTTTTTTTCTATTACAAATGTGAGTAAAACCCTCCAGCTCTCAACTAGCCAAATCAAGAAAGCCGCAGATAACCTGTGTAAATGGCAGCAAGAAGGTTTTGCGCAGGATAGGCTCAGTTTATACATATCAGCTCTTCTCTCTCTTCTCATAATCCAGACAAGTCTTGCATGCTTTCCACACCATTGTGGAAGCCAATTATTTCGCACCCTATGGAAGTTTTGGGAAAGAAGCTCCTGAAAAGAATGAACTTACTGCCGGAAATGAAACTAGTGTCCCATCCTATTACAAGGCTTAATTCATTGCTGTAAAGTATACCATTTTCAGATGAAGCATGGAGGCATAATAGTTTTCCCTGATTTTTCTTATCTTTTTTTTTTTCTTTTTTCTTTTTTTAATTTTTACCAGAAGTGAAGTGTTAGCCAGGGTATCATGGTAAAATTCAAGATAGGTAATTAAATTCTGCTTACTGGGTATTCTCTTTAATATAACCTGTTATTCCGGTGAGCACTTTAAAAATCATAGAATGTTTTGGGTTGGAAGGGACTTTTAAGATCATCTAGTTTCAACCCCTCTGCTATAGGCAGACACTTCCCTCTAGACCAGGCTGCTCGCTGCCACATCCAGCCTGGCCTTGAATGCTTCCAGGGAGGGGGCATCCACAACCTCACTGGGCAACCTGCTCTAGTGCCTTACCACCCTCACAGTAAAGAATTTCTTCCTAATATCTGGTCTACATCTACCCTCTTTCAGTTTAAAGCCATTTCCCCTCACCCTGTCACTGCATGCCCCTATAAAAAGTCCCTCCCCAACTTTCCTATATGGCCCTTCAGGTACTGGAAGGCCACTGTAAGGTCTCCCTGGAGCTTTCTCTTCTCCAGGCTGAAGAGCCCAAGCTCTCTGAGCCTGTCCCCATAGGGGAGGTGCTCCAGCCTGCTTTGTTATAACATATATATTTTTTATGTTATAAAGAAATTGGTTTGCTATAATTTCACAGCCACCCAAACCTTGAAGCCTGTTGAAATTACCCTTGACTTTCAAAACCAGAAAGTGCAGCTCCAGATGTAGTATCTAAAGCTATATTTTGCATGCTTCATTTTGGTTGTCTGAATTCTTCACACATTCACACAGACTCAACCTGCATACAAAGTAGGTCAGGTTCTGCTGAGTCGCAGAAGTAAACAAAATTATTTGCATTGCAAAAGTAAGTACTATCTAAAATTCTTTTTTTATTAACACAGAGTAGGCAGTGAATAAATCCAATTTGTGCACTGAAGGGCATTTTACACATGCAAAAACACAGTCATGAAAAAAAGAAAAACTGAAAGATAATCTGAGGTATGCAGTCTGGAAAAGCAATTCAGAATAGATGAGTCACAGAATAAATTATTGTGATTTTTTTTTCTAATTTACTCATGCTGCTTTAATTTATTATTATTTATTCATTTGATAGATGTCATTTAATTTTGGAATGAGAGCTTCAGGATGAGTGCTTGATTCTAACGGTGAACATTATTTCTGGGGCAGAAAGCCAATGCGCCACAACCATGTCCTACTTATGCCCTCCAAGGTCTATGTAAGTGGCCTGCTGCAGTCCTTGGGGTATGTTTTACACAGGAAGTTTAAAGCCTAATGAAGGCCTGCAGCTTGCTCACAGGAGCAAGGGAAAGATGGCTTTCCTGGTTTTCATTCTCTTCAGCAAGAAAACAAAGTAGCTGGATTACTGGCCCTCCCACTGCGCTCAGCAAAGATGCTTCAAAATCCCATTCTAGTGGGCTTCTGAGACAAAAATTAAATTAATAAAGAGGTCAAATGCACTGATTAAGTCTCATATTCATTACAGGCGTAGTAGTATGCCTGTTACCTGACTGAATAGAATGACTGACTGGGCTTCAAACAGCTAAATATATGTGAGACATCTGCTGCTAGGCTGTCTGTATGAAAAAACAATACAGCAAGAAAGGCCCATTCACAGCAATCTACAAGAGAAACAAATTACTGCAGGCTCTGCTCGATTATTTTTATTTCTGAAATAGAGAATTACAGTAAACAGATAAATTTGTTGCAAGTTAAAATTAAAATTACCTGAGGATATATACAGATCATGAAACATTGGGGCTGATAAAACAGCCCAGTTTTTATTTCTACTTTTACCTTTATATCCATTGACTTGAATTTCCTGCTCTTTGTCTGTTTTTGCATGCACATATGTCTTGTGTACTAGGGCTCTAGTTCTATTTGTTGCACTGTGTTCATAAAGAATTAATATCAGCTAAGACAGAACAGCATCATAACACATTTTAGACAGTTTTTTTTTTAATTGACAGTGGGCTGCATATTCACACATATTATGATTCAAATACTTGGAGCGAAATCATTCAAATGTGCAAAATAAACAAGTTCACATGGTGCTATAGCTGAGGTAAATCCCTATTTTTGGCACAGAGAAGGAAATTTTTCAGACAGGGACTTGATGCTTACTTTTTATGTTAGGGTGGCTTTTCTACACCTACAGGTTTCTTGTTATTATCCTTCCATATTTAAGATATATCTACAGAACAATTAGCAGCAATTGAAAAAAAGTCATCAACATGATGGTGTGTGCATTTTTTCCACCCACCAGTTTGATGAATACAGGCTGTACAGGGATAGAGTCTGTAACCTCAGATGACAGAAGCTGAAGTGAATTTCTTTGCTGCCCAAATATCTCATTAGAAATGGTAGTTACAGAGCCTCCAAAATTTGCTGATCACATACACATTAAATTAAAAGTTGAGATACATTTTTGTAGCTTTTTGAGATTTAGCGCATTGTTTAGAGCATTAATGGCTTAGAGTATTAATGGTTTAGAGTATTAATGGTTTAGAGTATTAATAAGGTAACAAATGCATAAGGGATGTGACACTTACCCACATGAACAACATATCGGAATTAAGAAAAAAGATTGATAAACAAAGCATTCCATTAGTTCTCTCTATTACTAGTAATAAACTTCCTGTTCATTAAGTTATTAGATGCCATTCCTTATCTTACAAATAGAAGCCATAATTCAGTTTTTCCCAGAGCTGCACATTCTTTAAGGCTGCAGACTAAATTACAAAAGTACATTTTGTCAATAAAGCTTCTGTCTGGTGGGAGAAAGAGGAGACAGTTAAGTAAAATAGTATGAAACACAAGCCACTTTTTGTGTCAGAAGTCATCTATTTGCTTCAGTATTGCATTTATTCTATTTGTACATTCACTAAATGATTATTATGGAAAGCCCATGGTTAATTGCTGCATTATATTTTAAATGTTTCACATTTTATTGTAGACTCTTACACTTGTGAATCTTCAGAGTTATCTTGAACAGTAAACTGTCCTTTTGCAATGAATCCCTGACAATCTTTTAGTTCATTTAGTGAAAGATAAAGGCTTTCTTCTGTGAGCAGTGGGAAAGTTGCAGAAGCTAAGAAAAATCATCCATATTCTGCAGTCCTAAACCACAATACTCATTGCTTCCGGAGCCAGAAAAGCCCAACACAGATGCAGGCAGCAAACCCTTCTGCTTGGGATGTTATATGGGACTAATTTCTGTCCTAAACCTACTTTTCAACACTGCTCTTATCACCGGGTCTTGAAGTGAGTTTGTGTGCTCTAAGTATAATATATAGTATCTATTTGAAAGATAGTGCACCCTAATGATAACATTCTTGCTCAGGGAGCATAATAGAGCATTTGGGGCTCTGCAGCTTGCAGTGATTTAAAACCACTCTGCTGTCCAGAAAGAAGTCAAGATGAGGTCAAGATGAGGAAGAAGACACAGCCTACCATTTGTTCACCCAGCCTGGCGTCTCATTGCAGAACTGTTGGTTCTAGTGGGTTGTAACTAGGCACCCCCAATGGAAAGATTTTTGTGAGTAGGAGGCCTGGGTGAAAACTGGGGAACTGGGACAAAGAGGCCACATGGCAACAGCTCCCGTACCCCCCAGACCTCAGCACATTTAGTTCAGGGGTGGGGGACAGACCCTGCAGAGTACACCAGTGCTTTATGAAGGAGCTGCTCTAGCCCCAGGGAGGCTCAGAGCCTGTCTTCTTCCTGCATTCCCTCCTCCCCACATTCTCATTAAATGCTGTGTGCCTTTTCCCAGCCATGATCAGTCATAATTTGCACTACAGTGAAAAAAATCTTCACCCTGCAACTGTCTCTGTGGGAATTAGATGGTTCAATTTGCTGTAAGCATGCTAGCAATTAAGCATCACCTATATATGGGAACTGGTGCTAAGCCAGTGTCAGTCTGAGTAAGGAGAGGAATGAAACAGATTAGCACAGGAGTAGTCAAGCCTGGATGCTATTAGAGGGATGGATAAAATTTTAACAGGTTCAGGTGTGTCTAGAACATCATTATATTGTGCTGCCATACTTGAATATCACCCAGTACTTCTTCGCATTAAATTTTTTCCACAAATGCACAGTTGACTATTGTCAGTGGAAGACATAGTAGTATCACTGAAAATCTTTTTTTTTTTTTTTTTTTTTTTAATGAAGAGTTCTAAAAAGGTGCTTTGACAGCGATATAATGGGGTTACTCTTTATAGCAATTACAGACTGAGTTATAAAGGAGAGATCAGTGGAAAACATGATGTTTTTTTAAAAATGGAAAGCCTAATAAATGACTGGGGGGAAAAAGTTTCTAACTGGTTTTATTTCCATAAATCACTCAGAACAGCTGCCACTCAAAGCAACCTACCTTTGTTGAAGATGCAGTTAGCATATGTTCAGTCTCTGCAATAGTACTTGAGATAAATAGAAATTTATACACCTATTGTTGCTTTCTCTTGGTCTCGTCTCCATCCAAACTTCAACCTCCCTTAGAACATATCCTGACTTCACAATATGTGAACCATGCTATCTAGGCTGTGTTACTGCTTCCAGCTAACTTCCGAAGCACATAGAAATGTGCGCTCACTTCTATGACAGTGATCTAGATACGCCGATATTAAAATATTTATAAAATTGGATCAATCAAGATAGCCAGATAGTTAAATATTCCTATTCTAATGGAATTGCTTAATCTACTGTCACTCTTTAATGTGACTGTAGTTGTATAATTTAATGAGCCATTTGTAAGTTTAGTACATAATATATGAAAGTTACCAGTGATCTGAAAACAATGGAAATCTTCAGGAGAACTAGAAAAGTAGAATGGGAGCTGTGGGGCTTCTGCCCACAGGAAGAAGTAACCACCAACAGCTGGAGCCTAGCCTCTGAACTTCTAGAAAAGTATAACTTCATTTACATGAGCAGACACCTCCTTAAATGGATTTTGTCTGCTCTCTTTGTGCTTCTGTTTTATGTAAAAAGCAAACACTTAAAAAAAAAAAAAAACCCAATTACCCAATTAATTACCTTTATGATTGTTGCTTTTTTATCAGGGAGAATTTTAATAAGAAAGTTTAACTTATCAATGTTACGTTTTGTACTAATTAGGCTTTTTTTTTTTTTTTTTTTTTTTTTTTTCCCTGCAAGCTCTTCCTGTTATCTGGCACTCCTGGACTAGCAGATAGCATCCATGAATAGTACTGCCTCGCTTTACTTTTTTTTTTTTTTTAGTTCAAATCAGTTATTGGTTACTATAGCATTTATATTTGTCCTGGTTTTGTAAATTTGCTATTGGTATTCCACATCATAACATCATGGACAAAAGAGAAGAACTACGTATCCCAGAGGACCTCACAGACAGAGAAGGAAGATACATCATGGAAGACACATCATCTGGTTGCGCATGGTCTTTCGCTTGCTGCCAGGGAGAGGAGTGGGTGTGCTTCCAAGCCATGCACCTTCATCAAGTAGGGTCTTCAGTTTCGGAAACTCTCTCTCTCTCTCTCTCTCTCTCTCTCTCTCTCCCCCTCTTATTTCATTTGATTTATTATCCTTACTTTCAATTAGATTGTATTATATCGTGTCATCTTGCATGCCGACATCATAGTTAGTAAAATAAGTTCTCCTTCTTAGATCGTTGCCGCTGCTCCGTTTTTTTGTTTCTTTCTTTGTTTGTTTGTTTTGGGGGGGAGAAGGGGAAGCCAGGGGGCCCACGAGCCTACTGCCCCTCTGTCATGGGCATAGATTTATCTAGATAACTGTGTGACAGATTTTTGGTGGAGAATGCGGGCAATCTGAAGCTTTTAACATTAGTAGGAAAAAGGATTTCTTTAAGCCGGAGACTGCAAGACTACAAGGCATTGCTACTGTGACCTTCATAGATTAGATTATAGTCTGGGCAGTCCACCAAACTCCAGACACTGTACTGAGTGGTTTCTTTTTGGTTTTTTTTCCCCCTCCCTTTAGCAGTTACCAGCTATGAGCTTGCTCTTTATTATAGGAGCACAGTATAAGGGATTAAAATATATCATGTTCTTTGCCAGCTACTGGCCTCTAATTAACATCATGATTTCTTGTTGTGGAATTGTGTTCATATACAACCAAATAAGGTCACTGATGGAGGCACCTGCCTGGTACCTTTATGCAATGTTGTGTAATTTGAATTTTGACACTTTTGAACTGGTTTCCAGGTTTTCTTCTCAGTTTGTCGCACATTTTTCGAATGCTGAGCTAGTGCACATACTCATGTGCATGTAATTAATGTCCTTGAATGTATTCCTCCCTATTCATGTTAAGTGGAAGAAGTCTCCTCCAAGACCAGAGAATGCTGACTGGCAGGGAATATGGAGAGGTTTAGGAAAAAATCTTAGAAGTGTGGGGACCCATAATGTCATAGGATTTCACTCTTGAACATCTGTGGGATCCCGAGAATCTAAGCCAGTATTTGAGTCAGGGATGGTGCAGCTCAGATAGATCTAAGGAGGTAAGGCTTATTTGGGGCTTGGCTTGTGCCTATCGTGCTCTATATAATATCATCAAACTATTCTGGAGAGAGAGTTTCCGAGCTGAGGTTCAAGCCAAAGGGGGAAATTTTCAAGTCAAATCTGATCAGTCACAGCAGACACCAGTAACAGTGTCAGTTGTCCCTGTGGAAGGCAAGAAATGGAAGTGGGTGTCCTCGCATCTAGAACAAAAAGAAGAAGTGGAGGAGGAGGTAGAGGAAGATCCAGGCGAGGGGACTTCCTCAGAACCAAGAAAGGCAAAAGCAAAAACCAAGAGGCATGGAGAGGAAAGTGATGAAGAGGAAATCTCTATTACCGTTTGTCAACCACTCAAGATGACTGAAATCCAAAGCTCAAGAAAGGAATTTACGCGATGCCCGAATGAAACTCTTGTCACCTGGTTGCTTCGCTGTTGTGATAGTGGGGCTAGTAGCTTGTCTCTAGATGGTAATGAAACCTGCCAACTAGGAGACATTGCCAGAGACAAATCCATTGACAGAGGAATTAGTAGATGTTTGGATGGAGCTGCAACCCTCTGGGAATGAATGTTAATAGCTGTGAGGGAAAGGTATCCCTACAAAGACAGTCTGAAGCCTGTGATGAAAACATGGGATACAATTTAAAAAAGTATCCAGTATTTGAGGGAAATAGCCATGGTGGAAATGTTGTATGACCCTAATTTTGCTCCTAATGATCCATGCCAAAACCATGATCCATAGAAAGTGAGGACAACACCTGACATATGACAAAAACTTACAAGAGCCGCACCAGAAAGATACGCCCCCACACTAGTAGCAACATTTGACAGATATGAGGACCAACAGAGAAGACCCCTAGTTTTTGAGTTGATTCTTACACTTCAAAACGATGAACAACATCTACCCCCAACTCACAGTTCCATTTCAGCCATCTCAGAATTAGTAAACAGACTGGATGAAGAACAAGAGCAAGTGAGTCTATTGATTAATCGTGATGAATCCATTGTAGTATCAGAAACGTTTGACAAAGATCAGGATAAGCAAAGGGGCCTAGTGAAAACTGATCAAACTAATGAAAATCCAATCTCAGTCAGCGGGGGGAGGGGGATAACAGAGTTTACTGGACTGTGTGGATCCGATGGCCTGGCACATCAGAACCACAGAAATATAAGGCACTGGTGGATACCGGTGCACAGTGCACTCTAATACCCTCAAGTCATGAAGGGACAGAATCAATCCATATTTCTGGAGTGACTGGGGGTTCTCAAGAATTGACTGTGTTGGAGGCCGAAATAAGCCTCACTGGTAAAGACTGGCAAAAACACCCTACTGTGACTGGCCTAGGGAGTCCATACAAAGTTGGTATCGATTACCTCAGAAGGGGATATTTCAAGGATCCTAAGGGGTATCGATGGGCCTTTGGAATAGCTGCTGTAGATACAGACAACATTAAGCAGCTATCTGTTTTGCCTGGCCTGTCAGAAGATCCATCTGTTGTGGGGTTGCTGCAAGTAAAAGAGCAGCAGGTACCAATTGCCACAAAAGCAGTGCACAAGCGGCAGTACCACACCAACAGGGATTCCTTGCTCCTCATTCATACGTTGATTCGTCAACTACAGAGTCAAGGAGTGATCAGCAGAACCCATTCACCTTTTAACAGCCCCATATGGCCAGTGTGTAAAGCCAGTGGAGAATGGAGGCTGACGGTAGACTACCATGGCCTGAATGAAGTCACACCCCCACTGAGTGCTGCTGTGCCGGACATGTTAGAACTCCAGTATGAATTGGAGTAAAAAGCAGCCAAGTGGTATGCCACCACTGACATTGCTAATGCCTTCTTTTCCATTCCTCTGGCCACAGAGTGCAGGCCACAGTTTGCCTTCACCTGGAGGGGCATTCAGTATACTTGGAACCGTTTGCCCCAGGGGTGGAAACACAGCCCAACCATTTGCCACCGGTTAATCCAAACTGTATTGGAACAGGGCAGTGCTCCTGAGCACCAGCAATACCTTGATGATATTGTTGTGTGGGGCAGTACAGCAGAGGAAGTTTTTGAGAAAGGAGAACAAATAATCCAAATTTTTCTGCAAGCTGGTTTTGCTATTAAGCGAAGCAAAGACAAAGGACCTGCCCAAGAAATTCAGCTCCCAGGTATAAAGTGGCAAGATGGGCGCTGTCACATCTCAGCAGATGTGATCAACAAAATCACTGCCATGTCTCCGCCCATTAATAAGAAAGAGACACTATCTTTTCTGGGTGTAGTGGGCTTTTGGAGAATGCGTATCCCAAACTATAGCCTCATTGTAAGCCCCCTCTATCAGGTGACGTGGAAGAAGAATAATTTTACATGCGGTCCTGAACAGCAGCAGGCTTCTGAGCAGATCAAACAGGAGATAGCCTGTGTCGTGGCCCTGGGGCCAGTACGGACGGAACAGGATGTAAAGAACATCCTCTATACTGCTGCTGGAGAGAAAGGTCCCACTTGGAGTTTGTGGTAAAGAACCACAGGAGACACCCAAGGCCGACCCCTGGGATTCTGGAGTCGAGCATACAGGAGGTCGGAAGAGTGCTACACTCCAACTGAGAAGGAGATCTTACCTGCATGTGAGGGGGTTAGGGCTGCTTCCAAAGCAGTCGGTACTGAGATGCAGCTCCTCCTGGCACCTCAACTGCCAGTGCTGAACTGGATGTTTAAAGGAAAGGTTCCCTCCACCTATCATGCTACTGATGCCACTTGGAGGAAGTGGATTTCACTGATTACACAGTGAGCTTGGATGGGGAACCTCAGCCATCCCGGAATCTTAAGAGGTGATCATGGATTGGCCTGGAGGTAAAAAGTTTGGAACATCACCAGGAGAAGAGGTATCACATGCTAAAGAGGCCCCACCATACAATGAACTACCAGAAAATGAGGAGAAATATACCCTGTTCACAGATGGATTGTGTTATATTGTGGGGAAGTATCGCAGATGGAAAGCTGCTGTGTGGATCCCCACACGACAAGTTGCAGAAGCCAGCAGAAGGTAAAGGAGAATCAAGTCAGTTCACAGAGGTAAAGGCTGTCCAACTGGCCTTAGATGTTGCTGAATGGGAGAGGTGGCCAATGCTTTATCTTTATACTGACTCATGGGTGGTGGCCAATGCCTTATGGAGGTGATTACAGCAGTGGGAGCAAAATAACTAGCAGTGGAGGGGTAAACCTGTTTGTGCTGCTGAACTGTGGAAAGACATTGCTGCGTGAATAAAGAATATGGCTGTAAATGTGCGCCATGTAGATGCTCATGTGCCCAAGGGTCAGGCTACTGAAGAACAGCAAAATAACCATCAGATAGATCAAGCCGCCAGAATTTAGGTGGCTCAAATAGACTTGGACTGGCACAACAAGGGAGAGTTATTTCTAGCTCGGTGGGCCCATGAGACCTCAGGCCATCAAGGAAGAGATGCATATAAGTGGGCTAGTGATCGAGGGGTGCACAGGTTATTCATGACTGTGAAAACATGTGCCATAATTAAACAAGCCAAGAGGATGAAAACTCTCTGGGTGGAAGGGCAATGGCAAAAGTATAAATGTGGAAAGGCGTGGCAGATTGTCTATGTCACCTTTGCCACAATCTTGCAATGGTAAGTGTTATGTGCTTACCATGGTGGAAGCGATCACTGGGTGGATCGAAACATACGCAGTACTCCATTGAAGGGCAAAATCAGGTCCCTGTAGTACAGAAAGAAGGGCCTCATAGCAAGAAAAGAGAAAGCAGCTTCACAAGGTAGACATAAGGGGCAAATAGAGATAGTTTATGTAGAGAGTATTAGAAAACAAGGGATTCCAAGCACTTTCACAGGCGCTAGGTCTGAAATAACAAGGAGAGTGAAGGCCATAAAGATAAGGACCGGAGAACAGCTCGAAAACATTTGGCAGGGAGGTGATTAGATGTCTGAAGTGCAAGCTGAAACCAGTTCGGGGGATGCCCCCCCTTCAGGGTCAGAAGTTTGCAGCGAGGAAGACTATGAGCCTTCGTGAGGAAGACTATGAGCCTTCATCATCACGACCTACTACGCATGCGCAAGGGGGGGAGGGACTGTATGCTAATGGGCTCTCGGGAATGTAGTGAATATGTATCTGAATTCCTGTCAACTACTGATTATGTATTAGTTTCACCTATATCTCTAGCATGATTTCTTCGGACGGTGTGCAAGTTAGGTGGAACGATCCCCCTTGCACCAGGGTGTACACACGTCACCAATAAACACATACCTGCTCTATATCCTTACTGGCTATAGAGTCTGATTTCCGCACGTCACCATGCTACTGCCCGAACCACCATATTATGTCTGGAGAAACAAGTCCTGTGGTGACATGGTAGCCCAGAAAGAATTGAATCAGATAATGGGACTCATTTCAAAAATTCTCTTATAAATACTTGGGCCAAAGATCATGGCATTGAATGGATTTACCATATTCCCTATCATGCACCAGCTTCTGGTAAAATTGAATGATACAATGGGTTGTTAAAAACTATGCTGAAAGCAATGGGTGGTGGAACATTTAAGCATTGGGAGAAGCATTTGGCAGAAGCCACCTGGTTGGTCAACACTAGAGGATCTATCAATCATGATGGTCCTACCCAATCCAGCTCCCTACATACTGTAGAGGGAGATAAGGTCCCTGTGGTACATGTAAAGAGCATGTTGGGAAAAGCAGTTTAGATCCTTCCAGGCTCTGGAAAGGGCAAACCTCTCCATGGAACTGTTTTTGCCCAGGGACCTGGCTCCACTTGGTGGGTGATGCAGAAAGATGGGGATGTTCAATGTGTACCACAAGGGAATTTGATGTTGGGGGCATGCAGTCAGTAGTTCTATATATATATATTTAGCATGATATAATGATGTAGTATAAGGAGTGGAATGTCATGGTTTTGTAATTTTGCTATTGGCCTTCCACATCATAACATCATGGACAAAAGAGAAGAAGAACTACGTATCCCAGAGGACCTCATGGTCAGAGAAGGAAGATACATCATGGAAAACACATCATCTGGTTGTGCACGGTCTTTCGCTTGCTGCCAGGTGCTTCCAAGATGTGAGCCTTCATCAAGTAGGGCTTTCGGTTTCGGAAACTCTCTCTCTCTCTTTCTCTCTCTCCCTCTTATTTCATTTGATTTATTATCCTTACTTTCAATTAGATTGTATTATATCGTGTCATCTTGCATGCCAACATCATAGTTAGTAAAATAAGTTCTCCTTCTTAGATCGTTGCCGCTGCTCTGTTTTTTTGTTTGTTTGTTTGTTTGTTTGTTTGTTTTGGGGGGGAGGAAGGGAAGCCAGGGGGCCCACGAGCCTACTGCCCCCCTGTCATGGCTACAGAGTTATCTAGATAACTCCGTGACAATACTCTATAGTCGGATGCTAGAATACACATTTAAGATCTGCATGCTGTTTCTACAGTTCCCAACTGTGATACACACGCACAGCCCTTCTAATATAGCGTACACTGTTTCAGTAGGAAGATGACATGATTCAAAACAATACATGTGACAACATGAGTGGTCTAGGTCACATCTAGCAGCTTGAGCATGCATTCTTGCTAATTGTTCTGCAGAAAATAAAACAACAAAGCTAGCTGAGATCAGCATTCATTTCTGACATGCTGGCTATCCTCCATGCTGACTGTTTTTGTTTTGGAGGTCTATCATGAGTTGCTATGGTAGCTATGGTAACTGAATTTTTTCCCTTCGTTTTTTTTTTTTTTTTTTTTTTTTTTTTTTCTTGTGGCAGGCAAGGCACAGACTCACTTAACATACTCACAACCTTTTATGCCCCCTAACAACCTCTTGGTCACATGTAACAGCCGGGCGCCTCATGCATGTTTACGTCTGGCACAAGTAGCCACCGAGCTCATTTACTCATTTGCAAGGTCTTTTGTTCATAATGTCTTTCTTTGCCCCACATTTTCTTTTTTTTCCTACTGAGTGGATAAATTGCAAGTCCTAGAGCTGCTCATGATAAACTGTAGTTCTTTGCCATAAGACCTATAGATAAGTGTAAACTGAGTGATCTAATACTCAGAAGAGTGACAGCTCCTTTTATTACTCTCTTCTTGCAGACAATAAACCACTGCTATATACTATGAAGATGGGCATGTTGGCCATACTGAGGTATTTTCCTGTGACTTCAATGTTCTTTTGTCTGTGCTGTGGGGCTCCTCACAAATCACACAAGCAGGAGCAGCTGGGTGCTGTCATATGAGTCATGGTAATTTTTTCTCCATTTGAATTTCGACTAGTTCTAATGGAACTCTAATAAGTTCTGGTAATTATTGTTCCTCTTCTTGAATCCAAACTAAATGTGTATTTCCCACTCAAACTCAGATGTTATTGTTCCTACGAAAGGAAAAGAATCTGCCCAGAAAATGTTTTTCTTGTTCCAGAATTATTCTACTCCTTCTGCCTCCTATTTACATATACACTTGGTAAACGTAGAGAGTTACTGTGCAGAGAATGTGCAGCTTTTACACTGTCTCTATGACTCTGACAATCACTATAATCTTTCTTTCTTCCCACCCGTCCTTCAATCCAGCAATATTATTTTTCCATTCAGTGACTTTTTTCATTTGACATTCATTTGGCTTTGCTCGAAAGCCAGGCATGAAGAAGGCTGGGCTATTTAAGAGAGGAGAGAAGATTGTTCCACACAGATCAGAAAGCAAACAAACATGAGCAGTTCTGCTCTGAAACATTCAATTAATGACAACTGCATTTTGTTATGTTACATTTCTTTCTAAATGTGGATGAATAATACACACGCTCATGGCTTCCTTATATGTAAAAATATTTTTCATTCCTAAAAGCAAGGCAACATACAGCATTGTTTGACACTCGTTCTGCATATTATGATTGAAAAGAACCACCAAACCCAGCCTTCTCTGCCTTTTACAGGCTTTCTACTAGTTAGCAGTATGCTTTATATTTTCACAACAGACAGTCTTTTCACATTTTTAAATATAATATCTAAGTATTGATTTTATTTTCCTATTTCACTTATTCTCCAGATTCTCTGGATTTAAGTGAGTGTACTGAATGATTAAATTATTATCCCAGTAATGGGGTTTGACACAATCTATGCCAGTTACCTACATGACCTGCTAAGTAGGTTAATTAGCAGCCCTGAATAATTGTCAGCCACCTCATCCTGCTGACAGAGTTTGAGAGTAAATGAAACATAATGGTGCTGAAAAAGACATGGCTTTTGATTTTGATTTATGAATTGTTTCAAGAAAACCATTTAACTAGTAGCTTTTCATAAATGCAACAATTTTAAAATATCTTTTGAACATTTTGGTCACATGAAAATGTAGATGATTGTCTTTTATCAGTATGCTTTCTTAGGAAAAAAAAGTCTGTTTTCCTTGGAGAATAAACAAGTTACTTGTGTGAGTGTATTGTTGCATCCTCTCAGAGCAAGATAAACAAAAATTCAAGAAGTCCAAGTGATGTTTGTGGTGACATTGCAAGAACCACTCTTTTCTGTGAAACCTTGAGAATTAGGAATTAACTTCTGTTGTTCAACGAGAGCTGTGAGTCTTCAGAATTCCCATTTCACCAGGGAATAAATATTATGGTACCTGGTCACACTGACAGATATTGCATATCTATCTTCTCTTTGTTCATTTTTGAAAAGCCAAAACAGTATTTTACACTGCTCCAGAAAGGAGATAGAAAGATCAACTAAAGAAACTAGTTATCAGCAGCCAATGAGCACAGGATCAACTGTCTTCACAGAGATACCTGGGAGAACCTGCTTGTGCCCCCCGGGGTGACAGGAGGATCTGCTCTGCCTCCTGCTCCTTGCCAAGAGCCAGCCTGCACCTGCTGCATCCCTGAAGCATGCAAGCAGTAATGGCTAACTAAACATACAAACACATGTTCCAAGTACACTAGAATTTTGGCCAACTTAAATCTGTTTTTCTTGTACCACCTCACACAAAATGTCTTCTGAGTTTTCTAGAAATAAAAAGTTTGCAGAGTGATGACATCACACTCCCTCTGGCTGCCATGGCCATTCCTCGCCCTCCAGCTCAATATGAGTATGCTTTCAACTCTGCCCAGAAAAAAAGGATTCTTCATGTAGATACTCAGTACAAAGCTATTTTGATCTTTGAGTTATCTGGCTTTTGGATTTTGCAGTGGGCTGGTGTCATTCAAAAGAGGATGCTAGCCTAGCTACAGTAAAATCACTTCAGTCTGAGCCTGACAAGTGAGCAGAGTTCAGATTTCAAGATAGCATGTAAGGTGTTAAAATCAAACATGTGGTCAAGTGTTTACCTGGAACATGGCCATTCTGAATTATAATGACCTAAATGGATTTACTCCCCAGGCAAACTTGCTCTTCCCTTTCTTTCTGCACACTTTGCACCCTGTTTAATTATTTATGTCTTTTCCTAGTTCTTAAATGCTACTTCTATTGAAAACTATATGGCTTGTTTAATCTCTTCTAACCATGGCTTTATTTCCTTTCTTGATTCCCTCTATGATTCATCAGCTGCTACCCGAAGGATTTCAATTTTCCTGTACAAATTTAATCAAAGCAAAATTGGTAAGGCTGATTAAAGAAGCTGTGCTGTCTGTCTTTGCTTCTTTATCTTGCCCTCCTTCCCATGAAAGGATGAAGAAGGTGATGACTGGGTGAATTTGTTGTCTAGAAATGATAAAAATAATATCTTTCAGCTCTCAACTGGTGAGATGTAGGTATGTGGTCCTGATGTTGAAAATAATAGGCATATAAATGTCAGGGAGAAGAAGAGAAAAAAAAACCCAAAACACTATTATAGTAAAATAGCAAAGAGCTGAAGTCTCGGTGATAGTTACAAGGTCTTTTGTTCCTTAAAAACAGCACAGCTTTACAAAGTTATTATCTTATCTGATAGAAAATAAAGGGCTGTTCATATTTTCCAACTCATTAATTGTTGTTTGTTGATTGCATGAGTGTTGTTGAATGAAGGAGCACTCTAAGGTCCTGTCAGAAACTAGACTGACATCTGTATTATGATTGTCATTAGCTCACTTGTAAGGAACATAATTCCTCTTTGTAATTGTATTAGACATTCTTTTGGGAGAGCTAGCTAAAATTTAGGAGCAGAAAAACGTTTCTGAAAAAAAAAAAAGAAAAAGAAAACTACCAGCCCACACCATGCTAGACAAATCAATAATAAATGGATAGACATGAATTTGAGACTTTTGGGCTGGGTTAGAGCCTAAATCAAGACACGACTGACTCTGTAAAGCCTATATATTTAGGTGTGACTATACCAAAATCAGTATTGTCATGACATACCTTTTTGCTTTATTGGAAATCTTCCCATCAGTTTGTGCAAGCAAATCTATTTTACAATTATATATCTTTTCTTGTGATAAAGTCTTTTGATAGGTACATGTAATCTGTATTCTGTGGCTCTGTGTAACTTAACAAAAGATGGACTGTATGTGTTACGGCTTGCCTGTGTTCTCTACTAGTGACATTTAAGAAGGAAATGAAATGCAAATTCTTCAATGCATATGTAATGTTCCACTCACACATAAATTCTCTACCAGCTGTTCTGAATTACCTCTGAAATAATTATTTTGTTTATTGGAAAAAGCATATATGCATACATTTATCATTGGAAACTGGAAGCATAAACTAAACATTAGTGATTCAACACTTTATACACATGCAGTCGCTCATCCAAGGTCTGGATGAGACCACTCATTCCATCCAGTATTACGTTACTTAAGCATGCCATACTTCTGTGAAAAAGCAAGTATTCTCTCAGATGAAGAAGCAAGGGAAAATGCAAGTTTTACCTGTCTCTGATCTTACTCAGGGTTAATTCTTGTGATCATAGAATCACAGAGTGGTTCATTATGCTGGAAAATCCATCTGTCATCACAGGTAACATTTCCTCACTTCTAATGTCTCTGATTTTTGTATGTGCTGATGTGGAACATATTTCTTTAGAATTGTTTCAGGGTGGCATTCACTTAATTATGAACTAGGTTGCTCACAGTAAGGGGGGGGGAACAAAACTTGCAAGTCACAATGAGTCAGCAATTGGGCTTAACAGCTAGTGGTGGATAATATGATAATGACTTCTTGGAATCAATTGTAATATCCCCTCCTATTCTAATTGTAATATCAGAATTTATCTATGCATATTTTCTTGGAATTAATCGTAATATCCCCTCCTATTCTTGAAAATTCTATCCATAAGTATAACTTGTCTCTATAAATTTCCTTAACTTCCAGTTTGTGGTGTGCAAGCTAGGAGGGGCTACCCCCTTGCACTCAGCATGTGTACGCAGCGCTGATATAAATCATACCTGCTTTATAACCCTCATCTGGTTGTAAAGTTTGATTCCACAGGTCAATTTGGCGAGCCAGGCAGGAGAGATTTTTGCTGATCTGTGGGGCTGACCAGGGTGGGGACTTGCCCTGAGGATTCTCAGAGAAGCTCTCTCATCCAGACCCGCCATGGTGAAGCAGAGAAAGAGCCCTGGACATGGACCACGTATATTATAAAAGTACAGAGGACCCATAAGTCGTAAGGAGTTATCTCTAGATCTAAGTCCACGACAGGGGCACAAGCCCAGAAGGAGACAAAAGAGAGAGAGCATGGGATGGCTGGCCCTGGCCTGTGACTAATGAAGCAAGGCACATGGCGGGCCATGTGATCCGGGAGAGTGGGAGAAGGGGAGAGGGGAAAGATAGCAGGTGGGTCTAACAAACATACAAAAAAACCCAGCAGTGATCTGAGGAGGAAAAGTAGTTTACTAAATCCAGCAAATTCAAGCAAAATGAGAGAGGAAAGAGTGTCCAAAATACGAGGTCTTATGCTTGTACACTGCAGGGGAATCACGTGCTTTTCTCCACAGCAAACCGAGAGAGAGAGCAAGTCAGCCAGAGGGAGAGCAGCTGGTGTCCTACCAGGAGCTCCACCTTTCTTCCCCTGTGAGCCAGGTCCTCCGGGAATGCCCCTCCTCCCCTCCCCTCCGAGAGCACAAAATGCCCAAAAAAGGCAGTCTATGGAACCAGAACATTAAATCTTTATCTCCCACTGTTTTACATGACATTCTGATATGGAATACCAACAACAAAAATCACAAAACCACAACAGATCTGCAGGTATAGTCTGGGTGATCGCGATTGGGGTGGGAGTATAGCCCTCCCTCAGGAGGTACCACTTTGGGAGGTATCCCGAGAGTTCAGAGAACCTCACAGGTATAACTCTCAAGGTATTCTGAGAGTGAGGCTATATTACGCTCAGGTATGTAAGCCTAGTAATACTTCCGAAAGATCGTGACCAGAAAAGGTGTGTGGATCTGTAGTGTGATTTTGAGTGAGAAATAGCTAAGCTACAGAGAGAGTGTGGAGTTCCTAATCCGCTTTTTGTTCTCCTGGGAGGGAAACAGCCAGAGATGGATGAAGTGAAAGGTTTTATATATGTCATTTAAGTGTTTAAAGTGACCTGTCAGTGACGGGGACATTTGTAGTTAGCTACCAGGAGGGGGCCTGGTAGGAACAGGTAAATGTCCAAACAGGTTTTAATAAGAACTGTATTTGTCATTGTTATTATCTTTGAAATTGTTAAGTGTTTCTGTTATAAAAATATTGTCTGTGGAATTCCATTTATAATATAAGTGCTCTTGTTTCTGGGGGATGTTGGTTTTGTCCAACAGCTCTTGTCCAAGGATTTTGGTGTTCCCATGCCCTGGGGAAGTAGGCAGACTCCATTAGCCAGCAACAAAGACTTTATAAGCTGTTGCTATATACTGTGAATGTTAAATATTGGATCCAAGGTGTGAGCAGTATGAATGATATCAGGAGGTATTTGGATAGGGAGTGGTGCATTGTACTTTCCATCCTAATGATCAGTGCAAGCCTACCTCTATAGGATGGTGCCAGTGTTCTAACAGTATCCAGTTGTTTCCCTGGAATAATCAGGAACACTGTTGACACTGTGGGGAAGGTTTTAGGAAGGATTATTTTTTCTGGCAAATAGAGATATTTATGATTTTTTGTGGAAACCTGGAAACTTTAGGAATCAGTAAAATGGGAAGTTCTCAAGATCCCAAAGCAGACTCTGTTGGAATGCATTTTGGCACACTGGAAATGTGTGGCAGGGGAACCAGGAGGAACCTTGAGTAAGAAAACTTTGATAAAAAAATGTAATCGATGGTTATTGTATACACTGGAAGATGGGGAAAAGTGGCTGCTTAACAGAAATTTGAATTATAGTACCATTTTGCATTTTATGCTGTTTTTGCGAAGGGAAGGGAAGTGGGAAGCAGCAGCTTATGCTGACATGTTCTTCACCCTGCAAAATCATCCAGAGTGGCAAAAGAACTGTGGATTAGGACCCTCCCAGGACCCAATGGTCTTAACATTAGAAAGTGATAGACGAAAAGAGGAAAAAGGGAAGGGTATGAAGCGGTGCAGTTCTTCTTGTAGTATCAGTCAGTGTCGCACCAGAATAGACAAAACCAGTGGAATTACTGGGGCATTCTCAGGCTCTGGTGGTTGGAGCGTCCCTGGAGGAGACACTGGGGGCAGAAAGAGCTGAGGCTCCAGGGAGCCCAATAGCTAGCAGGACTAGGGGGAGACAAGAAGTACTTCAAGCTCCATTAAGGGAGGCAGTAGGACCCAATGGAAGGACTACCTTGATTAAGGTCCCCCTTTCGTCATATGACTTAGAAACCTGGAAAGGGATAGCAAAAAGATATTGAAACGACCCCATCAGGGTTGCTAGACACTTCCAATTTGTGATAGACCAACATAACCCCGATTGGAAAGACATCCATTTGTTACTGGACCAGGTAACTGAAACAGAAACACTTGATTCTTAAGGTAGCACTGGAAATTGCAGCAGACAGCCTTCAAGGAAGGGATGGGGACATAAAACCTACTTCCCATTACAGAGATGCACACAGGGATCTGCATAGAGCAGCAGAAAGGGAGCTGTTAGAAACTTATAAGGGATGGGTGGTAAGGGGAATGGAAAGGAGCCATTCCCAAGACAATTAATTGGTCTGTTCTATATGCTATAAGACAGGGGCCTAAGGAAACTCCTTAGGAATTCCTGGATAAATTACGGGACACTATGAGAAAATGCACCTCTTTAAACCTGGGATCAGAAGTAGGAGTACAGAAATTGGTTTTACTGTTCATTGGACAATCAGCTGGGGATATAAGGCAAAAGTTGCAGAAATTAAGGATGACAGAAAGCCAGAATATGGAAAGCTTGTTGGATGAAGTATGAAGAATGTATAGTAACTGGGAAAAGGAGGATAGGAAAAAGGAAAAGAGAATGTTAATAGCTGCTTTGCAAGAGGTGCAAATGAGGGATCCAAAAGTGGCTGCTTTGCAAGAGGTACAAATGAGGGATTCAAAAGGTCCTCTACAGAGAGATCAGTGTGCCATCTGCAGGAGAGGTCATTGGAAGAATGAGTGCCCCTTTCAGAATGCGAGGAAACTGAGGGCTCGGATAGGGACCCAGTAACAGAGGACTGACAGGGATCTGGGGAATCTACCCTAGAGGATCCACTGGTTAAAATAAAGCTAGGAAAAAAAGAACAAGGGATTGAGTTTCTAGTATTCACAGGAGCTACTTACTCAGTACTAACCTCATCACTGACCCATTTAAGTAACAAATTTGTAACTGTAAGGGGAGCCACAGGCCAAAGCGAGAAGGTATATTTCCTTAAACCTTTGAAGTTCAAATTGGGAAAGCAGGTAGGGATACATAAATTTTTGTACATGCCAAATTCACCAAAGCCTTTACTAGGATGAGATTTACTAGAACAACTGGAAGCTGAAATAGTTGGAATTTTAAGTTAAAGAGGATCAGTTAATAGAGGTGCTTAGTTTAGCATTGATCACCACCCCTGCTGGGACTGAGATCCCAGACAAAGTAAGTGATCAAGTTTATCCTGGGGTGTGGGCAGTAGAAATCCTAGGTAAGGCTAAGAATGCAGCACCAATATCAATCAGAATAAAGCAGGGAGCTCAACCAATTCGGATTAAGCAGTACCCCCACAGTTTCAAAGATAGGAAAGTAATCCAACCAATAACTGACTGTTTTCAGAAATTCAGGTTGTTAGTGGAGTGTGAGTCAAAATACAACACATCCATCCTCCCACTTAGAAAACCGGACAGGAGCTACCAAATGGTACAAGATTTAAGGGCTATCAATAGAATAGTGGGGGATTTATACCCATTGGTAGCAAACCCATATACATTGCTTACAAAATTATCAGGGGAATTGGCACAGTTTAGCATTCTGGACCTAAAAGATGTCTTCTTTTTTCTACCATTGAGTCCGGAAAGTCAGCTAATATTTGCCTTTGAATGGGAGAATCCTAATTCAGGAAGAAGAACACAACTTACATGGACGGTGCTTCCCCAGGGGTTTGAAAATAGTCCCACTCTTTTCAGGAACCAACTTGCCAAAGACCTGGAGCAATGGGTATGGCCCCTGAGACAAGAAACCCTGTTACAGTTTGTGTGGATGACCTTCTGATAGCTACTGAAACAAAGGAGGTATGCATAGCATGGACAATTAGTCCGCTAAACTTTCTCGGACTTAATGGCGATCGAGTTTCTCCACAGAAAGCCCAGGTGACACGGCCACAAGTAACCTATTTGTGTTATGAAATCGCTGCTGGATCCCAAACCCTAGGAACAACAAGAGGAAAGCCATTTGCCAGACTCCGGAATCTCAAACAGCTAAGGAGCTCCGGACTTTCCTAGGGGTGATGGGGTGGTGCCGCCTGTGGATATACAACTATGGAATACTGGTAAAACCACTCTATGCCCTCTTGAAATCCTGTCTGAAGGTCCTCATATGGGATGGGGAGGCAAAGAGAGCGTTCCATCAGCTAAAACAAGAACTAATGAGGGCTCCCATCCTGGGATTACCTGATTCTACTAAGCAATTTTAGTTATTCTCACATGAGAAACAGGGAGTGGCATTGGGGGTTTTTGCTCAGAAATGAGGGCCTCATCGGAGACCAGTGGCCTACTTCTCTAAGCAACTTGATGAAGTAAGCAAAGTAAGCCTAGCTGCCTAAGAGCGGTGTCTGCTTTAGTGCTTAATATTCAAGAAGCACAGAAATTCACGCTAGACCAGAAAATTACAGTATTTGTATCTCACACTGTGTCTACTGTACTGGAAGCAAAAGGCGGGCAGTGGCTCTCACCACAAAGATTTCTCAAGTATCAAGCCATTCTGATAGAGCAAGATGACGTAGAAATAGTGGTAACTAACATTATCAACCCAGCATCGTTTCTTTGTGGAACTTCAGGAGAACCGGTAACTCATGACTGCTTGGAGACTGTTGAGGCATTATACTCTAGTTGATCAGATTTGAAGGAAGAGCCGTTGGAGGATGCAGAGGACTCTTGGTATACAGATGGTAGCAGTTATGTGCGGCAAGGAATACACAAGGCCTTGTATGCTGTGGCTACCACGGATGAGATAATAGAATCCAGAGCCCTCATGCCTAACGTGTTGGGGAAAAATGCAGAGATTATTGCATTAACCAGATCATTAGAGATAGCCAGAGGAAAAAGGATAATCATATGGACAGACTCAAAATATGCTTTTGGTGTTGTACAAGCCCATGGAGCAATATGGAAGGAGAGAGGACTATTATACACCCAAGGAAAGCAAATTACACATGCACAAGAAATTTTGAGACTTCTAGAAGAGGTACAACTACCTGAGAAGGTGGCTATCATGTATTGTAAAGCTCACCAGAAGGGAAAAACAACCGAAGAAGTGGGCAACACATTAGCTGACCAAGAAGCAAAGAGTGGAAGAAAGGACATGGAGATGCAGGCTTTGGTTCCGGATGGTAAAATAATTCAAATTGAAGGTAAACCTTCAAGAGAGGACCAAAAATTGATAGAGGATTTAGGAGGGCAGGTGGGAGAAGGAGGGTGGATTAGAGTTCAGAACAAAACAATAGTTCCCACCTCTCTATTATGGGCCATAATCATGGCTGAGCACAGGAAAACTCACTGGGGAACTGAGGCACTGTTTAAACACCTGAGCCAACAGACTGTGGCTTGGAATTTATACACCACCATTAAACAGGTAACAGAGCAATGTGAGATTTGTTTACAGAATAATCCTAGAACAGGTCCCAGGGTCCCATTTGGACAAATAGGGGAGGGAAATTTTCCCAGACAATGATGGCAGATTGATTTTTTGGAACTCACAAGAAAAGGGGGTACCGATATATGTTAGTATTAACTGATACCTTTTCAGGGTGGCCGGAGGCATTCCCTTGCAGAACAAAGAAGGCAGGGGAGGTAATAAAAATGCTGATACAAGTAATCATCCCGAGATTTGGAGTTCCTGCCACGATCTCCTCAGATCAGGGTCCTCATTTTGATGCTAGAGTAGTGCAGCAGATAAGTAACCTGATGGGGATAGATTGGCAATTACATACTCCTTACTGGCCACAGTCTAGTGGCCAGGTAGAAAAGATGAATCATCTAATCAAGCTACAAATTGTTAAGCTAGGACAGGATACGAGTATAACATGGCCCCCGGCCTTAACCTTAGTTCTCCTAAGAGTTAGAACAAAACCCAGAGCAAAAGAAGGGCTAAGCCCATATGAAAGAAGGTATAGAAGACCTTATTCTCTACAAAAGGGGATTTCAGATCAAGTAGAAAAGGAAGTGGTAACACATTACGTCATTATCTCCAGAGACTGTCAAGGGAGATTGAGAAGAGGGTTCTGGGAACTAGACAGGGGTCTAGATGTACCCATACACAAAATTGTACCAGGAGATTATGTATATGTTAAAACCCTCTCAGATTTGCTACTGGAGCCCAAGTGGGAAGGACTTGTTTTACTGATATCCCACACCGCATTGAAGATTAAAGAACAAGTGTTGTGGATCCACTACACGTGAGCTAAGAAGGCATCTCAACCCCAGTGGACTATTAAGAGGGCCAGACTTTAGAATATTTTTAGAATGTGTTTTATAGATTGCATGTATTATGTGGAACTTGATTTAGCCTGGCATGAAAATACCTATTTAGACATCACTAAAGGAGCAGTGGCTAGCCTAAACTTCACTGATTGTTGGATATGTACAGCCTTGCCAAGAGATGGAGGAATGCAACTCCCTCAGTATGGGATTCTGTCCACCAGTTGGACACTATGGGACAGAAGTGGAGGTAGGCATAGGTGTGCAAATAAAATTGTGACAATAGGAATAAAAGGACCTAAATTCAATATACAACTGTGGACAGGCCTCAATGTCACGATATTCAATAGGAATGGTAGTAAGGGCATGCCAACGAGTGTAGGGGAATTTAATGTCTCTCCTTGAGATGGAGTCCAGTTCTGTGTCTTTGAGGCCCCAAGAACTAGTACTACCAGCCCTTGTTCTAACACTGGGTTTTATAAAGGATCAGAAAAATGCCCAGGACTGTGGCGGCTCTGGACAAGCAAGGAAGACCCTTCCTAAGGACTGGAAGGGACATAGCGTAGGAAGGTACTTAGTGCTCCATATTTCTTTCTTCAATGGAACAGCTCCTCCTCCAGGGATACTGAGAACCTCTTGGAAAAGGGTGAAGTGGGGAAGTAACTCCCTTATATACAGACCCTCTGGGTTCCATAGTTTTATTAGATGGTTTTTTCCTAGTCTAGAAGTGAATTAGAAAAGGCAGTTATCAATATCAGCTACATTAGAGAGTATCGAGAACTCAACTGTGGGTGCAATACTTGGATTGCAGACAGAGGTATCCTCTCTTAGTCAAGTAGTATTGCAGAATAGAGTGGCTCTTGATCTCCTGACTGCAAAGAAGAAGGAGTGTGCACTATAATTAATCAAAGCTGCAGTATGTATGTTGACAAAACTCAAAGAATAGAAACAGATGTGCGTAAACTATGGGAACAAATTAAGGCTATCCACCAGGTTACTTTGGATGATACTTCATTCAGATTTACAGTACTGTGGAACAGATTAACAAGTTCCTTACCGAACTTTGTCTGGCTAAAGCAACTCTTCACAATTCGTATGTGTTATGTTATGTTGCTTCTTGTGTATGTGTAAACAGCCAGGTGGAAGTCATGAGATGTGGAAATAGCATAAGATATGCCATAAGATGGAAAATGGGATTTATTTTCATAAATCCTTAGGAGAGAATGGTATCATCAAGTAGCATGAGGATTGCTACATTATAGGAAAGGGGGGAATTGATATGGAACATATTTCTTTAGAATTGTTTCAGAACGGCATTCACTTAATTATGGACTGGGTTGCTCACAGTAAAGGGGGGGAAGCAAAACTTGCAAGTCACAATGAGTCAGCAATTGGGCTTAACAGCTAGTGGTGGATAATATGATAATGACTTCTTGGAATCAATTGTAATATCCCCTCCTATTCTAATTGTAGTATCAGAATTTATCTATGCATATTTTCTTGGAATTAATCGTAATATCCCCTCCTATTCTTGAAAATTCTATCCATAAGTATAACTTGTCTCTATAAATTTCCTTAACTTCCAGTTTGTGGTGTGCAAGCTAGGAGGGGCTACCCCCTTGCACTCAGCATGTGTACGCAGCGCTGATATAAATCATACCTGCTTTATAACCCTTATCCACTTGTAAAGTTTGATTCCGCAGTTCACTGCTATCAGTCCTCCATTATCTGTCTCATAAGTACTCTTTGTGTGGTATTTATGAGATGATATCCAGGTATGATATTTAATCTTACAGAGGGAAAAAGAAAAAAAAAAGAAAAAGAAACCCACCAAAAATCACAACACAATGGACTTACTCAGTAATTCCTTCTTAATAATGCTTTGAAGATCCTATTTTTCATCCCCGAGTGTGACTGAATTATTCCTTCAGCAAATCTGGTAGCCTGCAGTAACAACACAGTCTCAGCTGAAATGTTAATAATAGCTCACTTCACATATATGCATATCCTCCAAATTACATTCCCAATAATAGAGGTTAGAAAAACCTATTTAATAATATGAATATGAAAGTGTTTTTGTACAATCAATACATACTATTTCATGCCTAGTATTGGTTACTTCTGCTTCTACAGGAGTTAATGTGCACTGAAGTATATAAAATAAATATATTGAAAATTAGCCTTGTGGTCCTGATAAAATAATAGTTGTTGGTTAAAAAATATGTCTGCCATTATTCTTTCAGTACATTTTAATGTCTCAGAGCTAACATCCAACTTCTTCCTGAGTCAGAAGAAGGAAATGCACCCTCCTGAGTAAAATAGTCTCTATACAAAACTAGTGAAACTTAAGCTTAAAGTCTTTATGCACTGAAAAATATTGTCTACTTGCATCATGATAAAATATAGAGTACATAGAATTCTACTTATAATATGTAGAATAGTCACATGCTTGAGAGATGGGAGACTTCCTTAATACTGTGTTCTTTTACTTATGTTTTAAGTAAGCTGTAAAGGTAGAATTAAATTAAGTTGTTTATGGATATGCAATAATGGAGTTAAAAAATGAAGCATCCATTGCAGTTAGAGCTGGTCAGAACTGTCATGACCACATCTTCTGATGAACTGCTTTATAAACTTCTCTGAGATTATGTCTTATTATGGGAAGATTCTAACAGGACTGAAAATACAGAAACTTTCTTCACAAACTGCACAGTGAATCCCCCTGGTTTGGTTTCTATACAGATTTCCCTCTAAAACTAAAGTGTGCTGAATAAGCTGTTCAAATAAAAGCTAGGTTTGGTGCCTGAGTACTATAGAGCAAGAGGCTGAGCAGAAAGCTCTTCAGCTTCCCACAGCTTCCTCTACCTCACAGCAGATGCCAAGTATTAACCCTGTGCCATTTATGCATTTTGTTGGGCCATTTTTATAAACTAGATCAATGGCATATGTTAAGGGTAATCGTTTAGAAGGATCAATTGAAACACAAGAAGTCATTTCATGAAATAAAATTAATCAAATCAAACTGTGCCACCAGGAGAACTATTACATTTTGATAGACATCTCACAATTTTGACTTGACTGACAAAAATAAACCTTAACATCTGATACCAGATCACAATTATTTCATGAAATAACAATAAGCAATTCCTGTCTCTTTTTTGCAGTGTAGGAATCTCTGAAAATACAAAACAAGTGAAATAAGCTACGAACATACATTTATGTATACACTCTAGACTGAATAGTCTATATAAATAACAAAAATCATAGAATAATAAAATTACCTGGTTTGGAAGTTCCAGTGCCCTGTCATGGGCTGGTTTCACCCATCAGATCAGGCTGGGGGTGGTGGACACATCCAGCGTGGCCTTCAGTGCCTCCAGAGGTGGCATTCTTCATAGTAGAGTCATTCTTCAGCCCTCTCATCTTCATGGCCCTCCTCTGGACCTGCTCCAACAGCTTCACGTCTTTCCTGTGCTTGGGGGCCTCAGATCTGAACGTGGTACTCCAGATGGAGCCTTACAAGGGCAGAGTAGACGGGGACAATCATCTCCTTCACCCTGCTGCCACTCCTCTGTTGATGCATTCCAGGATACTGTTGGGCTTCCAGTATGTGAGAGCACACTGCTGGCTCATGCTAAGTTTTTCATCTAGCAGGATCCCTAAGCCCTTTTCCACAGGGCTGCAATCAAGGAATTATTCTCCCATTCTGTACATAGACCTGGGATTGCCCCAATCCAAGTGCAACAGCTTGCACTTGACTTTGTTGAAACCCACTAGGTTCACGTGGGTCCAATTTTCAAGCTTGTCCAGGTCCCTCTGGATGACATCCCTTCCTTCTGATGTATCAAGTGCACCACTCATCTTGGTGTTGTCTGCAAACTTGCTGAGAGTGCACTCAATTCCATAGTCTGTGTCACTGATGAAAATGCTAAAGAGTACTGGTCCAAAGATGGATGACTGGGGGATACCACTCATCACCAGCCTCCACCTGGACATTGAGCACTGACCATATCACTCTGGCTGTGGCCTTCCAACCAATTTCTTATCCAATAAATAGCCCACCCTTGGGGCATGTATCTCTCTAATTTAGAGATAAGGATGCGCTGTGGGACCATGTCAAAGTCCTTGTAGAAGTCCAACTAGATGACATTGGTTGTCTTCCCTTTGTCTGCTGATGCCATCACTCCATCATAGAAGGCCCCCAGATTGGTGTGGCATGATCTGCCCTTGGTTAAGGACAGATAAGAGTAGAAAACAGCTATATTCCTAGTTAATATATTTTCACTACAATCATTTTTTTTCTTGTGGAGTGTACGTGAAAGATGATCATGTAACTGGTACACCTGAGAGGCAAATAATCCCATTAAAATATTTTGCCAACGTTCATATACCAGTGCTTCCCAGAACTCCATCTCTGTCAAGTAAATAACTTTTTTTTCCCATTAAATATGGGGAGTACAGGTTACTATGGTGATAAACAGAACACAGACTAAACTCTGATTTGTCATAATTGCCACATGCTAGAGGAAAAAAATACCTGAACATCATCTTCCAATTTCAAGCTGTATGCCTGAAAAATATTTTCAGACTATAAAGTGATTTGATGGCATCCAAATAACACTGGGTGAAGTATCTCAAGTAGGACAGTGTTGCAGCAGGGTACTCATTTGACGTCCTTCACACTTCAAATGAAAGTGTTTTAAATCTTAGATATTTTGAAACTCATGATCACAAACCTTATCTTTTGTCCTTTTATTCTATACAATGAAATATGGAACTATGATACATGCAAAGGCCTACAGAGTGACCTACTATGTGCGAAATTGTTACAAACATACATCTTTATTTAGGTCTTGTACACCTCACCCTTGCCGGTTGTATTCTGTCAGTACCCAGTTGAATTGAGGCCACTATGCTTTGTATTAAACTCCAGTGAATACCTAATTCCTGATTTGTAACAACTGATGTGGATACATCAGGAAAACAAAACAAAACAAAACAAAACCAAGAAAAAAAAAGCACAACAGCAATTCCAATTTCTGTAGTATCTGTCTATATAGTGAACTGCATTTATTTAATCGTAAGCTCATTTATTGTTGAGCTCTTTTGATACCCCTGACAGGATTATAAGGTGCATTAAAATAAACACTCTATTGTGCATGACACAGGAAACAGCTTTCAGTTTGCCTCAGTATTTACCAAAATCAAGAGCGGTCCTAGCAGGAGGAGAATTTGACTTTCCACTTCAAAATATCATTATATGCCTAACAAAAACAGAACAAAAAAAAATAGTGAGTGGTTTCAGAGCCTGAGACCTCTTTGAACTGTGGATTAACAGATAAATGTTGATCATTTGAAGCTTCTTAACCAGAAAGTCAAAGCAGAATGTCTGCTTTACTGTCTATGCTTACAAGCTGTTAAGCAGCTCCTGTATGGTCCTGAATAAATCAACTTAATTGCTCTGAGGTCAAGGAAGCAGCATTCAGCAGCATTTTGGTCAGGCATTGCTTGAGTGACTTTTTAATTCCATTTTCACAAATTCCTCAGCAACAAATTTAGATGTCATCACCCACAAAACTGCTGGTTTAGTTGCCTCCTGTGAGTACTATAGGCAAGAGTGTGAGCATCAGAATAGTTCCAGCCTTGCTTTGCTTTAAGATGAGATAATAGAGTAGTAACCAGAACTATTTCTAGTGAAGACTGAGCAGAAGACAACTCATCCACCATAAAGTCTCTGGTTCATTTGATACCAAGGAAAGGGATCTATATTAGGATGTCAATTTTATATTCCATTGACACATGGTTGTCATTTTTTCAGATTCTTTAAGACAGACGATAACCTACACCACAGCATAGATGCATACAAATGTACAAGTGATCAGAAATTATCTTATAAACCAGGGAGAAAAGAATGTAATTTTGGAAATTGTTACTTCTCTTTGAGCTTGAACATATATTCTATTTGGTGAGGAAAGAAAGCTGTGGTTCGGTTTCAAAAAATAGTCCCCTATGTATTTCCTGAAGGGTAACTTTTCTTCAGTCCTAGTTTTATTGTCTGTTATATCATTTCCTTACAGCTGGGTTGTGGCAGAGCAATTCCTCAGCCACACACTTGGCTATACCCCCTTCATAAACTCTCCTTCCGCATGATGTCATATGGTATGGAATATCCTTTTGGCCAGTTTAAGTCAGATGTCCCCTCCCAGCCCTTCGTTAGCATCAGCTGGATGCTGATACAGGAAAGTCCTTGGCTCTATACAACACTACTTAGCAACAATAATAAAAACTTGGATGGGTTATCAACGCTGTTTTTCTCCCAGAGAGGGGAGGGGAGGGGAGGAGAGGAGAGGAGAGGAGAGGAGAGGAGAGGAGAGGAGAGGAGAGGAGAGGAGAGGAGAGGAGAGGAGAGGAGAGGAGAGGAGAGGAGAGGAGAGGAGAGGAGAGGAGAGGAGAGGAGAGGAGAGGAGAGGAGAGGAGAGGAGAGGAGAGGAGAGGGAGGGGAGGGGAGGGGAGGGGAGGGGAGGGGAGGGGAGGGGAGGCGAGGCGAGGCGAGGCGAGGCGAGGCGAGGCGAGGAAAGGAAAGGCAAGGAAAGGAAAGGCACCAAAAAAATTGGAAATTTCATCAAGGTCACATCGCATACACTGAACTTGGTTATCTCTTGATTAGCAGAGAGTGAGACATGGTATGTTTTGGTTTTAATGAAAAAATAATAGAAGTACTGCACATCTAATCTGACTTTAGCACAGTAAGGACACACTGGTACTTCAGGCTTCATTGGAACACTGGATTAATTTTGAATGCAAATATATTTTTATTGTTGTAGTGGTTTGAGCTTGTACAGTATCTATGGGTATACTGTTAAATGGGAAGCAGGACATGAGCCAGTACTGTGCCCAGAAAGCCAACCAGATCCTGGGCTGCATCTGAAGAAGCATGGCCAACAGGGTGAAGGACGGGATACTGACCCTCTGCTCTGCACTTCTATGATTCTGCAATTCTAACAGTGTGCCTGACAGCATGTTTTCCATAATTTTACCTCGTGGTGTAATGTGGTTTTTGTGTTTGAAGGAAACACTAGAAAGGTGTTTCCTTTCACAGCAGGGCATGTATAGTTTTATTAGAAACAAAGACTATGTACAGGTGCAGTTTCTGAGCAGAAATCTCCATCTATTATACAAAAAAAATCTTAATCTTTCCTTCTAACTCACCTAAATTTTTGTTTGTAGATCTGATAGAGATGGGTTCTTTCTGGTAAAAGAGAAAGAAGAACATATTTATACAACTGCTGCTCCCCAACAGATCATACCAATCCATGTGCAAGCAACTTACACATGCTCCTCTGAAGAAAACAGTAAGAGAAGCCATATCCTCTAGCAGCAATCTCAGCTCATCTGCTTTCCCAGCTCTTTCTAAGGTAATGGATGAGTTCTGGTGGTAACACACCACCTGTGTAAAAGGAATTTCAACAGACATCACTTATTAAAGTACAACTCAGTACCCCGGGCACACTTTTCAGCTAACATTGACCGAACAAAACAGAAAGAAGAAATGTTGACTTTTTGTTCTCATGTTTGATCAAGAAGTATCTGATTTGGCTAAAAATCTGCTTACTAGTCTCTTTGCTCCAGAAGCATTTCAACTACATTTAATCACTTTGACACCAGAGTATCCTGAGTACTCTTTGCATGATTGGTAGCAGAGAAGGAATTGATTTGCTCAAGTTTGGTAGTTAAGATTTCACGTTTAATCAAATAATTCCAATTTCTGTGCAAAGGCTTGCCTCTCCCCAGTCTAGATGAGTGCTGAGCACACTCTAAATTATCTTCTCTTGTTCATCCTAGAACACCTACTGGAGTCCCATCTGAAGAACAGAAACTGGACAGCAGCAGCAAGGATTGAAAATAGGTACAGAAATTCTGAAACTTGGCAGAGGCGATTGGGTGAAAGTGCCATCTTCCAAACTATTTTGGCTTTTACATTTTCTCCAACAACTCAGTACAGAGTAGTGTTTATAATTATTAGCAGCCCTGTATGATGTAGCAGAGGAGAACCATGTACTTTTATTATGCTCTTGCCTGTTTATAGTTCACCTGTTAAAACGTTCTCAGTATTCTAGCAAAAGGACAGTAAACACGATCTGTGACTGAGTTTCTGAAGGAATGAAAATATATTCTACATATTCTATATATGTTGCTTTTCTACAGAACAAACTGAAACAAAATCATCTGGCCTTTAAACAGTTTTAAAGAGTTTATTATCACACTTGAAAAATAACAATGCAAATTGAAAGAATTTGAAGTTCTGGATATGGCCACTGTTGTTTTTATACTAGGAAATGCCTGAGTGACATGCTGGGGGAGGCAGAGAAGAAATCACATACGTATTCTCCTCCAAACATTGTAATCTATCTTACCTGCAGACTCCATGCAATATCAGTATGCCTTCATGGCACATGCCTCTTGAAGTCACTCCTACTTAACTTTCCATCTGCTAAATTTCATAAATTTGATCCAAAACCATTCCTTCTTTTCAGCTTTCAGTCATTACAAATGCTAACATACATTCTCCTTACTGTTTGTCTTTTGTCCTGGTCTGAAACTTTGATTTGAAATAAGGTGAAATAAAAGTTCCTGGAGGTTGGAGAAGAGTTACTGATTAATATCTGTATGGTTCCCTATGAAATGCTCTGAAAAACAGATTCTACATCTATTCACATTTAAAAAGTCAGATTTGGTCTATGTTCAAGATATTATTAGAATATTGGTATAATGTCAACAAGAAAACAGGAGGATAAAATGTTATTTTAGGCAGAGAATGACCAGAGGATATGGGCATAGTACCTATTTCTTCACAGCATTCTTCTGGACAAATTGTCCAACTATGAGATAAACAGTTTTATACTGTGCTGAATGAAGAACTGGCTCTATGGTAGAGCTCAAAGTTTTGTGGTGAATTGAGCTGTGTTTGGTTGGCAGCCAATCATTGGTGGTGCTTCCCAGAGCTCAATTCTAGGGTCAGTTCTGTTCAAAATTTTATCAGTAATCTGAATGCAGGAATTGAACCTGTCCTTAGCAAGTTTGCTGATGAAACTCACCTGCAAGATGCTGTTGATTCTCTGGAGGGATGAGAGACCTTGCAGAGAAATCTAAATGCCATGGAGAATTGGACAATCAATGCCATGAAGTTAAATGAAGGCAGATACCATGTTCCACAGATTGGAAGAACTGCCCTGAAGAAAAGGATCTGAGAATGTCGATTGACAGCAAGCTCAACATAAATCAACAGAGTGCCCTGGCAGCCAAGAGAACAATGCATTAAACACAGCATAGTCAGTTGGACAAGAAAGGTGGTTCTACCACTGTCTTTAGTATCAGTGCAGCCTCACTTTGAGTATTATGTGCATATTGTGCAGAATTCTAGTCTCCATGATAAGTAAGTGTGTTAGAGTACTTGAAATTGTCCAGAGGAGAACAGTAAATCTGGTGAGAGGCTGGAAAACATGTGCTATGAGGAAAGGCTGAGGACACTGTTGTCCAGTCTGGAGAGAAGAAGGCCAAGCAGTGACCTCTTTGCTCTCTGAAACTTCCTGAGGAGAGGAGTGTGAAGGGGATGTGTAACCAGGGACAGGATGTGTGGGAATGGCACAGAGCTGTACCACTGGAGGGGCAGACTCGTTGTTAGGAAACATTTCTTTGCCTTGAAGGTGGTCAAAGAGTATTACAGACTTCCTAGAGAAGTAATTGATGAATCATCACTGTCAGTGTTTAAGAAGCCTTTGGATAATACTGTCAATAACATGCTTTAACTTCTGATTAGCCCTGAAGTAGTTATATATTTGGATTTGATCTTTGTTGATCCCTTTCAACTGAACTGTTCTGTTGACATTAGCAGAATGTTGCTCATCATAAAACAGGAAGCAATTTACTTTTTTTAATAAGGAGTTAAGACATCTAGAGTTTATATCAAGCTTATTTGATCCATCAATGGCAGATCTAGAAGTGAAGATCAGGCTACAGCACAGCATTCCTTCTGTGTTACTACGGAAGAGCTTATCTTGGCCACTCTTTCACTCCTCCTATACATGGCTACCAAAGTAGGAATAGAAAGCTATGAATTTCAAACTGCAACATTACATATCTTCTCTATATTACTGTGAATTGTTATACAGAATAAGAACAATGTTGAATTGGGTCTAAATTAACTCAGACAACATTGTCAAAAGATATTCTTCGGTAATAAGGACAGAGAAAAAAAAAAGACTTATTGTTAGATCCCAATTGTTTAATGACAGTGTAAACTCTGAGTAATACATTCTGTGTATCAGAAAGAGATTTTGCATGACCAATTTTTTCTCATGGAAGAATTTTACCTTGTGGCTATATTCTGTTTGAAATGACTTCACAAAATAATTTAACTTGCAGCCTTTTCAGAGGTTTGTACAGTTATTGAACAAGTAGGGGAAAAGAGAAAAAAGACTTTGTTAATATATAAATTAGCATTCCAGTAAGGTCAGGATTCATAGTGCACATTTAGAGGCTGTGTAGGCCTTTTCAGTGACTTTTCAGGGACTTCAGCTCCACAGATCTGCTAAAGACCTTCCAAACTCCTAAAAGACACTTCTGCCTTACAGACACTTCCTTTATTAGTTTTCAAACCAACCCATGCAGCCAAATGAAGACACAACCTGTTACCTTATTCATATCCCAGAGAAATGATCTGGATGTTTTTGTTCATGCTATAAGGACTATCAATTACAAAAGTATGGAAAGTCTAGGCTTAAGGCAGTTCTTTAGAACCAACCTTAACTCAAAAAAGTGAAATTAAGTGTACATAGCCCTATATGGGAGGTAGTTTCCAGCAGTTTCTGCTGAAATAGTACCATATTTATTTTTATACATTTGTTGGATGTTGTATTTGCTTTTCACTTTTCCAAAGATGGATGTATTTGCTTAGCATCGTGCTAGTTACTGAAGTCCATGAGATTTAAAATATATACAATAAAATACTTGCATAAAATTTTTACAAGCTCAGATTAACTCTAACTTCACAGACCGTTCAAGCCTGACTAGCAGATGTGAGGAAAAAATCTATTTTCAGCTGCAAAGACTTCTTCTCAAGTAGAACTTTAGAAATGATATAGCTTTTTTATGCACAGTTGAAATGCTAGTTCTATTATTCATCAGGGTAGAAATTTGCTACATATATAATACACTATATGTAAACAATAGAATCAATTGTTATTCCAGTAACTACTAAGATCACTGATATAAATATCTTGAAAACTAGCCCAGGTTTCCCACTATGGCTAAATCTGTAGGGGAAAAAAAAAAAAAAAAAAAAAAAAAAGCAGCAACAACAACAAAAAGACAACAAAAATAAAAAATAGCAAATGAATACCATTGTTTGCCTCATTCTGGTAGTATACATTTAATTCAGTATATGACATTTCAGAACTGGGTTTCCTGTAAAACTAGAGACAAAGTCATTGTACCCATATCCACAAGTCTTGTATTAGTTTATCCTCAGATGAATCACAAAAATAACAATAATTAAACAAACAAACAAACAAACAAAAAACTTAGAATCACAGAATCATAAAATTCTGAGAGTTGGAAGGAACCTTCAAAGGTCATCTATTCCAACTGCCCTGCAATGATCAGGGACATGCACAGCTAAATCACGTTTCTCAGTGCTTACTCAGACAAAATTAAGACAGAGTAGGAATATGGAATACATTCTTTGTGGGCATTAAAGCTGGAGGTGTTGCTTTAAAAAATATTTTGAAATAGTGGTCAAGCATTGCCCAGAGAGGTGGTGGAGTCACCATCCCTGAAGGAGTTCAAGGACGGTGGATATGTGGCACTGAGTGACATGGCTTAGTGTGCAGGGTGAGGATGGTTTGGCAGTTGGACTTGGTGATCTCAGAAGCCTTTTCCAACCTTAATGATTCTATAATTCTAGAAGCCTTTTCCAACTTTAATGATTCTACAATTCTATGATCTTATGTTAGTGCACAAGCTTTTATTGCACATTTCAATAGCATTGAGTTAATGTGCTATCTTCTGTACTTTGCAGCACTGACAATGTGATACTTATAAAGTGAAACCTATAACACAGTGAAAAACACACTGATTAAAATTACAGAAAGATTACCCAGGTTTTTAAATAATACAATAAGTACCTAGCAGCCTTTCAATTACTGCAGATAATTATCAGGCAAGCTCTAAGGAAATGCTTTCAGTTCCAGTTATAAAACAATGAGGTAATTCTCTCTATTCTTTTCACTCTTGCCATTCAAAAATACCTCAGTATTTGAAATATCTGAAGGTCTGAACAAAGAGAAAACAGTTCAACAGTGTTGTACTGAATTGGTCAGGGATTTAGGCATTTAGCAAAACAATAAGTTACAGTACTACTACTATATATGACTGCTGTGTTACTAAGATATCCTCAGAAGTTTGGTGGAAAGTCTGGATAATTAGGCATTCTTGAAAGATCACTTAAAATCTGAACTTCTTTCTGCAACTGAAATTTTCTTTACAACTCTTTGAAAAGTATCCCTTAAAATGCATGTAATTCCCTGTCTTGCCCCCAGTTATTTTGTATAGATAAATCAGAAGAGAGGGGGAGAAGATATGCAAAGGAAAAGACAATCTAACTGAAAATAAATGAAAATAATTAATTTCTGTTTTCTTGTCACCAAAATTTTTTGTATATTTTGCCAAATGAGTCTAAAAGGCTAAAATAATGATTTCATCTGATAATGTATGCTTGAAACCATTTTGAATAGTTTTATATTTTATTTATCTGTAAATAGCTCATATATAAACATTATATTAAATAGTTCTACATTTTTCTTGTTATTGTAATTGGGGGACAAGAGAACTGATAAAAGAGAGAGGAAGGAAAGGATACTATAGATTTCCATGAATGCTACTGCTGGACATGGTATTTACCACACCAGTAATCACCTTTACCTTCTTTTTATCCAGATTTTCATGAGCTCTGAGGTTCTTCCAGTCCACTCTGCAAGCTGTCATTCATGATCTTCTAATAGACAAGAAGAACAAATAGTGGCTGCTTCTTTCACTTCTTTTTCACTTGTGCCTGTGTCTGCTGTGTACAGCTTGAAGACTGTACCAGCAATAAGGAGAAAAACAGTCTCTTGACAGGTTAAGAACAAGATGTCTTAGAGGAGAATTATGTTCAGATTCTCCCAGTTTGAATTATACTGTCATTTTTGTGCCTCATTCCTCTTAGATGTGTAGATCTGGAGTCACCTGGTCAAAAAAGTGAAACTCAAATTGGCCCTTTTCATCTCTACCAGCCCTCAAGCACTTAAAATGCCAAAAAGTCACACTCATCTTCCATGAGAGTTTTGGACTTGAAACTCCTAGTCACCACCTATGTACATCTAATTTCCTGAAAACTTTTTCTATTGAATTCTGGAAGATGGAAAACAATGTGTTTCTCCTTTATATTTTCATTTTCTCTGTGCTATTTTCTGGTTGATTCTTCACTTGCTGCCCCTGGGTTGAACCAGCTGCAAATACGAAAGTGAAAAGAATTGCAGCTGACTACTGGCAGGCAAGAGTGTGAATATGAGCATCATAGAAGGAAGATTATATCAGTAGAGAGACTGCAGATAATAGTCTCCTCAGTCTGATTTATGTTTTACTAATTCATTCAGCCTGTGCCCTTTAAGAAAGGACTTTTTTGATAGGATTTTTTTTTTTTTTAATAGGATTTTGTTTCATGTCATGGAATTCAGTGATTCAGTAGCCATTGCAACACATAAAAAGCACTTCTGGTCTGAAAGGAGATGAATTTAAACAATCACTATCCTTTTTTTCCTCAAGAGTACAATTGTTCAAACAAGTGGATCTGCAGAACCATACTGTTTAGGTCTGGAGATGAAGAGTATGTTCTTGTCTAGGGAGGCAATGTGGTATAAAAATCTTTCTCATGAATGTACCTGTTCATCTATCATTAATTCACATTTTTTATTTTTATACGTATGCATTCTTTGGGAACTGAAGTAAATGGTGAACTCTGATTTTCTGAGGGAAATACTAACTGCTTAGTGTTTTATTTGTACTTTGAAGTCGAGAGCCAATTCAGTGCTGTGTTAGTGCTCTGATGTTAAAAAATATTTTGCAACTAGCTTTTCCTTCAACCAAAGCAAAAATAATGTTGAATGCTATTAATGTGAATTTTCTTCCCAGAATTAAGTTAAATTCTTTATTTCCATTTTGTAATTTGTAATCAGATAGAAATACAGGGAGATGATTTTCATAGTCTTGCCTGCATGACCTTGTGAGTGGTGCTAGGCTAGCAGTTATGTGGGGTAGAGATAATCATCCAGATGTTCCCTCATAAACTGCCCAGAAAAGAAGGGGAAGCTATTCTGTTTTTCTAAATGAGTTCTTTCTCTATGAAAGGTGAGAATAAGACTGCTCAGTCATACTTCTATGACTGAGCTATGAGGGATCATGGGCAACCATCTATGTACTTAACTAGATGAATAATGAATGAGTGAAGCATGGGAAAATAGCTGTCACATTTATTTTCTACATACCAGCAACAGGGAATCATTTCTAGCATCCTAATACACCAAAGGATCCTTTGAAGGAAGATGTCCCTCATTTATTTGACTATGCATACTGGAGTGTTGTTTTGTGGTGTGAAGTTACTGGTGCAGTAAGTAGAGTTAGTACTTAAACTATTTTTAGGGACTTTTAAAGTACAGTAAAGATTTGTTCATTTCCAGTATCCTCTTTCTCTTTGTATCATAGGGAGCTTGTTATTGTGAGCCAGTTTTTTCTTAAACATACAGATAAATTAGAAAGGATAATTATATCTCAAAAGCATCTTAATTGTCCCAGTTACTTGACCAGTTTTGACAGCTGGGGAAGGAGGGATATCTGTAGACATAAGACAATGTTTCACAGAATCACAGAATCACAGAATCACAGAATCACAGAACTGTAGGGGTTGGAAGGAACCTCTGAGGATCAAGTCCAACCCCCTTCTAAAGTAGCTTCCTTAGGAAAGCATCCAGGTGTGTCCTGAAAATCTCCATAGAAAGAGATTTCAGTCTCTCTGGGCAGCCTGTTCCAGTGCTCTGCCACTCTCACAGTAAAGTTCTTCCACATGTTGATATGAAACCTCCTGTGTTGCAGTTTTTGCCCATTGCCCCTTGTCCTGTCACAGCACATCACTGAAAAGAGCAGTGTGGTGCTTGGACAATACTCATGGCACAGCTATAATAATCAGTGCCTAGATTTAAAAGTATACTATATGCACTGCGAAAGAAAGAGAACATCAGTGAATTTTATGAAATCCTTTTTTCAGTCAGCTTTCTGCAGGAGACAAACTCCATTAGCACAAAATCAGTTATGATTAAATTCTATTTAACCAAAATTGGCAAATTCCATTTCCCCCACATTTCATTATGGTTTAAATGCTACAACGATAGATTGAATTAAACCACCTTCCACAGTATCTTCCTGGTAAAATCACTACCAGTTATGATTTTACTTTTTTGGATGAAAATTAAGCAACATATAATTGTCCTAAATCACTGATGAGGTTACTTGGTCTGGTATAATAGGCAATATAAAAACCCTGCCAGAGGTTTTTATGTCAGAGGGCACAGCTGTTAAAGAAGTCATTTCAGGCTTTTTTTTAGGCATATTAGACATTCTTTGGTGTTAAAAAATAAAAGACAAATATTTGAACTCACAATCTCGACTCTAGCTTGAATGAAAGAAGATGAAAATGCAGAAACTTCCACTCCTTCCAGTGTCTAAAAAGAAGCAATGTGCCTCTTCCGTTGGAAGGCTCTAGTATCAGTATGATTTCAAGAACAAAGTTAATGTTGATCATGTCTTTACACACTGTCCTGCAGAAATGCTTTCTTGAACTAAGGTCATGGTTAAGGGGATAAAAAGAAATAAAGGCCTTCTACTTCTTCTTTCTAAAATACTGTTACGTCTGTTTTAAGATCTCACCAAAATTAGCAAAATATTATTCTCATCATTAAACTGAGTTGCATAAAAGTAATTGGATCTGACATAAAATAGTTGTTCTTTCAAAGTTATACTTTGGGGCAATCAGGGAGCAGGCAACAATAAATTAAAGCAAGACAGTCAAATTCCCAAACCTCCAACTCAGTTATTTTAAAAATGCACCTTTTTAGAAGAGAGGCAGATGAGCCGGTAAAATTAACTATACACTAAATGCACGTATTTTTGAATAGCTTTATGAGGCAGAAGTATCCAGCTTCCTCAGTCCAGATTTCTCAGCAGAAGTAACCAGAAAAAACAACAACAACAACAACAAAAATAGAATAAAAATAAGTAACCCCTGGTGTCTCTGAAATCATCAGGGACATGCATATGCCCATGTAGAAATTCAGTACAAAAAACATCTTAGTGATGAACTACTACTACTAGGCATAATCTATAGCCCCTGCTAGTAATTAAGCTTATTAATCTTGTGAAATTAATGTGATAATGCAGCTAACAGCTTAGTACTGAGCCATTCTTGCCACTGCATGTATCACACAGAGGCAGAGTAGCTCTTGAAGAAAAGATCTTCAAGAAAACCCTTAGATTATTAAAGCCACTCTAGGCAAGCAGTGGGGAAGGCTGTTAAATCTGTTTCTGAGACTTATTTTATTGGAAAATAGAAAGCATTAAAAATAAGCAATATAACAATTATGTTTGAAGTCCAGATTATGCATCTTCTCCTCTTACTTTAGAAATTAGCTTCTTTATTTTCTGCAGAGAGACTTACTATCAAAACTGAATTATATTTTCATCAGATAAATTACTTAGAGGTACCTTAGGTCTTCAGTCTTCAAAGCTCTACCAAACTGAACGAAAATTTATCCTAATTTAAGACTATCCAAGTAGAATATGAACGTAAGCTGGTCCTATTACCTGCAAATTCCAGTTCTTTGGATACTAACACAGACAGATAAAAAATCTTATCAGCTAGAGAATCGCGTATTGCATACCACTCTTAGGGGGGATGATGTATCTTAAAGTTCTCTGAATTCAGGCTACATGGCTGCAGCATGGTGAACGTGATCACAAAAATTACAGGCCAAAGTGGTTAGTTAATCCAAAGATGTCTAATCATTTTGATGCTGCAGACTGCATGCATGATGTAGTTGAAAACCACTGGATATAGATTACACACCTAAAGGATGAGTGAACTCCTTGAAAACACATAGGTGAGTTTTCCGTGCTATCTATCCATCTAATCTGTGGTGGTGACTATCTCCCTCTTGCTTCCTACAAAGACTCATATTTTTTTGTATGTTTGTTTTTTGGTTTTTTTGTTTTTTGTTTTTGCTTGTTTGTTTGTTTGTTTGTTTGTTTGTTTTGAGCATATGTACTCCAAGAACCACAAGCTGGTCATTCCATCGTTCTGGAAATAAATCTGAAATCGAGTCCTCATACCTACTATATTCCAGTACCTTCCATACTTTTTGCTGATCTAGTCTTAGTATGAAAGGCTGTCATTACTTAGAAATGCAAACAACAAATTGTCTGAACCCTCCTTTGTTTCTGGTTCAAAGCTTGCTTTCAAAGGCATTTCTTGTGATAGGACTTTGACTTACCTAAGAGATGAGAGGTGGGTGTTGCAGTGTGGCAATTGGCATCACTGTGTGGAAAATTGCACATTTGAAAACATTTTTTTGGAGCTGTTTGCCTTTGGAAGAGTGCTCAGGACTGTTTACTGGCAAAAGATCCAGCCTGTGACCAAATAACTCCATCTTGCCATGGAGGATTGGGGGATGATACCATTGTATGCTGTGAAGGCTCCCTCTTATCTGCAGGCAAGGCCCGGAAGATGGGAACAAAAGGAATTCCTTTTGAGATCCAAAAGCCAGAAGTTGTCACTCCAAAAGGAGCTGACTTGACCACTTTGGACTTATTTATAAGTTTGTACTGCCATCGGAAAGTTTCTCCATTATTTCCATCGTCCCAGTCATTGTCGCTATCGTCATTGTCAACCGAGCAACAACACCCAACAACCCACCACTACTGAAGATCACCTACAAGCAGTGCTGGAATCTGTGGTGGTAACTATCTCCCTCTTGCTTCCTGCAGAGACTCCTTGCTTTTATTTCCTATCTTTTCTATTGCCCATCTTTCCTTCCCCATCTCCCTAAATGACTAGGATTTGTAATAAACCGGTCAGGCAAACATTTGAACTGTTGTGTCTTAATCTAGCCATTGGGTATATGTATATTAAAAGAACATCCTCTCTTCCTCCTCCTATAAACTGAAGTGAGACACAAATTCTGTCAAAAAACTTTATTAACACTTAGCAGCATTGACCTTATTTCCTGTGGATCATTAGAATTCGTGTCCATCCTCCTCTTGGCTTGTGCTAGAACAAAACCTGCACTGTTTAAATCTTGCCAGTGTCAGCCAAGCATAGATCTTCTAGAGATTGAAGTAGTATCACTCAGGTATTACTAATTCTGCTTTCCTAATGGCTCAGTTTTCATCCTTTTTGGCATTTAAAAATTTCTAAATACAATATTTTTCCATCATGAAGAAAACAAGTCAAACAAGTATAAATAACAAATGCCCATGCACTTTTCTACAGTGAAGAAAGTAATAGAAAGTACCTGGGCTTCTGTGTCTTCATCTACACCCATGTCTACATGGGTACATCTACATCACATGCAGACATTTCTTCACATTCCTAGAGCTCATTCCATTAGAAATGATTCATGGTGCTCTGCAGAGCTCTCTCTGGTACCCCACTTGGTAATACAACAGCAAGCACACTTGAATGATATTGATATTCATAGCCATGGATGCCTGCTGCAGACAGCCTACCGGAAATTGAGGGTTCATGCTAATGAGCACTTCTGTGCTATCCCATAAAGGAACTTCAGGTCTGATTTAAGTGTGCTATACATTTCAGAGACAGAATGCATAGCATATGTCCTAACCTCAAGTACATAGCTTCCTTTGGCCACTGTTTCCTTAGTCACATTAGTTATTACATAATATCAATGAAAGTGATGTTTTAAGTATTGATTCACATACAAATTCAGTATTTAATTTTCTGCAGTACTCAGGTCCTTTCAGATAGAATACTGAATTATACCACCTACTAACAAATTGATGAGAATGTGTCTGGTTTCACAGACATGTATCAGAGCAGAATTGATCAGGTATACCTATTACTTTCTACTAACAGAATTAAAAATCCCCTAAAATAGTTACGCTATAATGCTTGCCTTACACTGGCAAAGTACGCTTGGAAAATTCATAGCTATGCTGGATTTTAATCATTACAAGTAAAATTCATCCTATTTGAGTGAACCTAACAAAAATCTATGGATCAGATAAGTTAAAAATGGAATTTAAAAGTCAAGTAATAATTTTGAATTTCACCCCAGGTTACTGATATTTCATCAAAATCTATAGAAGTCAAATAATCCATATAACTGTTAAATATATATATATATATGACTGTAAAAACTGTTAGTTTTTAGTATAAATTCCAATATGCACTACAGGAGTTTCTGAATAGATTATTGCAGATCCCTGGAAGCAAAGTAGGAAGTGCTAAATCCAGGAAAAAAAAAAAGAAAAAGAAAAGAAAAGAAAAGAAAGGAAAAAAAGGAAATGAAAGGAATAAGGCCAGTTTATTAAGCAAATCTTAAGCATACTTGTTGTTTTGTGTTTGTTTTTTCTCATCTTGATAACTTCTGAACAATTCAATTCATATAACTGTATTTTAAATACAGGGGTTTTGTACCCCTTCCTTGTTCCTACCCACCAGCTCCTCAGATGGCAGTAAATATGCATCTTTACTCAAACTTGCATGTGGAAGCAGTGCATTTGTACCTATTATACTGTAATGGCATAGTAATCCAAGCTCACAGCCTTTGATTCCTGTATTTCAGGTTGTGCCTGTTGTCTCACTGGGCACCACTAGGAAGAGTAGCTCCATCTTCTTCACTCCTTTCACTAGATATTTATGCACGTAGAAAAACTCCCCCAGCCTTTTCGCTAGGCTGAACAGTACAAACTCCCTTAGTCTCTCCTGTGACATGTTACTTAATCATCTTACTGGCTTTTTGCCTCTCTGATATCCAGTCCCGAGTTCAAATTCAACCCATTTTCTCTATCATGTTTGTCATGACATTCTTGTTCAATTATTCCCAAATGTGAACTAAACTGTCCTATTAGCATCTTCTATCTTCACTGCTTTCATTTACTGTTTTGCCTCTTTATAATCATGCATTCTCATTTACACAGTTTTGATTACATTAGGATCCCTGGCTTCAAGGTCACTGATGAAAAGGGCAGTAAACCACTTCAGCTGTCTAAAATAACAGAGGAAGGATGCAGCATGTGATGCACACTCAGATGTGAACAATCCAAATCGTTTATTACAAGTATACATCACTTATATACATTCACAAGTTTTCTTCTTTTTAGCTTTCCCATCTGCCCTTACAACTCCGCCTTTACATGTCAACACAGCATTCCACAAATGCATGTGGGTGCTAATCCAATCAGAGCCATGAGCCGTTCCTTTTGCTTTTTCTCTTCTTCTAGAGGTGTCCTTGGTTCTCATGCTGTTTATCTTGCTCCACAGTTGCTGCTCTGAATAGTTTTTCTTGTATTCCCCAAATTCCTACTTTTTTTGTTTGTTCACAAACTACTACCATACTATAAAATAATAACACTAATTATACTAATATCATAATCATTATTACTCAATCAAGGCCTCGATTGACAATACTCTAAATTTCCAAAAAGAAGGAAGGCAAACATAGCATAATAACAAGAAATACTGTTAAACCCATTAAAAAAATAAACATGTTTGGCCTGGAGCCCATGTTTCTGCAACCTGGAAAAGAATCCCTGTGTTAATCTATAACCAGTTAGAAAAAATCTTCAACTTCTGTATATTATGATATACTGATTTTAAATGATCACTAAAATTTGTACAACAAATGCTTTTAGAGTGCTCACAACCATGCCTTTGGGCTAATAGAAAATTAATGGTCACACAACATTATGAAGTTGCATGTCAGATAATAATCAAAATTAGCGGGCAAGTGTGCTAGAGTATCACTAGGGGCATTCCTTTCTCTAGCTGTCTAACAACCTAACTTGGTGAATGTGGCTAGAGCCTGAGAAGCACTTTTTCAAGATACATTTGGATCTGAGAGACAGGATGCCACAGGAGCAGAGAGGCAAGCAAACTTTGCATTCAGAGCAGCACAGAGGGTTATGAGTCTAAGTCAAAATACACACACTCTCTCTCTCCTTCTCTCTCTCTCTCTCACTTACAGGCATCCATTTTAGACATTCCCATAAGTGGGAAGCAGAAACTCCATAAGCTAGTGCTTTATTACTTATTGACCCTTGAGAAAAGGCAAAACTGCCGAAAAAGAGAGAGAAGGAACATGCTGGCAGTGGATGCGATAGCCAGGGTGACCCCAACAAAGCATCCCCTTTTTCAATATGCACGTATCCTCTCTAATCCATCACAGATTCTCTCCTGCTTTTATTACTCTCAGGGTCTGAAGAGTTTTTTCCATTTGTAGGCTGTATCCATGTGGTCATTACATGTTGCAGAGCCTATGTGCAACACCTGCTTGCAAAACAAAATAAACTAACAAGGTTAGCTCTCTCTACGAAACAAGATATTTGCAGCTATAGACAAAAATATCAGTTCCCATAAAACTGTTTTCCTTCCCAAAATAGAAGTGGTATTACGGGAGGCTTTCCCAGAATACCACTTTTCTCCACAAGATAGGACATCGTTTCACCACAGTAGGATCTTTCTCCCCCCAAAATACCACTCCTCTATCCAAAATTCTATATTTGCTCCCACAAAATACCACTTCTCTCCACAAAAGAAAACAGTTTCTCCCACTTAATAAAACTTCCAGAACTTCAAGGGAGTGTACAAACAGGAGGGGGGTGGATACTGATAGGACGAAGAGGAATGGTTTTCAACTGAGACGGGGATGTTTAGGTTAGAGAGTAGGTAGAAGTTTTTCACACAGATGGTGGTGACACACTAGAGCTGGCTGCCCAAGGAGGTTGTGGATGCCCCATCTCTGGAGGCATTGAAGCCCAGGCTGGGTGTGGCTGTGGGCAGCCCAGTCTAGCGGTTGGAGACCCTGCAAATAGCAGGGGAGTGGAAACTCCATGATCATTGTGATCCTTTTCAACCCAGGCCGTTCTATCATGCCATGATAGGATTCTATGATTCTCACCAAAAATAAGACACATTCTACGCAAAACACATAAACCAGATTTTTCATGCTAGATATTTTCAATAACAAAATCCCATCTCCCATTACAAAATCTACATTTTCTCCCCAAAATACCACTTCTCCCCCGGAAATAGGACGTTTTCTCACCCCAAATACCACTTTGATCCCTGAAGTGAGATCTTTTCACCCCAAAATGCCACTCTTCTCCCCCAGTTTAAACACTCTCCCCCACCGCATACCACTGCTCTCCAAAGACAAGACATTTTCTCACCCAAATATCAACATTCACCCCAAAATATGTCTTTCCATCACCAAAATAAAACATGTTTTTCCAAAAGATACGATATTTTCTCAAAAAAATAACCCTTTCTCACGAGAAGATAAGACGTTCTCTTCCACAGAATTCTGTTTTTCTTCTTATAAAATTGTATATTTTCAGGAGAAAAGGCGAATTATGCGGGAGGAAATGCCATGTTTTCTGGAGAACGTGGTATCCTGGGGAGAAATTATCATGGGCCGAAACCTAGATGGACCTTGCTTGTTGGGCAGAAATGGGTAAGGGAGCGATTGTCTGCACAGGAAATGCAGTAGCAAAGGGACTTGGCTGGTCTGAAATGCAGAAGGAAATTGAATTCCTGGACAGCGTGCAGCTCTATGGGAAGGTGGCTTGCTGGTGTGAAACACAGAAAGCAAGGGTCTTTCTGGTGTGAAACCCAAAAGGAAGGGGGCTTGCAGGCCAGAAGCTCATCAGGCACTTCTTTCTGTGCCAAAAACCAGAAAGAAGAAGGCTGGCAGGTTTCAAGCCAAGAAGGCTGCAGGCCTTCTGCGTCAAAATGCAGAAGGAAGGGGTGTTCTAGTGGTTGGCGACACTGCACATAGCACAGGGGTTCAAACTCCATGATCCTTGAGGTCCTTTTCAACCCAGCCCATTCTGTCTTTCTGTGATAGGATTCTATGCTTCTCTCCAAAAACACCACGTCTTCTACGCAAATATGCAACATTTTCTCCAAGAAATATGGCATTTTAAACAGCCGAAGACCGTTTTCCTCCCAAACATTGGAGTTTTTCTCCCACAAAGAAACACTTTTCTTCCCAGAATAGGACATTTCCTCCCCAAAATACCATTTCCTCCACAAAACAATACATTTCTGCCGCCAGAGAGCATTCTTCTCCCCAAAAGATCAGTCAAACTCTCCCAAAATAGCACTTTGCCTCCAAAAATATGACACTTTCTTCACAAAATTACCGTTTTCTCCCCAGCATCAGAACATCTCCCACTGAATGAACATTTTATGTCCAGCATGGCATATCCTCCCCCGTAATACCACTTCTCTCACCAAAAAAAAGACATTTGCCCCACAAAAAAAAAAAAAACAAGCACTTTGCAACCCAAAATACCATTTCTAACCCACAACATACAGCTTTTCTACTGAAAAGAAATCGTTTTCTCCCACAAAATACCAATTCTCTCGCAAACTGAAGACATTCCCACACCAAAATGCCATAGAAAGACAGAATGGCCTGGGTTGAAAAGGACCTCAAGGACCACGGAGTTTCAACGCCGCCGGCTAAGTGCACAGGGTCGCCAACCAGTAGACCGGGCTGCGCAGAGCCACACCCAGCCTGGGCTCCAATGCCTCCAGGGATGAGGCATCCCCAACCTCCTTGGGCAGCCGGTTCCAGTGTGTCACCCCCCTCGGTGTGAAAAACGTCTTCGTACTCTCTCACCTGAACGCCCCCTGCCTCAGTTCCAGCCCCGTAAGCAACCGTTCTCCGTCCTGATTAGATGCTCCCTTCAGGTCCTGGAAGTGGTATTAAGTGGGAGAAGAAGTTTTCTCTGGGGGAGAACCGTGGTATTTTGGGGTGGAAATACCTTACGCCCAGGAGAAAGGTGGTATTTTGCTGGGGAAAATGTGGTACTTGGGGGGGTGAATTTGTCCGTGTGGGGGAGAAAGCAGATATTCTGTGGAGAGAAGTGGTCTTTTGTGGGAGAAAGCATGGGATTTGGGGTAGAGAAGTGGTATTTAGTGGGGAGAAAGATCCTATTTTGGGGAGAAGATGTCCAACGTCGGGGAGAAAAGTGGTCTCCTGGGAAAGCCGTGTTTGTATTTTGGGGAGGAAAGTGGTACGTTGCGGGAGAAACTATCATGTGGTTTGGGAGGAGAACAGTATTCTGTGGCTGGAAATGCCATGTTTCTCGGAGACAAACGTGTTTATTTGCGTAGAAGACGTCGTGCTTTTGGAGAGAAGCATAGAATCCGATCACAGAAAGACAGAATGGCCTGGGTTGAAAAGGACCTCAAGGACCACGGAGTTTCAACGCCGCCGGCTAAGTGCACAGGGTCGCCAACCAGTAGACCGGGCTGCGCAGAGCCACACCCAGCCTGGGCTCCAATGCCTCCAGGGATGAGGCATCCCCAACCTCCTTGGGCAGCCGGTTCCAGTGTGTCACCCCCCTCGGTGTGAAAAACGTCTTCGTACTCTCTCACCTGAACGCCCCCTGCCTCAGTTCCAGCCCCGTAAGCAACCGTTCTCCGTCCTGATTAGATGCTCCCTTCAGGTCCTGGAAGTGGTATTAAGTGGGAGAAGAAGTTTTCTCTGGGGGAGAACCGTGGTATTTTGGGGTGGAAATACCTTACGCCCAGGAGAAAGGTGGTATTTTGCTGGGGAAAATGTGGTACTTGGGGGGGTGAATTTGTCCGTGTGGGGGAGAAAGCAGCTATTCTGTGGAGAGAAGTGGTCTTTTGTGGGAGAAAGCATGGGATTTGGGGTAGAGAAGTGGTATTTAGTGGGGAGAAAGATCCGATTTTGGGGAGAAGATGTCCAACGTCGGGGAGAAAAGTGGTCTCCTGGGAAAGCCGTGTTTGTATTTTGGGGAGGAAAGTGGTACGTTGCGGGAGAAACTATCATGTGGTTTGGGAGGAGAACAGTATTCTGTGGCTGGAAATGCCATGTTTCTCGGAGACAAACGTGTTTATTTGCGTAGAAGACGTCGTGCTTTTGGAGAGAAGCATAGAATCCGATCGCAGAAAGACAGAATGGCCTGGGTTGAAAAGGACCTCAAGGACCACGGAGTTTCAACGCCGCCGGCTAAGTGCACAGGGTCGCCAACCAGTAGACCGGGCTGCGCAGAGCCACACCCAGCCTGGGCTCCAATGCCTCCAGGGATGAGGCATCCCCAACCTCCTTGGGCAGCCGGTTCCAGTGTGTCACCCGCCTCGGTGTGAAAAACGTCTTCGTACTCTCTCACCTGAACGCCCCCTGCCTCAGTTCCAGCCCCGTAAGCAACCGTTCTCCGTCCTGATTAGATGCTCCCTTCAGGTCCTGGAAGTGGTATTAAGTGGGAGAAGAAGTTTTCTCTGGGGGAGAACCGTGGTATTTTGGGGTGGAAATACCTTACGCCCAGGAGAAAGGTGGTATTTTGCTGGGGAAAATGTGGTACTTGGGGGGGTGAATTTGTCCGTGTGGGGGAGAAAGCAGCTATTCTGTGGAGAGAAGTGGTCTTTTGTGGGAGAAAGCATGGGATTTGGGGTAGAGAAGTGGTATTTAGTGGGGAGAAAGATCCTATTTTGGGGAGAAGATGTCCAACGTCGGGGAGAAAAGTGGTCTCCTGGGAAAGCCGTGTTTGTATTTTGGGGAGGAAAGTGGTACGTTGCGGGAGAAACTGTCATGTGGTTTGGGAGGAGAACAGTATTCTGTGGCTGGAAATGCCATGTTTCTCGGAGACAAACGTGTTTATTTGCGTAGAAGACGTCGTGCTTTTGGAGAGAAGCATAGAATCCGATCACAGAAAGACAGAATGGCCTGGGTTGAAAAGGACCTCAAGGACCACGGAGTTTCAACGCCGCCGGCTAAGTGCACAGGGTCGCCAACCAGTAGACCGGGCTGCGCAGAGCCACACCCAGCCTGGGCTCCAATGCCTCCAGGGATGAGGCATCCCCAACCTCCTTGGGCAGCCGGTTCCAGTGTGTCACCCGCCTCGGTGTGAAAAACGTCTTCGTACTCTCTCACCTGAACGCCCCCTGCCTCAGTTCCAGCCCCGTAAGCAACCGTTCTCCGTCCTGATTAGATGCTCCCTTCAGGTCCTGGAAGTGGTATTAAGTGGGAGAAGAAGTTTTCTCTGGGGGAGAACCGTGGTATTTTGGGGTGGAAATACCTTACGCCCAGGAGAAAGGTGGTATTTTGCTGGGGAAAATGTGGTACTTGGGGGGGTGAATTTGTCCGTGTGGGGGAGAAAGCAGCTATTCTGTGGAGAGAAGTGGTCTTTTGTGGGAGAAAGCATGGGATTTGGGGTAGAGAAGTGGTATTTAGTGGGGAGAAAGATCCGATTTTGGGGAGAAGATGTCCAACGTCGGGGAGAAAAGTGGTCTCCTGGGAAAGCCGTGTTTGTATTTTGGGGAGGAAAGTGGTACGTTGCGGGAGAAACTATCATGTGGTTTGGGAGGAGAACAGTATTCTGTGGCTGGAAATGCCATGTTTCTCGGAGACAAACGTGTTTATTTGCGTAGAAGACGTCGTGCTTTTGGAGAGAAGCATAGAATCCGATCAGCAGAAAGACAGAATGGCCTGGGTTGAAAAGGACCTCAAGGACCACGGAGTTTCAACGCCGCCGGCTAAGTGCACAGGGTCGCCAACCAGTAGACCGGGCTGCGCAGAGCCACACCCAGCCTGGGCTCCAATGCCTCCAGGGATGAGGCATCCCCAACCTCCTTGGGCAGCCGGTTCCAGTGTGTCACCCGCCTCGGTGTGAAAAACGTCTTCGTACTCTCTCACCTGAACGCCCCCTGCCTCAGTTCCAGCCCCGTAAGCAACCGTTCTCCGTCCTGATTAGATGCTCCCTTCAGGTCCTGGAAGTGGTATTAAGTGGGAGAAGAAGTTTTCTCTGGGGGAGAACCGTGGTATTTTGGGGTGGAAATACCTTACGCCCAGGAGAAAGGTGGTATTTTGCTGGGGAAAATGTGGTACTTGGGGGGGTGAATTTGTCCGTGTGGGGGAGAAAGCAGCTATTCTGTGGAGAGAAGTGGTCTTTTGTGGGAGAAAGCATGGGATTTGGGGTAGAGAAGTGGTATTTTGTGGGGAGAAAGATCCGATTTTGGGGAGAAGATGTCCAACGTCGGGGAGAAAAGTGGTCTCCTGGGAAAGCCGTGTTTGTATTTTGGGGAGGAAAGTGGTACGTTGCGGGAGAAACTATCATGTGGTTTGGGAGGAGAACAGTATTCTGTGGCTGGAAAATGCCATGTTTCTCGGAGACAAACGTGTTTATTTGCGTAGAAGACGTCGTGCTTTTGGAGAGAAGCATAGAATCCGATCAGCAGAAAGACAGAATGGCCTGGGTTGAAAAGGACCTCAAGGACCACGGAGTTTCAACGCCGCCGGCTAAGTGCACAGGGTCGCCAACCAGTAGACCGGGCTGCGCAGAGCCACACCCAGCCTGGGCTCCAATGCCTCCAGGGATGAGGCATCCCCAACCTCCTTGGGCAGCCGGTTCCAGTGTGTCACCCGCCTCGGTGTGAAAAACGTCTTCGTACTCTCTCACCTGAACGCCCCCTGCCTCAGTTCCAGCCCCGTAAGCAACCGTTCTCCGTCCTGATTAGATGCTCCCTTCAGGTCCTGGAAGTGGTATTAAGTGGGAGAAGAAGTTTTCTCTGGGGGAGAACCGTGGTATTTTGGGGTGGAAATACCTTACGCCCAGGAGAAAGGTGGTATTTTGCTGGGGAAAATGTGGTACTTGGGGGGGTGAATTTGTCCGTGTGGGGGAGAAAGCAGCTATTCTGTGGAGAGAAGTGGTCTTTTGTGGGAGAAAGCATGGGATTTGGGGTAGAGAAGTGGTATTTAGTGGGGAGAAAGATCCTATTTTGGGGAGAAGATGTCCAACGTCGGGGAGAAAAGTGGTCTCCTGGGAAAGCCGTGTTTGTATTTTGGGGAGGAAAGTGGTACGTTGCGGGAGAAACTATCATGTGGTTTGGGAGGAGAACAGTATTCTGTGGCTGGAAAATGCCATGTTTCTCGGAGACAAACGTGTTTATTTGCGTAGAAGACGTCGTGCTTTTGGAGAGAAGCATAGAATCCGATCACAGAAAGACAGAATGGCCTGGGTTGAAAAGGACCTCAAGGACCACGGAGTTTCAACGCCGCCGGCTAAGTGCACAGGGTCGCCAACCAGTAGACCGGGCTGCGCAGAGCCACACCCAGCCTGGGCTCCAATGCCTCCAGGGATGAGGCATCCCCAACCTCCTTGGGCAGCCGGTTCCAGTGTGTCACCCCCCTCGGTGTGAAAAACGTCTTCGTACTCTCTCACCTGAACGCCCCCTGCCTCAGTTCCAGCCCCGTAAGCAACCGTTCTCCGTCCTGATTAGATGCTCCCTTCAGGTCCTGGAAGTGGTATTAAGTGGGAGAAGAAGTTTTCTCTGGGGGAGAACCGTGGTATTTTGGGGTGGAAATACCTTACGCCCAGGAGAAAGGTGGTATTTTGCTGGGGAAAATGTGGTACTTGGGGGGGTGAATTTGTCCGTGTGGGGGAGAAAGCAGCTATTCTGTGGAGAGAAGTGGTCTTTTGTGGGAGAAAGCATGGGATTTGGGGTAGAGAAGTGGTATTTTGTGGGGAGAAAGATCCGATTTTGGGGAGAAGATGTCCAACGTCGGGGAGAAAAGTGGTCTCCTGGGAAAGCCGTGTTTGTATTTTGGGGAGGAAAGTGGTACGTTGCGGGAGAAACTATCATGTGGTTTGGGAGGAGAACAGTATTCTGTGGCTGGAAATGCCATGTTTCTCGGAGACAAACGTGTTTATTTGCGTAGAAGACGTCGTGCTTTTGGAGAGAAGCATAGAATCCGATCAGCAGAAAGACAGAATGGCCTGGGTTGAAAAGGACCTCAAGGACCACGGAGTTTCAACGCCGCCGGCTAAGTGCACAGGGTCGCCAACCAGTAGACCGGGCTGCGCAGAGCCACACCCAGCCTGGGCTCCAATGCCTCCAGGGATGAGGCATCCCCAACCTCCTTGGGCAGCCGGTTCCAGTGTGTCACCCCCCTCGGTGTGAAAAACGTCTTCGTACTCTCTCACCTGAACGCCCCCTGCCTCAGTTCCAGCCCCGTAAGCAACCGTTCTCCGTCCTGATTAGATGCTCCCTTCAGGTCCTGGAAGTGGTATTAAGTGGGAGAAGAAGTTTTCTCTGGGGGAGAACCGTGGTATTTTGGGGTGGAAATACCTTACGCCCAGGAGAAAGGTGGTATTTTGCTGGGGAAAATGTGGTACTTGGGGGGGTGAATTTGTCCGTGTGGGGGAGAAAGCAGCTATTCTGTGGAGAGAAGTGGTCTTTTGTGGGAGAAAGCATGGGATTTGGGGTAGAGAAGTGGTATTTTGTGGGGAGAAAGATCCGATTTTGGGGAGAAGATGTCCAACGTCGGGGAGAAAAGTGGTCTCCTGGGAAAGCCGTGTTTGTATTTTGGGGAGGAAAGTGGTACGTTGCGGGAGAAACTATCATGTGGTTTGGGAGGAGAACAGTATTCTGTGGCTGGAAATGCCATGTTTCTCGGAGACAAACGTGTTTATTTGCGTAGAAGACGTCGTGCTTTTGGAGAGAAGCATAGAATCCGATCACAGAAAGACAGAATGGCCTGGGTTGAAAAGGACCTCAAGGACCACGGAGTTTCAACGCCGCCGGCTAAGTGCACAGGGTCGCCAACCAGTAGACCGGGCTGCGCAGAGCCACACCCAGCCTGGGCTCCAATGCCTCCAGGGATGAGGCATCCCCAACCTCCTTGGGCAGCCGGTTCCAGTGTGTCACCCCCCTCGGTGTGAAAAACGTCTTCGTACTCTCTCACCTGAACGCCCCCTGCCTCAGTTCCAGCCCCGTAAGCAACCGTTCTCCGTCCTGATTAGATGCTCCCTTCAGGTCCTGGAAGTGGTATTAAGTGGGAGAAGAAGTTTTCTCTGGGGGAGAACCGTGGTATTTTGGGGTGGAAATACCTTACGCCCAGGAGAAAGGTGGTATTTTGCTGGGGAAAATGTGGTACTTGGGGGGGTGAATTTGTCCGTGTGGGGGAGAAAGCAGCTATTCTGTGGAGAGAAGTGGTCTTTTGTGGGAGAAAGCATGGGATTTGGGGTAGAGAAGTGGTATTTTGTGGGGAGAAAGATCCGATTTTGGGGAGAAGATGTCCAACGTCGGGGAGAAAAGTGGTCTCCTGGGAAAGCCGTGTTTGTATTTTGGGGAGGAAAGTGGTACGTTGCGGGAGAAACTATCATGTGGTTTGGGAGGAGAACAGTATTCTGTGGCTGAAAATGCCATGTTTCTCGGAGACAAACGTGTTTATTTGCGTAGAAGACGTCGTGCTTTTGGAGAGAAGCATAGAATCCGATCACAGAAAGACAGAATGGCCTGGGTTGAAAAGGACCTCAAGGACCACGGAGTTTCAACGCCGCCGGCTAAGTGCACAGGGTCGCCAACCAGTAGACCGGGCTGCGCAGAGCCACACCCAGCCTGGGCTCCAATGCCTCCAGGGATGAGGCATCCCCAACCTCCTTGGGCAGCCGGTTCCAGTGTGTCACCCCCCTCGGTGTGAAAAACGTCTTCGTACTCTCTCACCTGAACGCCCCCTGCCTCAGTTCCAGCCCCGTAAGCAACCGTTCTCCGTCCTGATTAGATGCTCCCTTCAGGTCCTGGAAGTGGTATTAAGTGGGAGAAGAAGTTTTCTCTGGGGGAGAACCGTGGTATTTTGGGGTGGAAATACCTTACGCCCAGGAGAAAGGTGGTATTTTGCTGGGGAAAATGTGGTACTTGGGGGGGTGAATTTGTCCGTGTGGGGGAGAAAGCAGCTATTCTGTGGAGAGAAGTGGTCTTTTGTGGGAGAAAGCATGGGATTTGGGGTAGAGAAGTGGTATTTAGTGGGGAGAAAGATCCTATTTTGGGGAGAAGATGTCCAACGTCGGGGAGAAAAGTGGTCTCCTGGGAAAGCCGTGTTTGTATTTTGGGGAGGAAAGTGGTACGTTGCGGGAGAAACTATCATGTGGTTTGGGAGGAGAACAGTATTCTGTGGCTGGAAAATGCCATGTTTCTCGGAGACAAACGTGTTTATTTGCGTAGAAGACGTCGTGCTTTTGGAGAGAAGCATAGAATCCGATCACAGAAAGACAGAATGGCCTGGGTTGAAAAGGACCTCAAGGACCACGGAGTTTCAACGCCGCCGGCTAAGTGCACAGGGTCGCCAACCAGTAGACCGGGCTGCGCAGAGCCACACCCAGCCTGGGCTCCAATGCCTCCAGGGATGAGGCATCCCCAACCTCCTTGGGCAGCCGGTTCCAGTGTGTCACCCCCCTCGGTGTGAAAAACGTCTTCGTACTCTCTCACCTGAACGCCCCCTGCCTCAGTTCCAGCCCCGTAAGCAACCGTTCTCCGTCCTGATTAGATGCTCCCTTCAGGTCCTGGAAGTGGTATTAAGTGGGAGAAGAAGTTTTCTCTGGGGGAGAACCGTGGTATTTTGGGGTGGAAATACCTTACGCCCAGGAGAAAGGTGGTATTTTGCTGGGGAAAATGTGGTACTTGGGGGGGTGAATTTGTCCGTGTGGGGGAGAAAGCAGCTATTCTGTGGAGAGAAGTGGTCTTTTGTGGGAGAAAGCATGGGATTTGGGGTAGAGAAGTGGTATTTAGTGGGGAGAAAGATCCTATTTTGGGGAGAAGATGTCCAACGTCGGGGAGAAAAGTGGTCTCCTGGGAAAGCCGTGTTTGTATTTTGGGGAGGAAAGTGGTACGTTGCGGGAGAAACTATCATGTGGTTTGGGAGGAGAACAGTATTCTGTGGCTGAAAATGCCATGTTTCTCGGAGACAAACGTGTTTATTTGCGTAGAAGACGTCGTGCTTTTGGAGAGAAGCATAGAATCCGATCACAGAAAGACAGAATGGCCTGGGTTGAAAAGGACCTCAAGGACCACGGAGTTTCAACGCCGCCGGCTAAGTGCACAGGGTCGCCAACCAGTAGACCGGGCTGCGCAGAGCCACACCCAGCCTGGGCTCCAATGCCTCCAGGGATGAGGCATCCCCAACCTCCTTGGGCAGCCGGTTCCAGTGTGTCACCCCCCTCGGTGTGAAAAACGTCTTCGTACTCTCTCACCTGAACGCCCCCTGCCTCAGTTCCAGCCCCGTAAGCAACCGTTCTCCGTCCTGATTAGATGCTCCCTTCAGGTCCTGGAAGTGGTATTAAGTGGGAGAAGAAGTTTTCTCTGGGGGAGAACCGTGGTATTTTGGGGTGGAAATACCTTACGCCCAGGAGAAAGGTGGTATTTTGCTGGGGAAAATGTGGTACTTGGGGGGGTGAATTTGTCCGTGTGGGGGAGAAAGCAGATATTCTGTGGAGAGAAGTGGTCTTTTGTGGGAGAAAGCATGGGATTTGGGGTAGAGAAGTGGTATTTAGTGGGGAGAAAGATCCGATTTTGGGGAGAAGATGTCCAACGTCGGGGAGAAAAGTGGTCTCCTGGGAAAGCCGTGTTTGTATTTTGGGGAGGAAAGTGGTACGTTGCGGGAGAAACTATCATGTGGTTTGGGAGGAGAACAGTATTCTGTGGCTGGAAATGCCATGTTTCTCGGAGACAAACGTGTTTATTTGCGTAGAAGACGTCGTGCTTTTGGAGAGAAGCATAGAATCCGATCACAGAAAGACAGAATGGCCTGGGTTGAAAAGGACCTCAAGGACCACGGAGTTTCAACGCCGCCGGCTAAGTGCACAGGGTCGCCAACCAGTAGACCGGGCTGCGCAGAGCCACACCCAGCCTGGGCTCCAATGCCTCCAGGGATGAGGCATCCCCAACCTCCTTGGGCAGCCGGTTCCAGTGTGTCACCCCCCTCGGTGTGAAAAACGTCTTCGTACTCTCTCACCTGAACGCCCCCTGCCTCAGTTCCAGCCCCGTAAGCAACCGTTCTCCGTCCTGATTAGATGCTCCCTTCAGGTCCTGGAAGTGGTATTAAGTGGGAGAAGAAGTTTTCTCTGGGGGAGAACCGTGGTATTTTGGGGTGGAAATACCTTACGCCCAGGAGAAAGGTGGTATTTTGCTGGGGAAAATGTGGTACTTGGGGGGGTGAATTTGTCCGTGTGGGGGAGAAAGCAGATATTCTGTGGAGAGAAGTGGTCTTTTGTGGGAGAAAGCATGGGATTTGGGGTAGAGAAGTGGTATTTAGTGGGGAGAAAGATCCTATTTTGGGGAGAAGATGTCCAACGTCGGGGAGAAAAGTGGTCTCCTGGGAAAGCCGTGTTTGTATTTTGGGGAGGAAAGTGGTACGTTGCGGGAGAAACTATCATGTGGTTTGGGAGGAGAACAGTATTCTGTGGCTGAAAATGCCATGTTTCTCGGAGACAAACGTGTTTATTTGCGTAGAAGACGTCGTGCTTTTGGAGAGAAGCATAGAATCCGATCACAGAAAGACAGAATGGCCTGGGTTGAAAAGGACCTCAAGGACCACGGAGTTTCAACGCCGCCGGCTAAGTGCACAGGGTCGCCAACCAGTAGACCGGGCTGCGCAGAGCCACACCCAGCCTGGGCTCCAATGCCTCCAGGGATGAGGCATCCCCAACCTCCTTGGGCAGCCGGTTCCAGTGTGTCACCCCCCTCGGTGTGAAAAACGTCTTCGTACTCTCTCACCTGAACGCCCCCTGCCTCAGTTCCAGCCCCGTAAGCAACCGTTCTCCGTCCTGATTAGATGCTCCCTTCAGGTCCTGGAAGTGGTATTAAGTGGGAGAAGAAGTTTTCTCTGGGGGAGAACCGTGGTATTTTGGGGTGGAAATACCTTACGCCCAGGAGAAAGGTGGTATTTTGCTGGGGAAAATGTGGTACTTGGGGGGGTGAATTTGTCCGTGTGGGGGAGAAAGCAGATATTCTGTGGAGAGAAGTGGTCTTTTGTGGGAGAAAGCATGGGATTTGGGGTAGAGAAGTGGTATTTTGTGGGGAGAAAGATCCTATTTTGGGGAGAAGATGTCCAACGTCGGGGAGAAAAGTGGTCTCCTGGGAAAGCCGTGTTTGTATTTTGGGGAGGAAAGTGGTACGTTGCGGGAGAAACTATCATGTGGTTTGGGAGGAGAACAGTATTCTGTGGCTGGAAAATGCCATGTTTCTCGGAGACAAACGTGTTTATTTGCGTAGAAGACGTCGTGCTTTTGGAGAGAAGCATAGAATCCGATCACAGAAAGACAGAATGGCCTGGGTTGAAAAGGACCTCAAGGACCACGGAGTTTCAACGCCGCCGGCTAAGTGCACAGGGTCGCCAACCAGTAGACCGGGCTGCGCAGAGCCACACCCAGCCTGGGCTCCAATGCCTCCAGGGATGAGGCATCCCCAACCTCCTTGGGCAGCCGGTTCCAGTGTGTCACCCCCCTCGGTGTGAAAAACGTCTTCGTACTCTCTCACCTGAACGCCCCCTGCCTCAGTTCCAGCCCCGTAAGCAACCGTTCTCCGTCCTGATTAGATGCTCCCTTCAGGTCCTGGAAGTGGTATTAAGTGGGAGAAGAAGTTTTCTCTGGGGGAGAACCGTGGTATTTTGGGGTGGAAATACCTTACGCCCAGGAGAAAGGTGGTATTTTGCTGGGGAAAATGTGGTACTTGGGGGGGTGAATTTGTCCGTGTGGGGGAGAAAGCAGCTATTCTGTGGAGAGAAGTGGTCTTTTGTGGGAGAAAGCATGGGATTTGGGGTAGAGAAGTGGTATTTTGTGGGGAGAAAGATCCTATTTTGGGGAGAAGATGTCCAACGTCGGGGAGAAAAGTGGTCTCCTGGGAAAGCCGTGTTTGTATTTTGGGGAGGAAAGTGGTACGTTGCGGGAGAAACTATCATGTGGTTTGGGAGGAGAACAGTATTCTGTGGCTGAAAATGCCATGTTTCTCGGAGACAAACGTGTTTATTTGCGTAGAAGACGTCGTGCTTTTGGAGAGAAGCATAGAATCCGATCACAGAAAGACAGAATGGCCTGGGTTGAAAAGGACCTCAAGGACCACGGAGTTTCAACGCCGCCGGCTAAGTGCACAGGGTCGCCAACCAGTAGACCGGGCTGCGCAGAGCCACACCCAGCCTGGGCTCCAATGCCTCCAGGGATGAGGCATCCCCAACCTCCTTGGGCAGCCGGTTCCAGTGTGTCACCCCCCTCGGTGTGAAAAACGTCTTCGTACTCTCTCACCTGAACGCCCCCTGCCTCAGTTCCAGCCCCGTAAGCAACCGTTCTCCGTCCTGATTAGATGCTCCCTTCAGGTCCTGGAAGTGGTATTAAGTGGGAGAAGAAGTTTTCTCTGGGGGAGAACCGTGGTATTTTGGGGTGGAAATACCTTACGCCCAGGAGAAAGGTGGTATTTTGCTGGGGAAAATGTGGTACTTGGGGGGGTGAATTTGTCCGTGTGGGGGAGAAAGCAGATATTCTGTGGAGAGAAGTGGTCTTTTGTGGGAGAAAGCATGGGATTTGGGGTAGAGAAGTGGTATTTTGTGGGGAGAAAGATCCTATTTTGGGGAGAAGATGTCCAACGTCGGGGAGAAAAGTGGTCTCCTGGGAAAGCCGTGTTTGTATTTTGGGGAGGAAAGTGGTACGTTGCGGGAGAAACTATCATGTGGTTTGGGAGGAGAACAGTATTCTGTGGCTGAAAATGCCATGTTTCTCGGAGACAAACGTGTTTATTTGCGTAGAAGACGTCGTGCTTTTGGAGAGAAGCATAGAATCCGATCACAGAAAGACAGAATGGCCTGGGTTGAAAAGGACCTCAAGGACCACGGAGTTTCAACGCCGCCGGCTAAGTGCACAGGGTCGCCAACCAGTAGACCGGGCTGCGCAGAGCCACACCCAGCCTGGGCTCCAATGCCTCCAGGGATGAGGCATCCCCAACCTCCTTGGGCAGCCGGTTCCAGTGTGTCACCCCCCTCGGTGTGAAAAACGTCTTCGTACTCTCTCACCTGAACGCCCCCTGCCTCAGTTCCAGCCCCGTAAGCAACCGTTCTCCGTCCTGATTAGATGCTCCCTTCAGGTCCTGGAAGTGGTATTAAGTGGGAGAAGAAGTTTTCTCTGGGGGAGAACCGTGGTATTTTGGGGTGGAAATACCTTACGCCCAGGAGAAAGGTGGTATTTTGCTGGGGAAAATGTGGTACTTGGGGGGGTGAATTTGTCCGTGTGGGGGAGAAAGCAGATATTCTGTGGAGAGAAGTGGTCTTTTGTGGGAGAAAGCATGGGATTTGGGGTAGAGAAGTGGTATTTTGTGGGGAGAAAGATCCTATTTTGGGGAGAAGATGTCCAACGTCGGGGAGAAAAGTGGTCTCCTGGGAAAGCCGTGTTTGTATTTTGGGGAGGAAAGTGGTACGTTGCGGGAGAAACTATCATGTGGTTTGGGAGGAGAACAGTATTCTGTGGCTGAAAATGCCATGTTTCTCGGAGACAAACGTGTTTATTTGCGTAGAAGACGTCGTGCTTTTGGAGAGAAGCATAGAATCCGATCACAGAAAGACAGAATGGCCTGGGTTGAAAAGGACCTCAAGGACCACGGAGTTTCAACGCCGCCGGCTAAGTGCACAGGGTCGCCAACCAGTAGACCGGGCTGCGCAGAGCCACACCCAGCCTGGGCTCCAATGCCTCCAGGGATGAGGCATCCCCAACCTCCTTGGGCAGCCGGTTCCAGTGTGTCACCCCCCTCGGTGTGAAAAACGTCTTCGTACTCTCTCACCTGAACGCCCCCTGCCTCAGTTCCAGCCCCGTAAGCAACCGTTCTCCGTCCTGATTAGATGCTCCCTTCAGGTCCTGGAAGTGGTATTAAGTGGGAGAAGAAGTTTTCTCTGGGGGAGAACCGTGGTATTTTGGGGTGGAAATACCTTACGCCCAGGAGAAAGGTGGTATTTTGCTGGGGAAAATGTGGTACTTGGGGGGGTGAATTTGTCCGTGTGGGGGAGAAAGCAGATATTCTGTGGAGAGAAGTGGTCTTTTGTGGGAGAAAGCATGGGATTTGGGGTAGAGAAGTGGTATTTTGTGGGGAGAAAGATCCTATTTTGGGGAGAAGATGTCCAACGTCGGGGAGAAAAGTGGTCTCCTGGGAAAGCCGTGTTTGTATTTTGGGGAGGAAAGTGGTACGTTGCGGGAGAAACTATCATGTGGTTTGGGAGGAGAACAGTATTCTGTGGCTGAAAATGCCATGTTTCTCGGAGACAAACGTGTTTATTTGCGTAGAAGACGTCGTGCTTTTGGAGAGAAGCATAGAATCCGATCACAGAAAGACAGAATGGCCTGGGTTGAAAAGGACCTCAAGGACCACGGAGTTTCAACGCCGCCGGCTAAGTGCACAGGGTCGCCAACCAGTAGACCGGGCTGCGCAGAGCCACACCCAGCCTGGGCTCCAATGCCTCCAGGGATGAGGCATCCCCAACCTCCTTGGGCAGCCGGTTCCAGTGTGTCACCCCCCTCGGTGTGAAAAACGTCTTCGTACTCTCTCACCTGAACGCCCCCTGCCTCAGTTCCAGCCCCGTAAGCAACCGTTCTCCGTCCTGATTAGATGCTCCCTTCAGGTCCTGGAAGTGGTATTAAGTGGGAGAAGAAGTTTTCTCTGGGGGAGAACCGTGGTATTTTGGGGTGGAAATACCTTACGCCCAGGAGAAAGGTGGTATTTTGCTGGGGAAAATGTGGTACTTGGGGGGGTGAATTTGTCCGTGTGGGGGAGAAAGCAGATATTCTGTGGAGAGAAGTGGTCTTTTGTGGGAGAAAGCATGGGATTTGGGGTAGAGAAGTGGTATTTTGTGGGGAGAAAGATCCTATTTTGGGGAGAAGATGTCCAACGTCGGGGAGAAAAGTGGTCTCCTGGGAAAGCCGTGTTTGTATTTTGGGGAGGAAAGTGGTACGTTGCGGGAGAAACTATCATGTGGTTTGGGAGGAGAACAGTATTCTGTGGCTGAAAATGCCATGTTTCTCGGAGACAAACGTGTTTATTTGCGTAGAAGACGTCGTGCTTTTGGAGAGAAGCATAGAATCCGATCACAGAAAGACAGAATGGCCTGGGTTGAAAAGGACCTCAAGGACCACGGAGTTTCAACGCCGCCGGCTAAGTGCACAGGGTCGCCAACCAGTAGACCGGGCTGCGCAGAGCCACACCCAGCCTGGGCTCCAATGCCTCCAGGGATGAGGCATCCCCAACCTCCTTGGGCAGCCGGTTCCAGTGTGTCACCCCCCTCGGTGTGAAAAACGTCTTCGTACTCTCTCACCTGAACGCCCCCTGCCTCAGTTCCAGCCCCGTAAGCAACCGTTCTCCGTCCTGATTAGATGCTCCCTTCAGGTCCTGGAAGTGGTATTAAGTGGGAGAAGAAGTTTTCTCTGGGGGAGAACCGTGGTATTTTGGGGTGGAAATACCTTACGCCCAGGAGAAAGGTGGTATTTTGCTGGGGAAAATGTGGTACTTGGGGGGGTGAATTTGTCCGTGTGGGGGAGAAAGCAGATATTCTGTGGAGAGAAGTGGTCTTTTGTGGGAGAAAGCATGGGATTTGGGGTAGAGAAGTGGTATTTTGTGGGGAGAAAGATCCTATTTTGGGGAGAAGATGTCCAACGTCGGGGAGAAAAGTGGTCTCCTGGGAAAGCCGTGTTTGTATTTTGGGGAGGAAAGTGGTACGTTGCGGGAGAAACTATCAGTGTGGTTTGGGAGGAGAACAGTATTCTGTGGCTGAAAATGCCATGTTTCTCGGAGACAAACGTGTTTATTTGCGTAGAAGACGTCGTGCTTTTGGAGAGAAGCATAGAATCCGATCACAGAAAGACAGAATGGCCTGGGTTGAAAAGGACCTCAAGGACCACGGAGTTTCAACGCCGCCGGCTAAGTGCACAGGGTCGCCAACCAGTAGACCGGGCTGCGCAGAGCCACACCCAGCCTGGGCTCCAATGCCTCCAGGGATGAGGCATCCCCAACCTCCTTGGGCAGCCGGTTCCAGTGTGTCACCCCCCTCGGTGTGAAAAACGTCTTCGTACTCTCTCACCTGAACGCCCCCTGCCTCAGTTCCAGCCCCGTAAGCAACCGTTCTCCGTCCTGATTAGATGCTCCCTTCAGGTCCTGGAAGTGGTATTAAGTGGGAGAAGAAGTTTTCTCTGGGGGAGAACCGTGGTATTTTGGGGTGGAAATACCTTACGCCCAGGAGAAAGGTGGTATTTTGCTGGGGAAAATGTGGTACTTGGGGGGGTGAATTTGTCCGTGTGGGGGAGAAAGCAGATATTCTGTGGAGAGAAGTGGTCTTTTGTGGGAGAAAGCATGGGATTTGGGGTAGAGAAGTGGTATTTTGTGGGGAGAAAGATCCTATTTTGGGGAGAAGATGTCCAACGTCGGGGAGAAAAGTGGTCTCCTGGGAAAGCCGTGTTTGTATTTTGGGGAGGAAAGTGGTACGTTGCGGGAGAAACTATCAGTGTGGTTTGGGAGGAGAACAGTATTCTGTGGCTGAAAATGCCATGTTTCTCGGAGACAAACGTGTTTATTTGCGTAGAAGACGTCGTGCTTTTGGAGAGAAGCATAGAATCCGATCACAGAAAGACAGAATGGCCTGGGTTGAAAAGGACCTCAAGGACCACGGAGTTTCAACGCCGCCGGCTAAGTGCACAGGGTCGCCAACCAGTAGACCGGGCTGCGCAGAGCCACACCCAGCCTGGGCTCCAATGCCTCCAGGGATGAGGCATCCCCAACCTCCTTGGGCAGCCGGTTCCAGTGTGTCACCCCCCTCGGTGTGAAAAACGTCTTCGTACTCTCTCACCTGAACGCCCCCTGCCTCAGTTCCAGCCCCGTAAGCAACCGTTCTCCGTCCTGATTAGATGCTCCCTTCAGGTCCTGGAAGTGGTATTAAGTGGGAGAAGAAGTTTTCTCTGGGGGAGAACCGTGGTATTTTGGGGTGGAAATACCTTACGCCCAGGAGAAAGGTGGTATTTTGCTGGGGAAAATGTGGTACTTGGGGGGGTGAATTTGTCCGTGTGGGGGAGAAAGCAGATATTCTGTGGAGAGAAGTGGTCTTTTGTGGGAGAAAGCATGGGATTTGGGGTAGAGAAGTGGTATTTTGTGGGGAGAAAGATCCTATTTTGGGGAGAAGATGTCCAACGTCGGGGAGAAAAGTGGTCTCCTGGGAAAGCCGTGTTTGTATTTTGGGGAGGAAAGTGGTACGTTGCGGGAGAAACTATCAGTGTGGTTTGGGAGGAGAACAGTATTCTGTGGCTGAAAATGCCATGTTTCTCGGAGACAAACGTGTTTATTTGCGTAGAAGACGTCGTGCTTTTGGAGAGAAGCATAGAATCCGATCACAGAAAGACAGAATGGCCTGGGTTGAAAAGGACCTCAAGGACCACGGAGTTTCAACGCCGCCGGCTAAGTGCACAGGGTCGCCAACCAGTAGACCGGGCTGCGCAGAGCCACACCCAGCCTGGGCTCCAATGCCTCCAGGGATGAGGCATCCCCAACCTCCTTGGGCAGCCGGTTCCAGTGTGTCACCCCCCTCGGTGTGAAAAACGTCTTCGTACTCTCTCACCTGAACGCCCCCTGCCTCAGTTCCAGCCCCGTAAGCAACCGTTCTCCGTCCTGATTAGATGCTCCCTTCAGGTCCTGGAAGTGGTATTAAGTGGGAGAAGAAGTTTTCTCTGGGGGAGAACCGTGGTATTTTGGGGTGGAAATACCTTACGCCCAGGAGAAAGGTGGTATTTTGCTGGGGAAAATGTGGTACTTGGGGGGGTGAATTTGTCCGTGTGGGGGAGAAAGCAGATATTCTGTGGAGAGAAGTGGTCTTTTGTGGGAGAAAGCATGGGATTTGGGGTAGAGAAGTGGTATTTTGTGGGGAGAAAGATCCTATTTTGGGGAGAAGATGTCCAACGTCGGGGAGAAAAGTGGTCTCCTGGGAAAGCCGTGTTTGTATTTTGGGGAGGAAAGTGGTACGTTGCGGGAGAAACTATCATGTGGTTTGGGAGGAGAACAGTATTCTGTGGCTGAAAATGCCATGTTTCTCGGAGACAAACGTGTTTATTTGCGTAGAAGACGTCGTGCTTTTGGAGAGAAGCATAGAATCCGATCACAGAAAGACAGAATGGCCTGGGTTGAAAAGGACCTCAAGGACCACGGAGTTTCAACGCCGCCGGCTAAGTGCACAGGGTCGCCAACCAGTAGACCGGGCTGCGCAGAGCCACACCCAGCCTGGGCTCCAATGCCTCCAGGGATGAGGCATCCCCAACCTCCTTGGGCAGCCGGTTCCAGTGTGTCACCCCCCTCGGTGTGAAAAACGTCTTCGTACTCTCTCACCTGAACGCCCCCTGCCTCAGTTCCAGCCCCGTAAGCAACCGTTCTCCGTCCTGATTAGATGCTCCCTTCAGGTCCTGGAAGTGGTATTAAGTGGGAGAAGAAGTTTTCTCTGGGGGAGAACCGTGGTATTTTGGGGTGGAAATACCTTACGCCCAGGAGAAAGGTGGTATTTTGCTGGGGAAAATGTGGTACTTGGGGGGGTGAATTTGTCCGTGTGGGGGAGAAAGCAGATATTCTGTGGAGAGAAGTGGTCTTTTGTGGGAGAAAGCATGGGATTTGGGGTAGAGAAGTGGTATTTTGTGGGGAGAAAGATCCTATTTTGGGGAGAAGATGTCCAACGTCGGGGAGAAAAGTGGTCTCCTGGGAAAGCCGTGTTTGTATTTTGGGGAGGAAAGTGGTACGTTGCGGGAGAAACTATCAGTGTGGTTTGGGAGGAGAACAGTATTCTGTGGCTGAAAATGCCATGTTTCTCGGAGACAAACGTGTTTATTTGCGTAGAAGACGTCGTGCTTTTGGAGAGAAGCATAGAATCCGATCACAGAAAGACAGAATGGCCTGGGTTGAAAAGGACCTCAAGGACCACGGAGTTTCAACGCCGCCGGCTAAGTGCACAGGGTCGCCAACCAGTAGACCGGGCTGCGCAGAGCCACACCCAGCCTGGGCTCCAATGCCTCCAGGGATGAGGCATCCCCAACCTCCTTGGGCAGCCGGTTCCAGTGTGTCACCCCCCTCGGTGTGAAAAACGTCTTCGTACTCTCTCACCTGAACGCCCCCTGCCTCAGTTCCAGCCCCGTAAGCAACCGTTCTCCGTCCTGATTAGATGCTCCCTTCAGGTCCTGGAAGTGGTATTAAGTGGGAGAAGAAGTTTTCTCTGGGGGAGAACCGTGGTATTTTGGGGTGGAAATACCTTACGCCCAGGAGAAAGGTGGTATTTTGCTGGGGAAAATGTGGTACTTGGGGGGGTGAATTTGTCCGTGTGGGGGAGAAAGCAGATATTCTGTGGAGAGAAGTGGTCTTTTGTGGGAGAAAGCATGGGATTTGGGGTAGAGAAGTGGTATTTTGTGGGGAGAAAGATCCTATTTTGGGGAGAAGATGTCCAACGTCGGGGAGAAAAGTGGTCTCCTGGGAAAGCCGTGTTTGTATTTTGGGGAGGAAAGTGGTACGTTGCGGGAGAAACTATCAGTGTGGTTTGGGAGGAGAACAGTATTCTGTGGCTGAAAATGCCATGTTTCTCGGAGACAAACGTGTTTATTTGCGTAGAAGACGTCGTGCTTTTGGAGAGAAGCATAGAATCCGATCACAGAAAGACAGAATGGCCTGGGTTGAAAAGGACCTCAAGGACCACGGAGTTTCAACGCCGCCGGCTAAGTGCACAGGGTCGCCAACCAGTAGACCGGGCTGCGCAGAGCCACACCCAGCCTGGGCTCCAATGCCTCCAGGGATGAGGCATCCCCAACCTCCTTGGGCAGCCGGTTCCAGTGTGTCACCCCCCTCGGTGTGAAAAACGTCTTCGTACTCTCTCACCTGAACGCCCCCTGCCTCAGTTCCAGCCCCGTAAGCAACCGTTCTCCGTCCTGATTAGATGCTCCCTTCAGGTCCTGGAAGTGGTATTAAGTGGGAGAAGAAGTTTTCTCTGGGGGAGAACCGTGGTATTTTGGGGTGGAAATACCTTACGCCCAGGAGAAAGGTGGTATTTTGCTGGGGAAAATGTGGTACTTGGGGGGGTGAATTTGTCCGTGTGGGGGAGAAAGCAGATATTCTGTGGAGAGAAGTGGTCTTTTGTGGGAGAAAGCATGGGATTTGGGGTAGAGAAGTGGTATTTTGTGGGGAGAAAGATCCTATTTTGGGGAGAAGATGTCCAACGTCGGGGAGAAAAGTGGTCTCCTGGGAAAGCCGTGTTTGTATTTTGGGGAGGAAAGTGGTACGTTGCGGGAGAAACTATCAGTGTGGTTTGGGAGGAGAACAGTATTCTGTGGCTGAAAATGCCATGTTTCTCGGAGACAAACGTGTTTATTTGCGTAGAAGACGTCGTGCTTTTGGAGAGAAGCATAGAATCCGATCACAGAAAGACAGAATGGCCTGGGTTGAAAAGGACCTCAAGGACCACGGAGTTTCAACGCCGCCGGCTAAGTGCACAGGGTCGCCAACCAGTAGACCGGGCTGCGCAGAGCCACACCCAGCCTGGGCTCCAATGCCTCCAGGGATGAGGCATCCCCAACCTCCTTGGGCAGCCGGTTCCAGTGTGTCACCCCCCTCGGTGTGAAAAACGTCTTCGTACTCTCTCACCTGAACGCCCCCTGCCTCAGTTCCAGCCCCGTAAGCAACCGTTCTCCGTCCTGATTAGATGCTCCCTTCAGGTCCTGGAAGTGGTATTAAGTGGGAGAAGAAGTTTTCTCTGGGGGAGAACCGTGGTATTTTGGGGTGGAAATACCTTACGCCCAGGAGAAAGGTGGTATTTTGCTGGGGAAAATGTGGTACTTGGGGGGGTGAATTTGTCCGTGTGGGGGAGAAAGCAGATATTCTGTGGAGAGAAGTGGTCTTTTGTGGGAGAAAGCATGGGATTTGGGGTAGAGAAGTGGTATTTTGTGGGGAGAAAGATCCTATTTTGGGGAGAAGATGTCCAACGTCGGGGAGAAAAGTGGTCTCCTGGGAAAGCCGTGTTTGTATTTTGGGGAGGAAAGTGGTACGTTGCGGGAGAAACTATCAGTGTGGTTTGGGAGGAGAACAGTATTCTGTGGCTGAAAATGCCATGTTTCTCGGAGACAAACGTGTTTATTTGCGTAGAAGACGTCGTGCTTTTGGAGAGAAGCATAGAATCCGATCACAGAAAGACAGAATGGCCTGGGTTGAAAAGGACCTCAAGGACCACGGAGTTTCAACGCCGCCGGCTAAGTGCACAGGGTCGCCAACCAGTAGACCGGGCTGCGCAGAGCCACACCCAGCCTGGGCTCCAATGCCTCCAGGGATGAGGCATCCCCAACCTCCTTGGGCAGCCGGTTCCAGTGTGTCACCCCCCTCGGTGTGAAAAACGTCTTCGTACTCTCTCACCTGAACGCCCCCTGCCTCAGTTCCAGCCCCGTAAGCAACCGTTCTCCGTCCTGATTAGATGCTCCCTTCAGGTCCTGGAAGTGGTATTAAGTGGGAGAAGAAGTTTTCTCTGGGGGAGAACCGTGGTATTTTGGGGTGGAAATACCTTACGCCCAGGAGAAAGGTGGTATTTTGCTGGGGAAAATGTGGTACTTGGGGGGGTGAATTTGTCCGTGTGGGGGAGAAAGCAGCTATTCTGTGGAGAGAAGTGGTCTTTTGTGGGAGAAAGCATGGGATTTGGGGTAGAGAAGTGGTATTTTGTGGGGAGAAAGATCCTATTTTGGGGAGAAGATGTCCAACGTCGGGGAGAAAAGTGGTCTCCTGGGAAAGCCGTGTTTGTATTTTGGGGAGGAAAGTGGTACGTTGCGGGAGAAACTATCAGTGTGGTTTGGGAGGAGAACAGTATTCTGTGGCTGAAAATGCCATGTTTCTCGGAGACAAACGTGTTTATTTGCGTAGAAGACGTCGTGCTTTTGGAGAGAAGCATAGAATCCGATCACAGAAAGACAGAATGGCCTGGGTTGAAAAGGACCTCAAGGACCACGGAGTTTCAACGCCGCCGGCTAAGTGCACAGGGTCGCCAACCAGTAGACCGGGCTGCGCAGAGCCACACCCAGCCTGGGCTCCAATGCCTCCAGGGATGAGGCATCCCCAACCTCCTTGGGCAGCCGGTTCCAGTGTGTCACCCCCCTCGGTGTGAAAAACGTCTTCGTACTCTCTCACCTGAACGCCCCCTGCCTCAGTTCCAGCCCCGTAAGCAACCGTTCTCCGTCCTGATTAGATGCTCCCTTCAGGTCCTGGAAGTGGTATTAAGTGGGAGAAGAAGTTTTCTCTGGGGGAGAACCGTGGTATTTTGGGGTGGAAATACCTTACGCCCAGGAGAAAGGTGGTATTTTGCTGGGGAAAATGTGGTACTTGGGGGGGTGAATTTGTCCGTGTGGGGGAGAAAGCAGCTATTCTGTGGAGAGAAGTGGTCTTTTGTGGGAGAAAGCATGGGATTTGGGGTAGAGAAGTGGTATTTTGTGGGGAGAAAGATCCTATTTTGGGGAGAAGATGTCCAACGTCGGGGAGAAAAGTGGTCTCCTGGGAAAGCCGTGTTTGTATTTTGGGGAGGAAAGTGGTACGTTGCGGGAGAAACTATCATGTGGTTTGGGAGGAGAACAGTATTCTGTGGCTGAAAATGCCATGTTTCTCGGAGACAAACGTGTTTATTTGCGTAGAAGACGTCGTGCTTTTGGAGAGAAGCATAGAATCCGATCACAGAAAGACAGAATGGCCTGGGTTGAAAAGGACCTCAAGGACCACGGAGTTTCAACGCCGCCGGCTAAGTGCACAGGGTCGCCAACCAGTAGACCGGGCTGCGCAGAGCCACACCCAGCCTGGGCTCCAATGCCTCCAGGGATGAGGCATCCCCAACCTCCTTGGGCAGCCGGTTCCAGTGTGTCACCCCCCTCGGTGTGAAAAACGTCTTCGTACTCTCTCACCTGAACGCCCCCTGCCTCAGTTCCAGCCCCGTAAGCAACCGTTCTCCGTCCTGATTAGATGCTCCCTTCAGGTCCTGGAAGTGGTATTAAGTGGGAGAAGAAGTTTTCTCTGGGGGAGAACCGTGGTATTTTGGGGTGGAAATACCTTACGCCCAGGAGAAAGGTGGTATTTTGCTGGGGAAAATGTGGTACTTGGGGGGGTGAATTTGTCCGTGTGGGGGAGAAAGCAGCTATTCTGTGGAGAGAAGTGGTCTTTTGTGGGAGAAAGCATGGGATTTGGGGTAGAGAAGTGGTATTTTGTGGGGAGAAAGATCCTATTTTGGGGAGAAGATGTCCAACGTCGGGGAGAAAAGTGGTCTCCTGGGAAAGCCGTGTTTGTATTTTGGGGAGGAAAGTGGTACGTTGCGGGAGAAACTATCGTGTGGTTTGGGAGGAGAACAGTATTCTGTGGCTGGAAAATGCCATGTTTCTCGGAGACAAACGTGTTTATTTGCGTAGAAGACGTCGTGCTTTTGGAGAGAAGCATAGAATCCGATCACAGAAAGACAGAATGGCCTGGGTTGAAAAGGACCTCAAGGACCACGGAGTTTCAACGCCGCCGGCTAAGTGCACAGGGTCGCCAACCAGTAGACCGGGCTGCGCAGAGCCACACCCAGCCTGGGCTCCAATGCCTCCAGGGATGAGGCATCCCCAACCTCCTTGGGCAGCCGGTTCCAGTGTGTCACCCCCCTCGGTGTGAAAAACGTCTTCGTACTCTCTCACCTGAACGCCCCCTGCCTCAGTTCCAGCCCCGTAAGCAACCGTTCTCCGTCCTGATTAGATGCTCCCTTCAGGTCCTGGAAGTGGTATTAAGTGGGAGAAGAAGTTTTCTCTGGGGGAGAACCGTGGTATTTTGGGGTGGAAATACCTTACGCCCAGGAGAAAGGTGGTATTTTGCTGGGGAAAATGTGGTACTTGGGGGGGTGAATTTGTCCGTGTGGGGGAGAAAGCAGCTATTCTGTGGAGAGAAGTGGTCTTTTGTGGGAGAAAGCATGGGATTTGGGGTAGAGAAGTGGTATTTTGTGGGGAGAAAGATCCTATTTTGGGGAGAAGATGTCCAACGTCGGGGAGAAAAGTGGTCTCCTGGGAAAGCCGTGTTTGTATTTTGGGGAGGAAAGTGGTACGTTGCGGGAGAAACTATCAGTGTGGTTTGGGAGGAGAACAGTATTCTGTGGCTGAAAATGCCATGTTTCTCGGAGACAAACGTGTTTATTTGCGTAGAAGACGTCGTGCTTTTGGAGAGAAGCATAGAATCCGATCACAGAAAGACAGAATGGCCTGGGTTGAAAAGGACCTCAAGGACCACGGAGTTTCAACGCCGCCGGCTAAGTGCACAGGGTCGCCAACCAGTAGACCGGGCTGCGCAGAGCCACACCCAGCCTGGGCTCCAATGCCTCCAGGGATGAGGCATCCCCAACCTCCTTGGGCAGCCGGTTCCAGTGTGTCACCCCCCTCGGTGTGAAAAACGTCTTCGTACTCTCTCACCTGAACGCCCCCTGCCTCAGTTCCAGCCCCGTAAGCAACCGTTCTCCGTCCTGATTAGATGCTCCCTTCAGGTCCTGGAAGTGGTATTAAGTGGGAGAAGAAGTTTTCTCTGGGGGAGAACCGTGGTATTTTGGGGTGGAAATACCTTACGCCCAGGAGAAAGGTGGTATTTTGCTGGGGAAAATGTGGTACTTGGGGGGGTGAATTTGTCCGTGTGGGGGAGAAAGCAGATATTCTGTGGAGAGAAGTGGTCTTTTGTGGGAGAAAGCATGGGATTTGGGGTAGAGAAGTGGTATTTTGTGGGGAGAAAGATCCTATTTTGGGGAGAAGATGTCCAACGTCGGGGAGAAAAGTGGTCTCCTGGGAAAGCCGTGTTTGTATTTTGGGGAGGAAAGTGGTACGTTGCGGGAGAAACTATCATGTGGTTTGGGAGGAGAACAGTATTCTGTGGCTGGAAAATGCCATGTTTCTCGGAGACAAACGTGTTTATTTGCGTAGAAGACGTCGTGCTTTTGGAGAGAAGCATAGAATCCGATCACAGAAAGACAGAATGGCCTGGGTTGAAAAGGACCTCAAGGACCACGGAGTTTCAACGCCGCCGGCTAAGTGCACAGGGTCGCCAACCAGTAGACCGGGCTGCGCAGAGCCACACCCAGCCTGGGCTCCAATGCCTCCAGGGATGAGGCATCCCCAACCTCCTTGGGCAGCCGGTTCCAGTGTGTCACCCCCCTCGGTGTGAAAAACGTCTTCGTACTCTCTCACCTGAACGCCCCCTGCCTCAGTTCCAGCCCCGTAAGCAACCGTTCTCCGTCCTGATTAGATGCTCCCTTCAGGTCCTGGAAGTGGTATTAAGTGGGAGAAGAAGTTTTCTCTGGGGGAGAACCGTGGTATTTTGGGGTGGAAATACCTTACGCCCAGGAGAAAGGTGGTATTTTGCTGGGGAAAATGTGGTACTTGGGGGGGTGAATTTGTCCGTGTGGGGGAGAAAGCAGCTATTCTGTGGAGAGAAGTGGTCTTTTGTGGGAGAAAGCATGGGATTTGGGGTAGAGAAGTGGTATTTTGTGGGGAGAAAGATCCTATTTTGGGGAGAAGATGTCCAACGTCGGGGAGAAAAGTGGTCTCCTGGGAAAGCCGTGTTTGTATTTTGGGGAGGAAAGTGGTACGTTGCGGGAGAAACTATCAGTGTGGTTTGGGAGGAGAACAGTATTCTGTGGCTGAAAATGCCATGTTTCTCGGAGACAAACGTGTTTATTTGCGTAGAAGACGTCGTGCTTTTGGAGAGAAGCATAGAATCCGATCACAGAAAGACAGAATGGCCTGGGTTGAAAAGGACCTCAAGGACCACGGAGTTTCAACGCCGCCGGCTAAGTGCACAGGGTCGCCAACCAGTAGACCGGGCTGCGCAGAGCCACACCCAGCCTGGGCTCCAATGCCTCCAGGGATGAGGCATCCCCAACCTCCTTGGGCAGCCGGTTCCAGTGTGTCACCCCCCTCGGTGTGAAAAACGTCTTCGTACTCTCTCACCTGAACGCCCCCTGCCTCAGTTCCAGCCCCGTAAGCAACCGTTCTCCGTCCTGATTAGATGCTCCCTTCAGGTCCTGGAAGTGGTATTAAGTGGGAGAAGAAGTTTTCTCTGGGGGAGAACCGTGGTATTTTGGGGTGGAAATACCTTACGCCCAGGAGAAAGGTGGTATTTTGCTGGGGAAAATGTGGTACTTGGGGGGGTGAATTTGTCCGTGTGGGGGAGAAAGCAGCTATTCTGTGGAGAGAAGTGGTCTTTTGTGGGAGAAAGCATGGGATTTGGGGTAGAGAAGTGGTATTTTGTGGGGAGAAAGATCCTATTTTGGGGAGAAGATGTCCAACGTCGGGGAGAAAAGTGGTCTCCTGGGAAAGCCGTGTTTGTATTTTGGGGAGGAAAGTGGTACGTTGCGGGAGAAACTATCATGTGGTTTGGGAGGAGAACAGTATTCTGTGGCTGAAAATGCCATGTTTCTCGGAGACAAACGTGTTTATTTGCGTAGAAGACGTCGTGCTTTTGGAGAGAAGCATAGAATCCGATCACAGAAAGACAGAATGGCCTGGGTTGAAAAGGACCTCAAGGACCACGGAGTTTCAACGCCGCCGGCTAAGTGCACAGGGTCGCCAACCAGTAGACCGGGCTGCGCAGAGCCACACCCAGCCTGGGCTCCAATGCCTCCAGGGATGAGGCATCCCCAACCTCCTTGGGCAGCCGGTTCCAGTGTGTCACCCCCCTCGGTGTGAAAAACGTCTTCGTACTCTCTCACCTGAACGCCCCCTGCCTCAGTTCCAGCCCCGTAAGCAACCGTTCTCCGTCCTGATTAGATGCTCCCTTCAGGTCCTGGAAGTGGTATTAAGTGGGAGAAGAAGTTTTCTCTGGGGGAGAACCGTGGTATTTTGGGGTGGAAATACCTTACGCCCAGGAGAAAGGTGGTATTTTGCTGGGGAAAATGTGGTACTTGGGGGGGTGAATTTGTCCGTGTGGGGGAGAAAGCAGATATTCTGTGGAGAGAAGTGGTCTTTTGTGGGAGAAAGCATGGGATTTGGGGTAGAGAAGTGGTATTTTGTGGGGAGAAAGATCCTATTTTGGGGAGAAGATGTCCAACGTCGGGGAGAAAAGTGGTCTCCTGGGAAAGCCGTGTTTGTATTTTGGGGAGGAAAGTGGTACGTTGCGGGAGAAACTATCATGTGGTTTGGGAGGAGAACAGTATTCTGTGGCTGAAAATGCCATGTTTCTCGGAGACAAACGTGTTTATTTGCGTAGAAGACGTCGTGCTTTTGGAGAGAAGCATAGAATCCGATCACAGAAAGACAGAATGGCCTGGGTTGAAAAGGACCTCAAGGACCACGGAGTTTCAACGCCGCCGGCTAAGTGCACAGGGTCGCCAACCAGTAGACCGGGCTGCGCAGAGCCACACCCAGCCTGGGCTCCAATGCCTCCAGGGATGAGGCATCCCCAACCTCCTTGGGCAGCCGGTTCCAGTGTGTCACCCCCCTCGGTGTGAAAAACGTCTTCGTACTCTCTCACCTGAACGCCCCCTGCCTCAGTTCCAGCCCCGTAAGCAACCGTTCTCCGTCCTGATTAGATGCTCCCTTCAGGTCCTGGAAGTGGTATTAAGTGGGAGAAGAAGTTTTCTCTGGGGGAGAACCGTGGTATTTTGGGGTGGAAATACCTTACGCCCAGGAGAAAGGTGGTATTTTGCTGGGGAAAATGTGGTACTTGGGGGGGTGAATTTGTCCGTGTGGGGGAGAAAGCAGCTATTCTGTGGAGAGAAGTGGTCTTTTGTGGGAGAAAGCATGGGATTTGGGGTAGAGAAGTGGTATTTTGTGGGGAGAAAGATCCTATTTTGGGGAGAAGATGTCCAACGTCGGGGAGAAAAGTGGTCTCCTGGGAAAGCCGTGTTTGTATTTTGGGGAGGAAAGTGGTACGTTGCGGGAGAAACTATCATGTGGTTTGGGAGGAGAACAGTATTCTGTGGCTGAAAATGCCATGTTTCTCGGAGACAAACGTGTTTATTTGCGTAGAAGACGTCGTGCTTTTGGAGAGAAGCATAGAATCCGATCACAGAAAGACAGAATGGCCTGGGTTGAAAAGGACCTCAAGGACCACGGAGTTTCAACGCCGCCGGCTAAGTGCACAGGGTCGCCAACCAGTAGACCGGGCTGCGCAGAGCCACACCCAGCCTGGGCTCCAATGCCTCCAGGGATGAGGCATCCCCAACCTCCTTGGGCAGCCGGTTCCAGTGTGTCACCCCCCTCGGTGTGAAAAACGTCTTCGTACTCTCTCACCTGAACGCCCCCTGCCTCAGTTCCAGCCCCGTAAGCAACCGTTCTCCGTCCTGATTAGATGCTCCCTTCAGGTCCTGGAAGTGGTATTAAGTGGGAGAAGAAGTTTTCTCTGGGGGAGAACCGTGGTATTTTGGGGTGGAAATACCTTACGCCCAGGAGAAAGGTGGTATTTTGCTGGGGAAAATGTGGTACTTGGGGGGGTGAATTTGTCCGTGTGGGGGAGAAAGCAGATATTCTGTGGAGAGAAGTGGTCTTTTGTGGGAGAAAGCATGGGATTTGGGGTAGAGAAGTGGTATTTTGTGGGGAGAAAGATCCTATTTTGGGGAGAAGATGTCCAACGTCGGGGAGAAAAGTGGTCTCCTGGGAAAGCCGTGTTTGTATTTTGGGGAGGAAAGTGGTACGTTGCGGGAGAAACTATCATGTGGTTTGGGAGGAGAACAGTATTCTGTGGCTGAAAATGCCATGTTTCTCGGAGACAAACGTGTTTATTTGCGTAGAAGACGTCGTGCTTTTGGAGAGAAGCATAGAATCCGATCACAGAAAGACAGAATGGCCTGGGTTGAAAAGGACCTCAAGGACCACGGAGTTTCAACGCCGCCGGCTAAGTGCACAGGGTCGCCAACCAGTAGACCGGGCTGCGCAGAGCCACACCCAGCCTGGGCTCCAATGCCTCCAGGGATGAGGCATCCCCAACCTCCTTGGGCAGCCGGTTCCAGTGTGTCACCCCCCTCGGTGTGAAAAACGTCTTCGTACTCTCTCACCTGAACGCCCCCTGCCTCAGTTCCAGCCCCGTAAGCAACCGTTCTCCGTCCTGATTAGATGCTCCCTTCAGGTCCTGGAAGTGGTATTAAGTGGGAGAAGAAGTTTTCTCTGGGGGAGAACCGTGGTATTTTGGGGTGGAAATACCTTACGCCCAGGAGAAAGGTGGTATTTTGCTGGGGAAAATGTGGTACTTGGGGGGGTGAATTTGTCCGTGTGGGGGAGAAAGCAGCTATTCTGTGGAGAGAAGTGGTCTTTTGTGGGAGAAAGCATGGGATTTGGGGTAGAGAAGTGGTATTTTGTGGGGAGAAAGATCCTATTTTGGGGAGAAGATGTCCAACGTCGGGGAGAAAAGTGGTCTCCTGGGAAAGCCGTGTTTGTATTTTGGGGAGGAAAGTGGTACGTTGCGGGAGAAACTATCATGTGGTTTGGGAGGAGAACAGTATTCTGTGGCTGAAAATGCCATGTTTCTCGGAGACAAACGTGTTTATTTGCGTAGAAGACGTCGTGCTTTTGGAGAGAAGCATAGAATCCGATCACAGAAAGACAGAATGGCCTGGGTTGAAAAGGACCTCAAGGACCACGGAGTTTCAACGCCGCCGGCTAAGTGCACAGGGTCGCCAACCAGTAGACCGGGCTGCGCAGAGCCACACCCAGCCTGGGCTCCAATGCCTCCAGGGATGAGGCATCCCCAACCTCCTTGGGCAGCCGGTTCCAGTGTGTCACCCCCCTCGGTGTGAAAAACGTCTTCGTACTCTCTCACCTGAACGCCCCCTGCCTCAGTTCCAGCCCCGTAAGCAACCGTTCTCCGTCCTGATTAGATGCTCCCTTCAGGTCCTGGAAGTGGTATTAAGTGGGAGAAGAAGTTTTCTCTGGGGGAGAACCGTGGTATTTTGGGGTGGAAATACCTTACGCCCAGGAGAAAGGTGGTATTTTGCTGGGGAAAATGTGGTACTTGGGGGGGTGAATTTGTCCGTGTGGGGGAGAAAGCAGCTATTCTGTGGAGAGAAGTGGTCTTTTGTGGGAGAAAGCATGGGATTTGGGGTAGAGAAGTGGTATTTTGTGGGGAGAAAGATCCTATTTTGGGGAGAAGATGTCCAACGTCGGGGAGAAAAGTGGTCTCCTGGGAAAGCCGTGTTTGTATTTTGGGGAGGAAAGTGGTACGTTGCGGGAGAAACTATCATGTGGTTTGGGAGGAGAACAGTATTCTGTGGCTGAAAATGCCATGTTTCTCGGAGACAAACGTGTTTATTTGCGTAGAAGACGTCGTGCTTTTGGAGAGAAGCATAGAATCCGATCACAGAAAGACAGAATGGCCTGGGTTGAAAAGGACCTCAAGGACCACGGAGTTTCAACGCCGCCGGCTAAGTGCACAGGGTCGCCAACCAGTAGACCGGGCTGCGCAGAGCCACACCCAGCCTGGGCTCCAATGCCTCCAGGGATGAGGCATCCCCAACCTCCTTGGGCAGCCGGTTCCAGTGTGTCACCCCCCTCGGTGTGAAAAACGTCTTCGTACTCTCTCACCTGAACGCCCCCTGCCTCAGTTCCAGCCCCGTAAGCAACCGTTCTCCGTCCTGATTAGATGCTCCCTTCAGGTCCTGGAAGTGGTATTAAGTGGGAGAAGAAGTTTTCTCTGGGGGAGAACCGTGGTATTTTGGGGTGGAAATACCTTACGCCCAGGAGAAAGGTGGTATTTTGCTGGGGAAAATGTGGTACTTGGGGGGGTGAATTTGTCCGTGTGGGGGAGAAAGCAGCTATTCTGTGGAGAGAAGTGGTCTTTTGTGGGAGAAAGCATGGGATTTGGGGTAGAGAAGTGGTATTTTGTGGGGAGAAAGATCCTATTTTGGGGAGAAGATGTCCAACGTCGGGGAGAAAAGTGGTCTCCTGGGAAAGCCGTGTTTGTATTTTGGGGAGGAAAGTGGTACGTTGCGGGAGAAACTATCATGTGGTTTGGGAGGAGAACAGTATTCTGTGGCTGAAAATGCCATGTTTCTCGGAGACAAACGTGTTTATTTGCGTAGAAGACGTCGTGCTTTTGGAGAGAAGCATAGAATCCGATCACAGAAAGACAGAATGGCCTGGGTTGAAAAGGACCTCAAGGACCACGGAGTTTCAACGCCGCCGGCTAAGTGCACAGGGTCGCCAACCAGTAGACCGGGCTGCGCAGAGCCACACCCAGCCTGGGCTCCAATGCCTCCAGGGATGAGGCATCCCCAACCTCCTTGGGCAGCCGGTTCCAGTGTGTCACCCCCCTCGGTGTGAAAAACGTCTTCGTACTCTCTCACCTGAACGCCCCCTGCCTCAGTTCCAGCCCCGTAAGCAACCGTTCTCCGTCCTGATTAGATGCTCCCTTCAGGTCCTGGAAGTGGTATTAAGTGGGAGAAGAAGTTTTCTCTGGGGGAGAACCGTGGTATTTTGGGGTGGAAATACCTTACGCCCAGGAGAAAGGTGGTATTTTGCTGGGGAAAATGTGGTACTTGGGGGGGTGAATTTGTCCGTGTGGGGGAGAAAGCAGCTATTCTGTGGAGAGAAGTGGTCTTTTGTGGGAGAAAGCATGGGATTTGGGGTAGAGAAGTGGTATTTTGTGGGGAGAAAGATCCTATTTTGGGGAGAAGATGTCCAACGTCGGGGAGAAAAGTGGTCTCCTGGGAAAGCCGTGTTTGTATTTTGGGGAGGAAAGTGGTACGTTGCGGGAGAAACTATCAGTGTGGTTTGGGAGGAGAACAGTATTCTGTGGCTGAAAATGCCATGTTTCTCGGAGACAAACGTGTTTATTTGCGTAGAAGACGTCGTGCTTTTGGAGAGAAGCATAGAATCCGATCACAGAAAGACAGAATGGCCTGGGTTGAAAAGGACCTCAAGGACCACGGAGTTTCAACGCCGCCGGCTAAGTGCACAGGGTCGCCAACCAGTAGACCGGGCTGCGCAGAGCCACACCCAGCCTGGGCTCCAATGCCTCCAGGGATGAGGCATCCCCAACCTCCTTGGGCAGCCGGTTCCAGTGTGTCACCCCCCTCGGTGTGAAAAACGTCTTCGTACTCTCTCACCTGAACGCCCCCTGCCTCAGTTCCAGCCCCGTAAGCAACCGTTCTCCGTCCTGATTAGATGCTCCCTTCAGGTCCTGGAAGTGGTATTAAGTGGGAGAAGAAGTTTTCTCTGGGGGAGAACCGTGGTATTTTGGGGTGGAAATACCTTACGCCCAGGAGAAAGGTGGTATTTTGCTGGGGAAAATGTGGTACTTGGGGGGGTGAATTTGTCCGTGTGGGGGAGAAAGCAGCTATTCTGTGGAGAGAAGTGGTCTTTTGTGGGAGAAAGCATGGGATTTGGGGTAGAGAAGTGGTATTTTGTGGGGAGAAAGATCCTATTTTGGGGAGAAGATGTCCAACGTCGGGGAGAAAAGTGGTCTCCTGGGAAAGCCGTGTTTGTATTTTGGGGAGGAAAGTGGTACGTTGCGGGAGAAACTATCATGTGGTTTGGGAGGAGAACAGTATTCTGTGGCTGAAAATGCCATGTTTCTCGGAGACAAACGTGTTTATTTGCGTAGAAGACGTCGTGCTTTTGGAGAGAAGCATAGAATCCGATCACAGAAAGACAGAATGGCCTGGGTTGAAAAGGACCTCAAGGACCACGGAGTTTCAACGCCGCCGGCTAAGTGCACAGGGTCGCCAACCAGTAGACCGGGCTGCGCAGAGCCACACCCAGCCTGGGCTCCAATGCCTCCAGGGATGAGGCATCCCCAACCTCCTTGGGCAGCCGGTTCCAGTGTGTCACCCCCCTCGGTGTGAAAAACGTCTTCGTACTCTCTCACCTGAACGCCCCCTGCCTCAGTTCCAGCCCCGTAAGCAACCGTTCTCCGTCCTGATTAGATGCTCCCTTCAGGTCCTGGAAGTGGTATTAAGTGGGAGAAGAAGTTTTCTCTGGGGGAGAACCGTGGTATTTTGGGGTGGAAATACCTTACGCCCAGGAGAAAGGTGGTATTTTGCTGGGGAAAATGTGGTACTTGGGGGGGTGAATTTGTCCGTGTGGGGGAGAAAGCAGCTATTCTGTGGAGAGAAGTGGTCTTTTGTGGGAGAAAGCATGGGATTTGGGGTAGAGAAGTGGTATTTTGTGGGGAGAAAGATCCTATTTTGGGGAGAAGATGTCCAACGTCGGGGAGAAAAGTGGTCTCCTGGGAAAGCCGTGTTTGTATTTTGGGGAGGAAAGTGGTACGTTGCGGGAGAAACTATCATGTGGTTTGGGAGGAGAACAGTATTCTGTGGCTGAAAATGCCATGTTTCTCGGAGACAAACGTGTTTATTTGCGTAGAAGACGTCGTGCTTTTGGAGAGAAGCATAGAATCCGATCACAGAAAGACAGAATGGCCTGGGTTGAAAAGGACCTCAAGGACCACGGAGTTTCAACGCCGCCGGCTAAGTGCACAGGGTCGCCAACCAGTAGACCGGGCTGCGCAGAGCCACACCCAGCCTGGGCTCCAATGCCTCCAGGGATGAGGCATCCCCAACCTCCTTGGGCAGCCGGTTCCAGTGTGTCACCCCCCTCGGTGTGAAAAACGTCTTCGTACTCTCTCACCTGAACGCCCCCTGCCTCAGTTCCAGCCCCGTAAGCAACCGTTCTCCGTCCTGATTAGATGCTCCCTTCAGGTCCTGGAAGTGGTATTAAGTGGGAGAAGAAGTTTTCTCTGGGGGAGAACCGTGGTATTTTGGGGTGGAAATACCTTACGCCCAGGAGAAAGGTGGTATTTTGCTGGGGAAAATGTGGTACTTGGGGGGGTGAATTTGTCCGTGTGGGGGAGAAAGCAGCTATTCTGTGGAGAGAAGTGGTCTTTTGTGGGAGAAAGCATGGGATTTGGGGTAGAGAAGTGGTATTTTGTGGGGAGAAAGATCCTATTTTGGGGAGAAGATGTCCAACGTCGGGGAGAAAAGTGGTCTCCTGGGAAAGCCGTGTTTGTATTTTGGGGAGGAAAGTGGTACGTTGCGGGAGAAACTATCATGTGGTTTGGGAGGAGAACAGTATTCTGTGGCTGAAAATGCCATGTTTCTCGGAGACAAACGTGTTTATTTGCGTAGAAGACGTCGTGCTTTTGGAGAGAAGCATAGAATCCGATCACAGAAAGACAGAATGGCCTGGGTTGAAAAGGACCTCAAGGACCACGGAGTTTCAACGCCGCCGGCTAAGTGCACAGGGTCGCCAACCAGTAGACCGGGCTGCGCAGAGCCACACCCAGCCTGGGCTCCAATGCCTCCAGGGATGAGGCATCCCCAACCTCCTTGGGCAGCCGGTTCCAGTGTGTCACCCCCCTCGGTGTGAAAAACGTCTTCGTACTCTCTCACCTGAACGCCCCCTGCCTCAGTTCCAGCCCCGTAAGCAACCGTTCTCCGTCCTGATTAGATGCTCCCTTCAGGTCCTGGAAGTGGTATTAAGTGGGAGAAGAAGTTTTCTCTGGGGGAGAACCGTGGTATTTTGGGGTGGAAATACCTTACGCCCAGGAGAAAGGTGGTATTTTGCTGGGGAAAATGTGGTACTTGGGGGGGTGAATTTGTCCGTGTGGGGGAGAAAGCAGCTATTCTGTGGAGAGAAGTGGTCTTTTGTGGGAGAAAGCATGGGATTTGGGGTAGAGAAGTGGTATTTTGTGGGGAGAAAGATCCTATTTTGGGGAGAAGATGTCCAACGTCGGGGAGAAAAGTGGTCTCCTGGGAAAGCCGTGTTTGTATTTTGGGGAGGAAAGTGGTACGTTGCGGGAGAAACTATCATGTGGTTTGGGAGGAGAACAGTATTCTGTGGCTGAAAATGCCATGTTTCTCGGAGACAAACGTGTTTATTTGCGTAGAAGACGTCGTGCTTTTGGAGAGAAGCATAGAATCCGATCACAGAAAGACAGAATGGCCTGGGTTGAAAAGGACCTCAAGGACCACGGAGTTTCAACGCCGCCGGCTAAGTGCACAGGGTCGCCAACCAGTAGACCGGGCTGCGCAGAGCCACACCCAGCCTGGGCTCCAATGCCTCCAGGGATGAGGCATCCCCAACCTCCTTGGGCAGCCGGTTCCAGTGTGTCACCCCCCTCGGTGTGAAAAACGTCTTCGTACTCTCTCACCTGAACGCCCCCTGCCTCAGTTCCAGCCCCGTAAGCAACCGTTCTCCGTCCTGATTAGATGCTCCCTTCAGGTCCTGGAAGTGGTATTAAGTGGGAGAAGAAGTTTTCTCTGGGGGAGAACCGTGGTATTTTGGGGTGGAAATACCTTACGCCCAGGAGAAAGGTGGTATTTTGCTGGGGAAAATGTGGTACTTGGGGGGGTGAATTTGTCCGTGTGGGGGAGAAAGCAGATATTCTGTGGAGAGAAGTGGTCTTTTGTGGGAGAAAGCATGGGATTTGGGGTAGAGAAGTGGTATTTTGTGGGGAGAAAGATCCTATTTTGGGGAGAAGATGTCCAACGTCGGGGAGAAAAGTGGTCTCCTGGGAAAGCCGTGTTTGTATTTTGGGGAGGAAAGTGGTACGTTGCGGGAGAAACTATCATGTGGTTTGGGAGGAGAACAGTATTCTGTGGCTGAAAATGCCATGTTTCTCGGAGACAAACGTGTTTATTTGCGTAGAAGACGTCGTGCTTTTGGAGAGAAGCATAGAATCCGATCACAGAAAGACAGAATGGCCTGGGTTGAAAAGGACCTCAAGGACCACGGAGTTTCAACGCCGCCGGCTAAGTGCACAGGGTCGCCAACCAGTAGACCGGGCTGCGCAGAGCCACACCCAGCCTGGGCTCCAATGCCTCCAGGGATGAGGCATCCCCAACCTCCTTGGGCAGCCGGTTCCAGTGTGTCACCCCCCTCGGTGTGAAAAACGTCTTCGTACTCTCTCACCTGAACGCCCCCTGCCTCAGTTCCAGCCCCGTAAGCAACCGTTCTCCGTCCTGATTAGATGCTCCCTTCAGGTCCTGGAAGTGGTATTAAGTGGGAGAAGAAGTTTTCTCTGGGGGAGAACCGTGGTATTTTGGGGTGGAAATACCTTACGCCCAGGAGAAAGGTGGTATTTTGCTGGGGAAAATGTGGTACTTGGGGGGGTGAATTTGTCCGTGTGGGGGAGAAAGCAGCTATTCTGTGGAGAGAAGTGGTCTTTTGTGGGAGAAAGCATGGGATTTGGGGTAGAGAAGTGGTATTTTGTGGGGAGAAAGATCCTATTTTGGGGAGAAGATGTCCAACGTCGGGGAGAAAAGTGGTCTCCTGGGAAAGCCGTGTTTGTATTTTGGGGAGGAAAGTGGTACGTTGCGGGAGAAACTATCATGTGGTTTGGGAGGAGAACAGTATTCTGTGGCTGAAAATGCCATGTTTCTCGGAGACAAACGTGTTTATTTGCGTAGAAGACGTCGTGCTTTTGGAGAGAAGCATAGAATCCGATCACAGAAAGACAGAATGGCCTGGGTTGAAAAGGACCTCAAGGACCACGGAGTTTCAACGCCGCCGGCTAAGTGCACAGGGTCGCCAACCAGTAGACCGGGCTGCGCAGAGCCACACCCAGCCTGGGCTCCAATGCCTCCAGGGATGAGGCATCCCCAACCTCCTTGGGCAGCCGGTTCCAGTGTGTCACCCCCCTCGGTGTGAAAAACGTCTTCGTACTCTCTCACCTGAACGCCCCCTGCCTCAGTTCCAGCCCCGTAAGCAACCGTTCTCCGTCCTGATTAGATGCTCCCTTCAGGTCCTGGAAGTGGTATTAAGTGGGAGAAGAAGTTTTCTCTGGGGGAGAACCGTGGTATTTTGGGGTGGAAATACCTTACGCCCAGGAGAAAGGTGGTATTTTGCTGGGGAAAATGTGGTACTTGGGGGGGTGAATTTGTCCGTGTGGGGGAGAAAGCAGATATTCTGTGGAGAGAAGTGGTCTTTTGTGGGAGAAAGCATGGGATTTGGGGTAGAGAAGTGGTATTTTGTGGGGAGAAAGATCCTATTTTGGGGAGAAGATGTCCAACGTCGGGGAGAAAAGTGGTCTCCTGGGAAAGCCGTGTTTGTATTTTGGGGAGGAAAGTGGTACGTTGCGGGAGAAACTATCATGTGGTTTGGGAGGAGAACAGTATTCTGTGGCTGAAAATGCCATGTTTCTCGGAGACAAACGTGTTTATTTGCGTAGAAGACGTCGTGCTTTTGGAGAGAAGCATAGAATCCGATCACAGAAAGACAGAATGGCCTGGGTTGAAAAGGACCTCAAGGACCACGGAGTTTCAACGCCGCCGGCTAAGTGCACAGGGTCGCCAACCAGTAGACCGGGCTGCGCAGAGCCACACCCAGCCTGGGCTCCAATGCCTCCAGGGATGAGGCATCCCCAACCTCCTTGGGCAGCCGGTTCCAGTGTGTCACCCCCCTCGGTGTGAAAAACGTCTTCGTACTCTCTCACCTGAACGCCCCCTGCCTCAGTTCCAGCCCCGTAAGCAACCGTTCTCCGTCCTGATTAGATGCTCCCTTCAGGTCCTGGAAGTGGTATTAAGTGGGAGAAGAAGTTTTCTCTGGGGGAGAACCGTGGTATTTTGGGGTGGAAATACCTTACGCCCAGGAGAAAGGTGGTATTTTGCTGGGGAAAATGTGGTACTTGGGGGGGTGAATTTGTCCGTGTGGGGGAGAAAGCAGATATTCTGTGGAGAGAAGTGGTCTTTTGTGGGAGAAAGCATGGGATTTGGGGTAGAGAAGTGGTATTTTGTGGGGAGAAAGATCCTATTTTGGGGAGAAGATGTCCAACGTCGGGGAGAAAAGTGGTCTCCTGGGAAAGCCGTGTTTGTATTTTGGGGAGGAAAGTGGTACGTTGCGGGAGAAACTATCATGTGGTTTGGGAGGAGAACAGTATTCTGTGGCTGAAAATGCCATGTTTCTCGGAGACAAACGTGTTTATTTGCGTAGAAGACGTCGTGCTTTTGGAGAGAAGCATAGAATCCGATCACAGAAAGACAGAATGGCCTGGGTTGAAAAGGACCTCAAGGACCACGGAGTTTCAACGCCGCCGGCTAAGTGCACAGGGTCGCCAACCAGTAGACCGGGCTGCGCAGAGCCACACCCAGCCTGGGCTCCAATGCCTCCAGGGATGAGGCATCCCCAACCTCCTTGGGCAGCCGGTTCCAGTGTGTCACCCCCCTCGGTGTGAAAAACGTCTTCGTACTCTCTCACCTGAACGCCCCCTGCCTCAGTTCCAGCCCCGTAAGCAACCGTTCTCCGTCCTGATTAGATGCTCCCTTCAGGTCCTGGAAGTGGTATTAAGTGGGAGAAGAAGTTTTCTCTGGGGGAGAACCGTGGTATTTTGGGGTGGAAATACCTTACGCCCAGGAGAAAGGTGGTATTTTGCTGGGGAAAATGTGGTACTTGGGGGGGTGAATTTGTCCGTGTGGGGGAGAAAGCAGCTATTCTGTGGAGAGAAGTGGTCTTTTGTGGGAGAAAGCATGGGATTTGGGGTAGAGAAGTGGTATTTTGTGGGGAGAAAGATCCTATTTTGGGGAGAAGATGTCCAACGTCGGGGAGAAAAGTGGTCTCCTGGGAAAGCCGTGTTTGTATTTTGGGGAGGAAAGTGGTACGTTGCGGGAGAAACTATCATGTGGTTTGGGAGGAGAACAGTATTCTGTGGCTGAAAATGCCATGTTTCTCGGAGACAAACGTGTTTATTTGCGTAGAAGACGTCGTGCTTTTGGAGAGAAGCATAGAATCCGATCACAGAAAGACAGAATGGCCTGGGTTGAAAAGGACCTCAAGGACCACGGAGTTTCAACGCCGCCGGCTAAGTGCACAGGGTCGCCAACCAGTAGACCGGGCTGCGCAGAGCCACACCCAGCCTGGGCTCCAATGCCTCCAGGGATGAGGCATCCCCAACCTCCTTGGGCAGCCGGTTCCAGTGTGTCACCCCCCTCGGTGTGAAAAACGTCTTCGTACTCTCTCACCTGAACGCCCCCTGCCTCAGTTCCAGCCCCGTAAGCAACCGTTCTCCGTCCTGATTAGATGCTCCCTTCAGGTCCTGGAAGTGGTATTAAGTGGGAGAAGAAGTTTTCTCTGGGGGAGAACCGTGGTATTTTGGGGTGGAAATACCTTACGCCCAGGAGAAAGGTGGTATTTTGCTGGGGAAAATGTGGTACTTGGGGGGGTGAATTTGTCCGTGTGGGGGAGAAAGCAGATATTCTGTGGAGAGAAGTGGTCTTTTGTGGGAGAAAGCATGGGATTTGGGGTAGAGAAGTGGTATTTTGTGGGGAGAAAGATCCTATTTTGGGGAGAAGATGTCCAACGTCGGGGAGAAAAGTGGTCTCCTGGGAAAGCCGTGTTTGTATTTTGGGGAGGAAAGTGGTACGTTGCGGGAGAAACTATCATGTGGTTTGGGAGGAGAACAGTATTCTGTGGCTGAAAATGCCATGTTTCTCGGAGACAAACGTGTTTATTTGCGTAGAAGACGTCGTGCTTTTGGAGAGAAGCATAGAATCCGATCACAGAAAGACAGAATGGCCTGGGTTGAAAAGGACCTCAAGGACCACGGAGTTTCAACGCCGCCGGCTAAGTGCACAGGGTCGCCAACCAGTAGACCGGGCTGCGCAGAGCCACACCCAGCCTGGGCTCCAATGCCTCCAGGGATGAGGCATCCCCAACCTCCTTGGGCAGCCGGTTCCAGTGTGTCACCCCCCTCGGTGTGAAAAACGTCTTCGTACTCTCTCACCTGAACGCCCCCTGCCTCAGTTCCAGCCCCGTAAGCAACCGTTCTCCGTCCTGATTAGATGCTCCCTTCAGGTCCTGGAAGTGGTATTAAGTGGGAGAAGAAGTTTTCTCTGGGGGAGAACCGTGGTATTTTGGGGTGGAAATACCTTACGCCCAGGAGAAAGGTGGTATTTTGCTGGGGAAAATGTGGTACTTGGGGGGGTGAATTTGTCCGTGTGGGGGAGAAAGCAGATATTCTGTGGAGAGAAGTGGTCTTTTGTGGGAGAAAGCATGGGATTTGGGGTAGAGAAGTGGTATTTTGTGGGGAGAAAGATCCTATTTTGGGGAGAAGATGTCCAACGTCGGGGAGAAAAGTGGTCTCCTGGGAAAGCCGTGTTTGTATTTTGGGGAGGAAAGTGGTACGTTGCGGGAGAAACTATCATGTGGTTTGGGAGGAGAACAGTATTCTGTGGCTGAAAATGCCATGTTTCTCGGAGACAAACGTGTTTATTTGCGTAGAAGACGTCGTGCTTTTGGAGAGAAGCATAGAATCCGATCACAGAAAGACAGAATGGCCTGGGTTGAAAAGGACCTCAAGGACCACGGAGTTTCAACGCCGCCGGCTAAGTGCACAGGGTCGCCAACCAGTAGACCGGGCTGCGCAGAGCCACACCCAGCCTGGGCTCCAATGCCTCCAGGGATGAGGCATCCCCAACCTCCTTGGGCAGCCGGTTCCAGTGTGTCACCCCCCTCGGTGTGAAAAACGTCTTCGTACTCTCTCACCTGAACGCCCCCTGCCTCAGTTCCAGCCCCGTAAGCAACCGTTCTCCGTCCTGATTAGATGCTCCCTTCAGGTCCTGGAAGTGGTATTAAGTGGGAGAAGAAGTTTTCTCTGGGGGAGAACCGTGGTATTTTGGGGTGGAAATACCTTACGCCCAGGAGAAAGGTGGTATTTTGCTGGGGAAAATGTGGTACTTGGGGGGGTGAATTTGTCCGTGTGGGGGAGAAAGCAGCTATTCTGTGGAGAGAAGTGGTCTTTTGTGGGAGAAAGCATGGGATTTGGGGTAGAGAAGTGGTATTTTGTGGGGAGAAAGATCCTATTTTGGGGAGAAGATGTCCAACGTCGGGGAGAAAAGTGGTCTCCTGGGAAAGCCGTGTTTGTATTTTGGGGAGGAAAGTGGTACGTTGCGGGAGAAACTATCATGTGGTTTGGGAGGAGAACAGTATTCTGTGGCTGAAAATGCCATGTTTCTCGGAGACAAACGTGTTTATTTGCGTAGAAGACGTCGTGCTTTTGGAGAGAAGCATAGAATCCGATCACAGAAAGACAGAATGGCCTGGGTTGAAAAGGACCTCAAGGACCACGGAGTTTCAACGCCGCCGGCTAAGTGCACAGGGTCGCCAACCAGTAGACCGGGCTGCGCAGAGCCACACCCAGCCTGGGCTCCAATGCCTCCAGGGATGAGGCATCCCCAACCTCCTTGGGCAGCCGGTTCCAGTGTGTCACCCCCCTCGGTGTGAAAAACGTCTTCGTACTCTCTCACCTGAACGCCCCCTGCCTCAGTTCCAGCCCCGTAAGCAACCGTTCTCCGTCCTGATTAGATGCTCCCTTCAGGTCCTGGAAGTGGTATTAAGTGGGAGAAGAAGTTTTCTCTGGGGGAGAACCGTGGTATTTTGGGGTGGAAATACCTTACGCCCAGGAGAAAGGTGGTATTTTGCTGGGGAAAATGTGGTACTTGGGGGGGTGAATTTGTCCGTGTGGGGGAGAAAGCAGATATTCTGTGGAGAGAAGTGGTCTTTTGTGGGAGAAAGCATGGGATTTGGGGTAGAGAAGTGGTATTTTGTGGGGAGAAAGATCCTATTTTGGGGAGAAGATGTCCAACGTCGGGGAGAAAAGTGGTCTCCTGGGAAAGCCGTGTTTGTATTTTGGGGAGGAAAGTGGTACGTTGCGGGAGAAACTATCATGTGGTTTGGGAGGAGAACAGTATTCTGTGGCTGAAAATGCCATGTTTCTCGGAGACAAACGTGTTTATTTGCGTAGAAGACGTCGTGCTTTTGGAGAGAAGCATAGAATCCGATCACAGAAAGACAGAATGGCCTGGGTTGAAAAGGACCTCAAGGACCACGGAGTTTCAACGCCGCCGGCTAAGTGCACAGGGTCGCCAACCAGTAGACCGGGCTGCGCAGAGCCACACCCAGCCTGGGCTCCAATGCCTCCAGGGATGAGGCATCCCCAACCTCCTTGGGCAGCCGGTTCCAGTGTGTCACCCCCCTCGGTGTGAAAAACGTCTTCGTACTCTCTCACCTGAACGCCCCCTGCCTCAGTTCCAGCCCCGTAAGCAACCGTTCTCCGTCCTGATTAGATGCTCCCTTCAGGTCCTGGAAGTGGTATTAAGTGGGAGAAGAAGTTTTCTCTGGGGGAGAACCGTGGTATTTTGGGGTGGAAATACCTTACGCCCAGGAGAAAGGTGGTATTTTGCTGGGGAAAATGTGGTACTTGGGGGGGTGAATTTGTCCGTGTGGGGGAGAAAGCAGCTATTCTGTGGAGAGAAGTGGTCTTTTGTGGGAGAAAGCATGGGATTTGGGGTAGAGAAGTGGTATTTTGTGGGGAGAAAGATCCTATTTTGGGGAGAAGATGTCCAACGTCGGGGAGAAAAGTGGTCTCCTGGGAAAGCCGTGTTTGTATTTTGGGGAGGAAAGTGGTACGTTGCGGGAGAAACTATCATGTGGTTTGGGAGGAGAACAGTATTCTGTGGCTGAAAATGCCATGTTTCTCGGAGACAAACGTGTTTATTTGCGTAGAAGACGTCGTGCTTTTGGAGAGAAGCATAGAATCCGATCACAGAAAGACAGAATGGCCTGGGTTGAAAAGGACCTCAAGGACCACGGAGTTTCAACGCCGCCGGCTAAGTGCACAGGGTCGCCAACCAGTAGACCGGGCTGCGCAGAGCCACACCCAGCCTGGGCTCCAATGCCTCCAGGGATGAGGCATCCCCAACCTCCTTGGGCAGCCGGTTCCAGTGTGTCACCCCCCTCGGTGTGAAAAACGTCTTCGTACTCTCTCACCTGAACGCCCCCTGCCTCAGTTCCAGCCCCGTAAGCAACCGTTCTCCGTCCTGATTAGATGCTCCCTTCAGGTCCTGGAAGTGGTATTAAGTGGGAGAAGAAGTTTTCTCTGGGGGAGAACCGTGGTATTTTGGGGTGGAAATACCTTACGCCCAGGAGAAAGGTGGTATTTTGCTGGGGAAAATGTGGTACTTGGGGGGGTGAATTTGTCCGTGTGGGGGAGAAAGCAGCTATTCTGTGGAGAGAAGTGGTCTTTTGTGGGAGAAAGCATGGGATTTGGGGTAGAGAAGTGGTATTTTGTGGGGAGAAAGATCCTATTTTGGGGAGAAGATGTCCAACGTCGGGGAGAAAAGTGGTCTCCTGGGAAAGCCGTGTTTGTATTTTGGGGAGGAAAGTGGTACGTTGCGGGAGAAACTATCATGTGGTTTGGGAGGAGAACAGTATTCTGTGGCTGAAAATGCCATGTTTCTCGGAGACAAACGTGTTTATTTGCGTAGAAGACGTCGTGCTTTTGGAGAGAAGCATAGAATCCGATCACAGAAAGACAGAATGGCCTGGGTTGAAAAGGACCTCAAGGACCACAGGAGTTTCAACGCCGCCGGCTAAGTGCACAGGGTCGCCAACCAGTAGACCGGGCTGCGCAGAGCCACACCCAGCCTGGGCTCCAATGCCTCCAGGGATGAGGCATCCCCAACCTCCTTGGGCAGCCGGTTCCAGTGTGTCACCCCCCTCGGTGTGAAAAACGTCTTCGTACTCTCTCACCTGAACGCCCCCTGCCTCAGTTCCAGCCCCGTAAGCAACCGTTCTCCGTCCTGATTAGATGCTCCCTTCAGGTCCTGGAAGTGGTATTAAGTGGGAGAAGAAGTTTTCTCTGGGGGAGAACCGTGGTATTTTGGGGTGGAAATACCTTACGCCCAGGAGAAAGGTGGTATTTTGCTGGGGAAAATGTGGTACTTGGGGGGGTGAATTTGTCCGTGTGGGGGAGAAAGCAGATATTCTGTGGAGAGAAGTGGTCTTTTGTGGGAGAAAGCATGGGATTTGGGGTAGAGAAGTGGTATTTTGTGGGGAGAAAGATCCTATTTTGGGGAGAAGATGTCCAACGTCGGGGAGAAAAGTGGTCTCCTGGGAAAGCCGTGTTTGTATTTTGGGGAGGAAAGTGGTACGTTGCGGGAGAAACTATCATGTGGTTTGGGAGGAGAACAGTATTCTGTGGCTGAAAATGCCATGTTTCTCGGAGACAAACGTGTTTATTTGCGTAGAAGACGTCGTGCTTTTGGAGAGAAGCATAGAATCCGATCACAGAAAGACAGAATGGCCTGGGTTGAAAAGGACCTCAAGGACCACAGGAGTTTCAACGCCGCCGGCTAAGTGCACAGGGTCGCCAACCAGTAGACCGGGCTGCGCAGAGCCACACCCAGCCTGGGCTCCAATGCCTCCAGGGATGAGGCATCCCCAACCTCCTTGGGCAGCCGGTTCCAGTGTGTCACCCCCCTCGGTGTGAAAAACGTCTTCGTACTCTCTCACCTGAACGCCCCCTGCCTCAGTTCCAGCCCCGTAAGCAACCGTTCTCCGTCCTGATTAGATGCTCCCTTCAGGTCCTGGAAGTGGTATTAAGTGGGAGAAGAAGTTTTCTCTGGGGGAGAACCGTGGTATTTTGGGGTGGAAATACCTTACGCCCAGGAGAAAGGTGGTATTTTGCTGGGGAAAATGTGGTACTTGGGGGGGTGAATTTGTCCGTGTGGGGGAGAAAGCAGCTATTCTGTGGAGAGAAGTGGTCTTTTGTGGGAGAAAGCATGGGATTTGGGGTAGAGAAGTGGTATTTTGTGGGGAGAAAGATCCTATTTTGGGGAGAAGATGTCCAACGTCGGGGAGAAAAGTGGTCTCCTGGGAAAGCCGTGTTTGTATTTTGGGGAGGAAAGTGGTACGTTGCGGGAGAAACTATCATGTGGTTTGGGAGGAGAACAGTATTCTGTGGCTGAAAATGCCATGTTTCTCGGAGACAAACGTGTTTATTTGCGTAGAAGACGTCGTGCTTTTGGAGAGAAGCATAGAATCCGATCACAGAAAGACAGAATGGCCTGGGTTGAAAAGGACCTCAAGGACCACGGAGTTTCAACGCCGCCGGCTAAGTGCACAGGGTCGCCAACCAGTAGACCGGGCTGCGCAGAGCCACACCCAGCCTGGGCTCCAATGCCTCCAGGGATGAGGCATCCCCAACCTCCTTGGGCAGCCGGTTCCAGTGTGTCACCCCCCTCGGTGTGAAAAACGTCTTCGTACTCTCTCACCTGAACGCCCCCTGCCTCAGTTCCAGCCCCGTAAGCAACCGTTCTCCGTCCTGATTAGATGCTCCCTTCAGGTCCTGGAAGTGGTATTAAGTGGGAGAAGAAGTTTTCTCTGGGGGAGAACCGTGGTATTTTGGGGTGGAAATACCTTACGCCCAGGAGAAAGGTGGTATTTTGCTGGGGAAAATGTGGTACTTGGGGGGGTGAATTTGTCCGTGTGGGGGAGAAAGCAGATATTCTGTGGAGAGAAGTGGTCTTTTGTGGGAGAAAGCATGGGATTTGGGGTAGAGAAGTGGTATTTTGTGGGGAGAAAGATCCTATTTTGGGGAGAAGATGTCCAACGTCGGGGAGAAAAGTGGTCTCCTGGGAAAGCCGTGTTTGTATTTTGGGGAGGAAAGTGGTACGTTGCGGGAGAAACTATCATGTGGTTTGGGAGGAGAACAGTATTCTGTGGCTGAAAATGCCATGTTTCTCGGAGACAAACGTGTTTATTTGCGTAGAAGACGTCGTGCTTTTGGAGAGAAGCATAGAATCCGATCACAGAAAGACAGAATGGCCTGGGTTGAAAAGGACCTCAAGGACCACAGGAGTTTCAACGCCGCCGGCTAAGTGCACAGGGTCGCCAACCAGTAGACCGGGCTGCGCAGAGCCACACCCAGCCTGGGCTCCAATGCCTCCAGGGATGAGGCATCCCCAACCTCCTTGGGCAGCCGGTTCCAGTGTGTCACCCCCCTCGGTGTGAAAAACGTCTTCGTACTCTCTCACCTGAACGCCCCCTGCCTCAGTTCCAGCCCCGTAAGCAACCGTTCTCCGTCCTGATTAGATGCTCCCTTCAGGTCCTGGAAGTGGTATTAAGTGGGAGAAGAAGTTTTCTCTGGGGGAGAACCGTGGTATTTTGGGGTGGAAATACCTTACGCCCAGGAGAAAGGTGGTATTTTGCTGGGGAAAATGTGGTACTTGGGGGGGTGAATTTGTCCGTGTGGGGGAGAAAGCAGCTATTCTGTGGAGAGAAGTGGTCTTTTGTGGGAGAAAGCATGGGATTTGGGGTAGAGAAGTGGTATTTTGTGGGGAGAAAGATCCTATTTTGGGGAGAAGATGTCCAACGTCGGGGAGAAAAGTGGTCTCCTGGGAAAGCCGTGTTTGTATTTTGGGGAGGAAAGTGGTACGTTGCGGGAGAAACTATCATGTGGTTTGGGAGGAGAACAGTATTCTGTGGCTGAAAATGCCATGTTTCTCGGAGACAAACGTGTTTATTTGCGTAGAAGACGTCGTGCTTTTGGAGAGAAGCATAGAATCCGATCACAGAAAGACAGAATGGCCTGGGTTGAAAAGGACCTCAAGGACCACGGAGTTTCAACGCCGCCGGCTAAGTGCACAGGGTCGCCAACCAGTAGACCGGGCTGCGCAGAGCCACACCCAGCCTGGGCTCCAATGCCTCCAGGGATGAGGCATCCCCAACCTCCTTGGGCAGCCGGTTCCAGTGTGTCACCCCCCTCGGTGTGAAAAACGTCTTCGTACTCTCTCACCTGAACGCCCCCTGCCTCAGTTCCAGCCCCGTAAGCAACCGTTCTCCGTCCTGATTAGATGCTCCCTTCAGGTCCTGGAAGTGGTATTAAGTGGGAGAAGAAGTTTTCTCTGGGGGAGAACCGTGGTATTTTGGGGTGGAAATACCTTACGCCCAGGAGAAAGGTGGTATTTTGCTGGGGAAAATGTGGTACTTGGGGGGGTGAATTTGTCCGTGTGGGGGAGAAAGCAGATATTCTGTGGAGAGAAGTGGTCTTTTGTGGGAGAAAGCATGGGATTTGGGGTAGAGAAGTGGTATTTTGTGGGGAGAAAGATCCTATTTTGGGGAGAAGATGTCCAACGTCGGGGAGAAAAGTGGTCTCCTGGGAAAGCCGTGTTTGTATTTTGGGGAGGAAAGTGGTACGTTGCGGGAGAAACTATCATGTGGTTTGGGAGGAGAACAGTATTCTGTGGCTGAAAATGCCATGTTTCTCGGAGACAAACGTGTTTATTTGCGTAGAAGACGTCGTGCTTTTGGAGAGAAGCATAGAATCCGATCACAGAAAGACAGAATGGCCTGGGTTGAAAAGGACCTCAAGGACCACAGGAGTTTCAACGCCGCCGGCTAAGTGCACAGGGTCGCCAACCAGTAGACCGGGCTGCGCAGAGCCACACCCAGCCTGGGCTCCAATGCCTCCAGGGATGAGGCATCCCCAACCTCCTTGGGCAGCCGGTTCCAGTGTGTCACCCCCCTCGGTGTGAAAAACGTCTTCGTACTCTCTCACCTGAACGCCCCCTGCCTCAGTTCCAGCCCCGTAAGCAACCGTTCTCCGTCCTGATTAGATGCTCCCTTCAGGTCCTGGAAGTGGTATTAAGTGGGAGAAGAAGTTTTCTCTGGGGGAGAACCGTGGTATTTTGGGGTGGAAATACCTTACGCCCAGGAGAAAGGTGGTATTTTGCTGGGGAAAATGTGGTACTTGGGGGGGTGAATTTGTCCGTGTGGGGGAGAAAGCAGATATTCTGTGGAGAGAAGTGGTCTTTTGTGGGAGAAAGCATGGGATTTGGGGTAGAGAAGTGGTATTTTGTGGGGAGAAAGATCCTATTTTGGGGAGAAGATGTCCAACGTCGGGGAGAAAAGTGGTCTCCTGGGAAAGCCGTGTTTGTATTTTGGGGAGGAAAGTGGTACGTTGCGGGAGAAACTATCATGTGGTTTGGGAGGAGAACAGTATTCTGTGGCTGAAAATGCCATGTTTCTCGGAGACAAACGTGTTTATTTGCGTAGAAGACGTCGTGCTTTTGGAGAGAAGCATAGAATCCGATCACAGAAAGACAGAATGGCCTGGGTTGAAAAGGACCTCAAGGACCACGGAGTTTCAACGCCGCCGGCTAAGTGCACAGGGTCGCCAACCAGTAGACCGGGCTGCGCAGAGCCACACCCAGCCTGGGCTCCAATGCCTCCAGGGATGAGGCATCCCCAACCTCCTTGGGCAGCCGGTTCCAGTGTGTCACCCCCCTCGGTGTGAAAAACGTCTTCGTACTCTCTCACCTGAACGCCCCCTGCCTCAGTTCCAGCCCCGTAAGCAACCGTTCTCCGTCCTGATTAGATGCTCCCTTCAGGTCCTGGAAGTGGTATTAAGTGGGAGAAGAAGTTTTCTCTGGGGGAGAACCGTGGTATTTTGGGGTGGAAATACCTTACGCCCAGGAGAAAGGTGGTATTTTGCTGGGGAAAATGTGGTACTTGGGGGGGTGAATTTGTCCGTGTGGGGGAGAAAGCAGCTATTCTGTGGAGAGAAGTGGTCTTTTGTGGGAGAAAGCATGGGATTTGGGGTAGAGAAGTGGTATTTTGTGGGGAGAAAGATCCTATTTTGGGGAGAAGATGTCCAACGTCGGGGAGAAAAGTGGTCTCCTGGGAAAGCCGTGTTTGTATTTTGGGGAGGGAAAGTGGTACGTTGCGGGAGAAACTATCATGTGGTTTGGGAGGAGAACAGTATTCTGTGGCTGAAAATGCCATGTTTCTCGGAGACAAACGTGTTTATTTGCGTAGAAGACGTCGTGCTTTTGGAGAGAAGCATAGAATCCGATCACAGAAAGACAGAATGGCCTGGGTTGAAAAGGACCTCAAGGACCACAGAGTTTCAACGCCGCCGGCTAAGTGCACAGGGTCGCCAACCAGTAGACCGGGCTGCGCAGAGCCACACCCAGCCTGGGCTCCAATGCCTCCAGGGATGAGGCATCCCCAACCTCCTTGGGCAGCCGGTTCCAGTGTGTCACCCCCCTCGGTGTGAAAAACGTCTTCGTACTCTCTCACCTGAACGCCCCCTGCCTCAGTTCCAGCCCCGTAAGCAACCGTTCTCCGTCCTGATTAGATGCTCCCTTCAGGTCCTGGAAGTGGTATTAAGTGGGAGAAGAAGTTTTCTCTGGGGGAGAACCGTGGTATTTTGGGGTGGAAATACCTTACGCCCAGGAGAAAGGTGGTATTTTGCTGGGGAAAATGTGGTACTTGGGGGGGTGAATTTGTCCGTGTGGGGGAGAAAGCAGATATTCTGTGGAGAGAAGTGGTCTTTTGTGGGAGAAAGCATGGGATTTGGGGTAGAGAAGTGGTATTTTGTGGGGAGAAAGATCCTATTTTGGGGAGAAGATGTCCAACGTCGGGGAGAAAAGTGGTCTCCTGGGAAAGCCGTGTTTGTATTTTGGGGAGGAAAGTGGTACGTTGCGGGAGAAACTATCATGTGGTTTGGGAGGAGAACAGTATTCTGTGGCTGAAAATGCCATGTTTCTCGGAGACAAACGTGTTTATTTGCGTAGAAGACGTCGTGCTTTTGGAGAGAAGCATAGAATCCGATCACAGAAAGACAGAATGGCCTGGGTTGAAAAGGACCTCAAGGACCACGGAGTTTCAACGCCGCCGGCTAAGTGCACAGGGTCGCCAACCAGTAGACCGGGCTGCGCAGAGCCACACCCAGCCTGGGCTCCAATGCCTCCAGGGATGAGGCATCCCCAACCTCCTTGGGCAGCCGGTTCCAGTGTGTCACCCCCCTCGGTGTGAAAAACGTCTTCGTACTCTCTCACCTGAACGCCCCCTGCCTCAGTTCCAGCCCCGTAAGCAACCGTTCTCCGTCCTGATTAGATGCTCCCTTCAGGTCCTGGAAGTGGTATTAAGTGGGAGAAGAAGTTTTCTCTGGGGGAGAACCGTGGTATTTTGGGGTGGAAATACCTTACGCCCAGGAGAAAGGTGGTATTTTGCTGGGGAAAATGTGGTACTTGGGGGGGTGAATTTGTCCGTGTGGGGGAGAAAGCAGATATTCTGTGGAGAGAAGTGGTCTTTTGTGGGAGAAAGCATGGGATTTGGGGTAGAGAAGTGGTATTTTGTGGGGAGAAAGATCCTATTTTGGGGAGAAGATGTCCAACGTCGGGGAGAAAAGTGGTCTCCTGGGAAAGCCGTGTTTGTATTTTGGGGAGGAAAGTGGTACGTTGCGGGAGAAACTATCATGTGGTTTGGGAGGAGAACAGTATTCTGTGGCTGAAAATGCCATGTTTCTCGGAGACAAACGTGTTTATTTGCGTAGAAGACGTCGTGCTTTTGGAGAGAAGCATAGAATCCGATCACAGAAAGACAGAATGGCCTGGGTTGAAAAGGACCTCAAGGACCACGGAGTTTCAACGCCGCCGGCTAAGTGCACAGGGTCGCCAACCAGTAGACCGGGCTGCGCAGAGCCACACCCAGCCTGGGCTCCAATGCCTCCAGGGATGAGGCATCCCCAACCTCCTTGGGCAGCCGGTTCCAGTGTGTCACCCCCCTCGGTGTGAAAAACGTCTTCGTACTCTCTCACCTGAACGCCCCCTGCCTCAGTTCCAGCCCCGTAAGCAACCGTTCTCCGTCCTGATTAGATGCTCCCTTCAGGTCCTGGAAGTGGTATTAAGTGGGAGAAGAAGTTTTCTCTGGGGGAGAACCGTGGTATTTTGGGGTGGAAATACCTTACGCCCAGGAGAAAGGTGGTATTTTGCTGGGGAAAATGTGGTACTTGGGGGGGTGAATTTGTCCGTGTGGGGGAGAAAGCAGCTATTCTGTGGAGAGAAGTGGTCTTTTGTGGGAGAAAGCATGGGATTTGGGGTAGAGAAGTGGTATTTTGTGGGGAGAAAGATCCTATTTTGGGGAGAAGATGTCCAACGTCGGGGAGAAAAGTGGTCTCCTGGGAAAGCCGTGTTTGTATTTTGGGGAGGGAAAGTGGTACGTTGCGGGAGAAACTATCATGTGGTTTGGGAGGAGAACAGTATTCTGTGGCTGAAAATGCCATGTTTCTCGGAGACAAACGTGTTTATTTGCGTAGAAGACGTCGTGCTTTTGGAGAGAAGCATAGAATCCGATCACAGAAAGACAGAATGGCCTGGGTTGAAAAGGACCTCAAGGACCACAGAGTTTCAACGCCGCCGGCTAAGTGCACAGGGTCGCCAACCAGTAGACCGGGCTGCGCAGAGCCACACCCAGCCTGGGCTCCAATGCCTCCAGGGATGAGGCATCCCCAACCTCCTTGGGCAGCCGGTTCCAGTGTGTCACCCCCCTCGGTGTGAAAAACGTCTTCGTACTCTCTCACCTGAACGCCCCCTGCCTCAGTTCCAGCCCCGTAAGCAACCGTTCTCCGTCCTGATTAGATGCTCCCTTCAGGTCCTGGAAGTGGTATTAAGTGGGAGAAGAAGTTTTCTCTGGGGGAGAACCGTGGTATTTTGGGGTGGAAATACCTTACGCCCAGGAGAAAGGTGGTATTTTGCTGGGGAAAATGTGGTACTTGGGGGGGTGAATTTGTCCGTGTGGGGGAGAAAGCAGATATTCTGTGGAGAGAAGTGGTCTTTTGTGGGAGAAAGCATGGGATTTGGGGTAGAGAAGTGGTATTTTGTGGGGAGAAAGATCCTATTTTGGGGAGAAGATGTCCAACGTCGGGGAGAAAAGTGGTCTCCTGGGAAAGCCGTGTTTGTATTTTGGGGAGGGAAAGTGGTACGTTGCGGGAGAAACTATCATGTGGTTTGGGAGGAGAACAGTATTCTGTGGCTGAAAATGCCATGTTTCTCGGAGACAAACGTGTTTATTTGCGTAGAAGACGTCGTGCTTTTGGAGAGAAGCATAGAATCCGATCACAGAAAGACAGAATGGCCTGGGTTGAAAAGGACCTCAAGGACCACGGAGTTTCAACGCCGCCGGCTAAGTGCACAGGGTCGCCAACCAGTAGACCGGGCTGCGCAGAGCCACACCCAGCCTGGGCTCCAATGCCTCCAGGGATGAGGCATCCCCAACCTCCTTGGGCAGCCGGTTCCAGTGTGTCACCCCCCTCGGTGTGAAAAACGTCTTCGTACTCTCTCACCTGAACGCCCCCTGCCTCAGTTCCAGCCCCGTAAGCAACCGTTCTCCGTCCTGATTAGATGCTCCCTTCAGGTCCTGGAAGTGGTATTAAGTGGGAGAAGAAGTTTTCTCTGGGGGAGAACCGTGGTATTTTGGGGTGGAAATATCTTACGCCCAGGAGAAAGGTGGTATTTTGCTGGGGAAAATGTGGTACTTGGGGGGGTGAATTTGTCCGTGTGGGGGAGAAAGCAGATATTCTGTGGAGAGAAGTGGTCTTTTGTGGGAGAAAGCATGGGATTTGGGGTAGAGAAGTGGTATTTTGTGGGGAGAAAGATCCTATTTTGGGGAGAAGATGTCCAACGTCGGGGAGAAAAGTGGTCTCCTGGGAAAGCCGTGTTTGTATTTTGGGGAGGAAAGTGGTACGTTGCGGGAGAAACTATCATGTGGTTTGGGAGGAGAAACAGTATTCTGTGGCTGAAAATGCCATGTTTCTCGGAGACAAACGTGTTTATTTGCGTAGAAGACGTCGTGCTTTTGGAGAGAAGCATAGAATCCGATCACAGAAAGACAGAATGGCCTGGGTTGAAAAGGACCTCAAGGACCACAGAGTTTCAACGCCGCCGGCTAAGTGCACAGGGTCGCCAACCAGTAGACCGGGCTGCGCAGAGCCACACCCAGCCTGGGCTCCAATGCCTCCAGGGATGAGGCATCCCCAACCTCCTTGGGCAGCCGGTTCCAGTGTGTCACCCCCCTCGGTGTGAAAAACGTCTTCGTACTCTCTCACCTGAACGCCCCCTGCCTCAGTTCCAGCCCCGTAAGCAACCGTTCTCCGTCCTGATTAGATGCTCCCTTCAGGTCCTGGAAGTGGTATTAAGTGGGAGAAGAAGTTTTCTCTGGGGGAGAACCGTGGTATTTTGGGGTGGAAATACCTTACGCCCAGGAGAAAGGTGGTATTTTGCTGGGGAAAATGTGGTACTTGGGGGGGTGAATTTGTCCGTGTGGGGGAGAAAGCAGCTATTCTGTGGAGAGAAGTGGTCTTTTGTGGGAGAAAGCATGGGATTTGGGGTAGAGAAGTGGTATTTTGTGGGGAGAAAGATCCTATTTTGGGGAGAAGATGTCCAACGTCGGGGAGAAAAGTGGTCTCCTGGGAAAGCCGTGTTTGTATTTTGGGGAGGAAAGTGGTATGTTGCGGGAGAAGTTATCATATGTAAGTAGAAAAGGTGTATTTGGGGGAGACAAGAGAATATTTGTGGAGAAGAGTGGCATTCTGGGGAGAAAACGCGCCTAGCTTGGTTTGCAAAGTGGTATTTGGCAAGATCACATCTTGTCGTTTTGGGAGAAAAGTCGTCTGATGCGGGAGAAAACGTTGCATTTTCTGGAGAAAAGTAGTATTTGGCCTGGGAACGACCATATTTTGGGGAGAAAGTTGCTAGTGTGGTTGGGGGGGGAATGTGATATTTCGATGAGAACAGTGCTATTTTGCAGGAGAAAGTATTATCTTTTGGGGAGAGCAGTGGCATTTGGGGGGAGAAAACGTCCGATATTTTGGCGGAAAAGTGGTATTTTGCGTAGCGATGTCTTATTTTATGGGGAAAAGTCATACTGTGGGGGAGGCAAAGTCATACTGTGGGGAGACAAGTGCCATTTAAAGGGAGAAAACGCCCCCCGTTGGAGAGCAAAGAGTAATTTTGGGGAGGATTTGTGTAACGTGGGGGAGGAAAGGTGGCATTTTGGGGTGGGAATGTCTTCATTTTGTGAGAGAAGTGGTATTTTTTGGGAGAAAACTATTTCTTTTCAGTAGAAAAGCTGTATGTTGTGGGCTAGAAGTGGTATTTTGGGGAGCAAAGTGTTTTTTTGTGTGGAGCAGATGTCTTTTTTTTGGTGAGAGAAGTGGTATTACGGGGGAGAAAATGCCATGCTGGAGGTAAAATGGTCATTCGGTGGGAGACACTGTCCTATGTTGGGGAGAAAACGGTAATTTTGTGAAGAAAACGTTGTATTTTTGCAGGCAAAGTGCTATTTTGGGAGAGTTTGACAGATCTTTTGGGGAGAAGGATGCTCCTTGGCAGGAGAAATGTCCTGTTTTGTGGAGGAAATGGTATTTTGGGGAGGAAATGTCCTATTCTGGGGAGAAAAGTGTTTCTTTGTGGGAGAAAAAGTCCGATGTTTGGGAGGAAAACGGTCTTCTGTTGTTGAAAATACCATATTTCTTGGAGAAAATGTTTATTTGCGTAGAAGACGTCGTGTTTTCGGAGGAAATCAAAGAATCCTATCCATAGAATGATAGAATGGCCTGGGTTGAAAAGGACCACCGTGATCATGGAGTTTGAACTCCCCTGCTGCGTGCAATGTCGCCAACCACTAGACCACGCCTTCCTTCTTCGTTTTGACTTGAAACCTGCCAGCCTGTTGGACTTGAAACCTTCCAGCCTCCTTCCTTCTGGTTTTTGGTGCAGAAAGAACTGCCTGATGAGCTTCTGGCCTGCAAGCCCCCTTCGTTTTGGTTTTCACACCAGAAAGACCCCTGCTTTCTGTGTTGCGCACCAGCAAGCCACCTTCCTATAGAGCTGCGTGCATCCCAGGAATTCGCCATCCTTCTGCATTTCGGACCAGCGAAGTCCCTTTCCTACTGGGTTTCCTGTGCAGACAATCTCTCCCTTATCCATTTCTGCCCAACAAGCAAGGTCCATCTTGGTTTCGGTCCATGATAGTTTCTCCCCAGAATACCACGTTCTCCAGAAAACATGGCATTTCCTCACGCATAATATGCCTTTTCTCCTGAAAATATAAAATTGTATAAGAAGAAAAACAGCATTCTGTGGGAGAAACCGTCTTATTTTCTGGTGAGGGTGTGCTGTTTTTTGGAGAAAATATCCTGTCTTTTGGAGAAAGGTTTTATTTTGGCAATGAAATGACATATTTTGCTGAAAAAGGTTGTGTACGGTGGGAGAGCATGTTTGAACGTGGGGAGAAAAGTGGTATTCGGTGGGAGAAAATGATTAAATTGGGGGATAAAAGTGGCATTTTGGGGTGAAAAGATCTTACTTCAGAGATCAAAGTGGTATTTGGGGTGAGAAGGCGTCATATTTCTGGGAGAGAAGTGGTATTTTGAGGAGAAAATGTAATTTTGGGGGTGGGGGGCCAGGGGCCTGGCATTTTGTTATTGAAAACACCATATTTCTGGGAGAAAATTCGTTATTTCTTTATTATTATTATTATTATTATTTTTCATAGAAAATGTCTTATTTTTGGAGAGAACCATAGAATCCTATCATAGAAAGTTAGAATGGCCTGGGTTGAAAAGGACCCCAGTGATCATGGAGTTTCAACCGCCCTGCTATGTGCAGGGTCGCCAACCACTAGACCGGGCTGCCCAGAGCCACACTCAGCCTGGGCTCTACTGCCTTCAGGGATGAAGCATCCACAACCTCCTTGGGCAACCTGTTCCAGTGTGTCACCAGCCTCGGTGTGAAAAACTTCTTCCTACTCTGTTACCTAAATGCCCCCTGTCTCAGTTGAAAAACATTCCACCTCGTCCTATCACTCTCCACCCTCGTAAACAACCATTCCGCCTAGTTTTAATTTGTAGAGTTTTCAGGAAGGAAACTGCATGCAGTCCTGTTGCTTCCTTCTCTGGATATCATGAAGGAATAGTGTCTATACAGCACAAAGCCAGCCAATCTCGTTCCTCCCCACAGCAGCCATCAAGAGGAGCGCTCTGACTTTTCAGGATAGAAAATGAATTCCTTAGATGCACCACTGATCTACCTCAGCACGTTCAGCCTGGGAAGTCTTACAAATCCTCCACAAAGCACTAAGAGGACAGAGAATAACAGTTGAATTTCTAAACAAACTTGATAACATTGATTGTGCCTATGCTGTATAATGAAGTAGCTATATTATCCTTTTAGATGACACAAGAACTCCAAATAAATTATTCATGAATAACCCAGTATATGCACCAACAGCTTCATCTCTGAGAGAGTGAATATGCAATATTTCATAACTTAATTTAAACATGTCCCATGCAAAATTCAGGATTGGTTTTCAGTATGTAATTTTCTGTTAATTTTTAAAGAACCTCTTGCAACTCTTCAGATTTTTGTTATTTGAATCTGTAGAATAACAAATATATAAAAATACAAACATCTACAGAAAATATGATATTTAATCATTAATCTATTCTTGTAAAATGAAAATTTAACCAATCATTTATCTAGATTTAATCAGAACTCTGTCACTGTATAATTAGATAACTTAGTTGCCAAATAACAGAAATCCATTATCCCTACCTAAGCCTCTAGTTTCCAAGGCAATTTGGTCTCCAAAGCTCTGAAGAGCTGTTAATAAGTTAAATAAGTGTAATTTTTTTTTAAGTTTAGGATAGAGAAAACTTAAATTCAAGATGAAGAACAAAAAGAGTATGGTAACAAGAAGGGAATGGTAACAAAATCAAGTTAAATCAAAGAATGTAATTTTTGTATATAAAATCCAGATTAAAAAAAAAAAATCAAGGAAAAAAATGCCTAGAAGACATCTTGAGTGTTGTCCACCGTTTGTTAAGCTCTTCATCCAATGCCTTTTATCACTGATGGCTCCATTAATGGAGTCTCCAGATACCTTATGCCACTGTTTGCAAATCTACTTGTAGTGAAGTTTAGAAATAATGTAAAAAGAAATTAAAAGAACAATCATAATAACTGCTCTGGGAGGAAGGGAAATGCACAACACTCATTTCCTCTTCAAGAAAATCTATTCCAATGAACTAGTTTTAAAGTCAGGAGAAAAAATAGAAATGTATAGAATATAAATTGCAAATGGAGGGCTTTTTTGAGTTGCATTTATTTTCTATTTATGGAATAGCTTGTGTGAAACAAAAAAAGGGAAGGGAAGGGAAGGGAAGGGAAGGGAAGGGAAGGGAAGGGAAGGGAAGGGAAGGGAAGGGAAGGGAAGGGAAGGGAAGGGAAGGGAAGGGAAGGGAAGGGAAGGGAAGGGAAGGGAAGGGAAGGGAAGGGAAGGGAAGGGAAGGGAAGGGAAGGGAAGGGAAGGGAAGGGAAGGGAAGGGAAGGGAAGGGAAGGGAAGGGAAGGGAAGGGAAGGGAAGGGAAGGGAAGGGGAGGGAAGGGGAGGGAAGGGAAGAAAAACAATAGAAATTCTATATGACTAATTTGTTGGAGTATTTTTGCTCCCATTTGTTATGCCTGTGGGAGGAGAACAACCATTCAATTACTCTTTAACTGTACTTTTCCATGATTTACATCTTCAAAATTAATACTTCCTCCACTGCCTTTTTTTCCCAATCACTTTTTCCACTCTGTTACTTCTTTTCTTGTTATGAATCCCAATGTGGGACACTTTACAGGATGGCTCATTATTAGAGAATGTTATGCAAAATATGAAACAGAAAGTTTGTGGGTGTATAAGTAAACTGTTGTCTACACAACACAGTTTCTGAATGTGGCTTACTGGGGTTCTTCCCTCATATGGTAAACAATGCCATTCAAGAGACCTTAAGGAGACAGAAGTATTAATAGAGAATATTAGAGATGTAGTTCAGTTGATATGTTTTATCACAAAAATGTTTATGTTCAATACTGGATCTCCTTAATGTGAGTGTTTCTCTCTAATGAGCTTGTTTGTCAATCAGAATTACTTACTCCAAATTCTATGTGGTAATCCCATAAGACACCATGGAAAACAATTTTCACAGTGGGAAAGAACTTAAAACAACCAATTCAAAAGCATCAGAAAAGAGCATCAAACACTGCTGTGTACAGTCTAATTTCCTTGAGACCAACTTGGTGAGGATTGCTGTATCCCAGAGAGCTGACAAGCAGAAGCTCTTACTTTGGACATTATACCTGTACATGTGGTTCTGGCACATAAATGACAACACTGTTTTCCCAGAGACATTGCAGCTGAATATTTATAAATTGCACATATGTGGAAAAGGTGAGAAGAATACTCCTGTTCTGTTTAAAAAGCCACCTTCCATCTTGTCATTGTACTAGGAAAAGAAGAGGATATTTGGACCATGCTTCTACTTCTCATGGCATTCTTGTGTAGTTTTTTATTACCATACCAAACCAACTAGCCACCCCATTCTTCCTACAGTATCAATAAACATTTTATCACCCCTTTGATAGAAGTTTATGTTATTTTATTATAATGCAGTTAAAAAAAAAAAGTTAAGCACCTACATTAAAAAAGAAGGACATACAATTCTGTTCTGTAAAAGATTTATAGTATCCCAGTGTTACTTCTCTAATTCCATCATACATTTTAGTGCTGCCTTGACCATTTTGAATGCAGGTGCCTGTTAAAATATTACCTTAGATGTTTGCTCTCATTTTTCAGTTTTTGTTGGGTTTTTTTTTGGTTTAGGCCTGAGGGTTTGTTTTTTCTATTTGTGTTTTTTTTGTTGTTGTTGTGTGTGTGCCCTTTTGTTTGTTTTGTTTTTAGAATGGCTTGTAATATGTTGGCTCAGACTGCTTTGCTACTGCTCGGCCTCTTGCTTGGTCTTTTCATCTTATCCACAATTTGGACAGATGAAACTCACAAAAGAGCCAATATAAGAGAATGGAAGTCAGGAACTGGTTGTGTCATACTCATATTGATGTGACTGTTGATGTGAAAATTATCTGTGGGCCTGGCCGCTGCACATAACCTGCTTCCTCAAAAAGAAAACAATTACCAAGACAGATTACAGTAGGCAGTTATTTGGCATGTGATATTCTTCCCCTCTGATGTCTTGGGCTTTTACAAGGACTAAGAATTATCCATTTGGTAAACAACTGGATTTACATAGCAGCCAGTAGAGTTAACCTGCTCTGGCGCAAAGAAGGTACATAACACAACAGAGCTAACAACCCTAAGCAGGATCCTGGTAAGGGACAAGCCAGTAACACTGTACTGTCAGTCCATTTGAAAAAGTAGATTTTAGGGAGATGATTACAAAGAATTATGAAGATTTTAGGAAAAGGATTAGCTTGGTTGCTTAATGGCACATGGACATTATCTATCACTTTCATAGAAGTTTATGTTTAAAACCATACATCTACATTTGGTTGCTAGGGTTAGTTCATCGGGCAGGCAGAATAAATACATGAATAGATAAACAAATAAATAAATTCCAAAAAAGAAGAGCAACATCCAATAGGGCCTACAGGAATGTAAACATAAATCTCTCAGCTGTGCTAATGTATGCTATTAACACATGTGGTCCAGTTCTTTACAGCTAGCAGAATGTGTCTTTCACCATCTGGAGGCAGGAATGACAAATTTTGTGCAAGCCTGAAGGAAACCATAGTTACCATTCATCTAACACAAGCCATGGATAAACTGAACAACCTTTTAATCTAGGAATAAAGGAGAGAATAAAAACTGTAAGAGAAAAGCAGTGATCTCAGATTCTTCTAGATTTCCTTATGTACTTGTATATTTATTTGCCCATACGCAGGAAATAGATAAAATTATTCCACAAAGGTATTCACTAAGGGGTGGGGACATATCTATCTCTTTGCAGGTTACTCCAAAACTTTCCCTATCATATATAACAGCCTTAGGAGGAGGCACAAATATCCCCAAACACATATTACCGTCTTCCTTTTTTTTCAGGATGTTTTCTGAGTCACTGCTTTTTGGTTGTTGTTTTTTGTGTGTGTGTGCATGTATTTTTGTTGTTATTGTTTTGGTTTCTTGTTTTTTTAACTTGTTAGAAGGACCAGAGATTATGTGTTAAACAAAAGGTGGAGTAACCATCAGTTGCCCACTGAAAGCCAGAATATAGTGCCAGTATAAATGCAAGAGAACTAGTTGAGAGGATACAATTGCAGAATCATCTCCATCTGGATTCTTAATGAACCAGTATCTGTACATACCTGTGAGATGACACTATGTTGATAACAATACCTTAAATAAAGGAAGCATGGGATTGTGTGCAGTTATCATGAATAATCTGTTTTACTTTCTTACAATCAACTCCTTATCTCTGATATTTCCATTATCAGAAGTGCTGGTTTTGCAGATTTTCTGTTAGAGAAACTTTTCGATGATAAAAATGATGATTTCTCACTGAATTATACTGATCTGAGTTGTTATAAGAAGACATCAGGCTCTTCATTTATTACTGAAGTAGAGGTGAAGGGCAGAATACCCGCGAAACACGGATTATAGACATGATCAAAGTGTGAGTGAGAAGTAAAACACATTTTTTCCCATATCAGATGTGGATTAGATGAAAAGTACTTGCTGAGTTTGAACAAATAACAGATTTTGCTTCTGTTATCTGAAGCTGGAAAAATTTGATAGCTAAATTGTAATATAATGCTATTAGTTATGCTCCTAGATCCAGTAGTATCTTTGGTTGGCTAAAATAGCACTAAAAATATTAATACAAAATACTGAAAGGGATAGCTGTACTTCAGTGTTTTTCTTAGTGGTGTCACAGAGTAGTTTATTGATTCTATTGGCTCACATTATTAAATTATGTGTATTCTGACTAGAAATTAATTAAAATGATCAATCAATTGAAAATAAGATCAACATTACTAGTGATAGACTGAATAAGCAGATAAGCTGATCAACAGAAAGGAATAGATCAATCAGAAGTTTAGACTCAACAGAAAAAAAAGTAGGTCAACTTATTTTTTGCTCTTAAATACGTACCCGATGGCTTTTTCCATGGAGAACAGAAATCCTGATGTCTACTTCTAGAATGCATAATTATAATTCTCAAATCTCACTGATCGTGTCAGAATTTAAAGCAGAACAAATAGTGAAAACTAAGCATGCTGAGATGTTGAGCCATCAAATTAAAATCACAGCTTAATGAAATCCTCTACTAATTCCATCAAATTAAAATATGGAGATCATTGAAATACTTTAAAAATAAGTCCTCCACATTAATTAAACAGCCTTACAATAAATCAGTCTAGACTGATTGCATAACCTGGTTGTACTGGTAAACTAGGTTGGTTGTAAACTGACTGTAGTTTTTTTTCCTAACATCTCAACTATTATTTACTGAAAACATAGCACAGTCTAATTCTAACTAATATCCTTAAATTAGAGATTGTTTGTCTTGCTGCCGTTCTGCCTCACCACTGAAAACATGGCAATATGCTTAATAAACTTTTCAGTTTAACAACCTGTTTCTGAGTCTGTCTCTGCTAGGTCTAGGACATATTTTGGCCTCATTAATCAAGAATAGGCTGAATTTTTACTAATGATCACTAGGGATCACTCAACTTTCTGCACAAACTATTTCACTTTTCTGTGCCTTAGCTTTCCTGTCTGAAAATAATATACTGGTTTTTGTGTTTTATTTAATTGAATTCATGTGTTGGTGGAGAGTACTCTATGGACCGTATGCTAGCTACTTAGATTAAAATCTACTTCTTGTGCCGTACTGCTTCCCTACAAATACTGCCTCCAGCAACAGCCTCTGGCCACCATGCAAAGATTTGTGTCATTGGAAGGAGATGGGCATCAAAAAAGGCCGCATTTTCTAGTGATCTCTGCATAACCCTTCAGATACAAGGTGTAAAAATAAGTTGACATGTTGATTCAGAAGGACACTTTCTTGGTATAGCTGCCAGGTAATTTACTCATTATACAATGAAGCTTGAGGAACATACCTACCTGAAAACATACAGTAAATAACTACAATGGATGTTGGAGAACATTTCAGCTCTGGTGTTCTTAACTAAAATGTAAAATACCACACACAAACCTAGTAATGAAATTCTGCTTAAAATGCCATAAAATAGACTCATCAGATGCATTTCCATTAGCTGCTGAATACTGCATCAGTTCATCAGAGTGTATAAGGAAATTACAAACCAAATAAGAAAAAGAAAATCAATTTTCTTCAATTAGTTGCAATTAAAGAGGGTTAAAGAAAGAAAGAAAATTTCATTGTCAATTAGTTCTCCATTAAAAAAAAAAAAAAAAACTTCATTTTCATGTTTGACACAAAATAAAATTAGACTTTTTTGCCTCAAGAGCCATAGGTCGTTATTTATTTTTCTGTGCCCTCCACTGTAATATATGAATGCTGCTCTAAAAATAATGCCTCCTATTTCATTATGTTGGCCCATGACATCAAAGGTGAATGTTGATGGAATGGCAGTAGAGATTGAATCTTCTCACCAGTGTTCTGTTACATTATGTGGCCATGTGACAGATGGCAGTAGAAGGGCAGTCTGATGGAATGGCCTTTGACATGGTAGTGCATCTTTAAGCTAAGGTGCATCACTTATTCCTCCATGCGGAACAAATGGCACCTGTTGACATTCATTGATGTTTGCTGAACATTTATGGTGACCGACCAGTGGGCGTAGCACAGTGAGGTGAAGGTGTTTCAGCAGGGGCAACAGTGACATGAAAGACAAGCCACATTCCAGGTGGCCATGCACAGCTGTCCCACCATGAAATAGAGAGTGTCTTGATTAGCTCATCTGTGCAAATCAGCTAATGGTGGTGAATATGTCGAAAAACACTGTTAATAGCTGAGAATTTGCTATATCAAATGGTGTTATTGTGTTCTTTGTATCTGTTGTAGTTTTCAGATTCTTAGATTTCAGTCTTAAGGGAATTGTGCCTAATGTAAACATCAAAAATTTGAAAACTGAAACAGTTCCCTTTGTTTCACTCAAATGCAGTAGAGCAATGAATCATAAAGATGCTGTGTTAGGAAAAAATCATAATCCATATATATATATAATCCATATATCAATATAAATAGGACTCAGATCCAAATGAGAGACTTACTGTATACAGTCAATAATGCAGCTTTTTGTCCTACTACTCACTTTTCCCCTGACCTGCAGGTTCAATTATTTCTCAATCAGGGAATGTATTTCTCCTTTTCATGTGTTATTTTCTAACTTACTGCTGTCAAATGTCCTGCTAGGAACAGCTGCTGTGTGCTCATATGTAGAGAAAGTGCATTCCTTTTTTTTTTTTTTTCCTCAATTTCAGTTGTTTTGCCACAAGCAAAAATGAAAGCAAATGCACAGAAGAATGAAAGTTGAATTTTGTGAATTTTGAAACCTGTGTTCTGAGTTAGAAAGACAGAGATAATAAATCTGGATGGTGTGTACATGGGGGAAGTTATTTTTCAGATTGGGAAAGTGGTACTGAGGCTTCTTCTCTAACCATGTTTTGTTAACAAAAGTTCCAGTAATACATTAAACTGAAATTCAATTACAAAACAATTATGTCTCAGCTAATGAAAAGATTGGTTGGGCTAACAAGAAGAAATAAATGGAATACAGATTTACCAAACACTAAGCAGACTGTGTGATGTGGAAAGGCCTGTTTCTATGTTCTTACACTTGAGAATCTAGGTGGCACTTAAGAAAGAAAAGCAACACTGGTAACTATTTTCAAATTTTTCAGTGTAAACTCCAAACTGAGAGAACAACTAAGAGGGCCACAAAGGTTATCAAGGTCTGGAGCACCTCTCTTATGAAGACAGGATGAAGGAGATGGGCTTGTTCAGTCTGAAGAGGAGAAGGCTTCAGGGAGACCTCATTGTGGCCTTCCAGTACTTGAAAGCACCTTATAAACAGGAGAGAGAGCAATTTTTTTCACAGTCTGATAGTAATAGGACTAGGTGAAATGGCTTTAAACTAAAAGAATGGAGATTTAGGTCAAAGGTTAGGTAGAAATTCATTACTCAGAGGGTGGTGAGGTCCTGGCACTGCTGCCCAGAGAAGCTGTGGATGCCCCATCCATGGAGGTGTTCAAGGTCGGGCTGACTGGAGACCTGGGAAGTCTGATCTTCTGGTTTGGCAATGCTGCCTATGGCAGGGAGTTGGAACTGGATGAACTTCAAGGTCATTCCCAACCCAAGTGATTCTGTGATTCTGTGAACAACATTAGGTTGATTTCTTATGGCAGTGAGAGATATCAATAAACAAATATTAAATAGATCTTCATAACCTCAATGATGTGTGATGTATTAATGCTTGTTTATGCAGAAAAGACATTTCACATATAATCTTCAGTTCTGAAAAGCATGAAAAGCTAAGTGTATAAGAAACATTGTTAAAGAAACAAAAATATTTCAGTATGAGATGAGTACAAGTTTTCTGGGCTTAGAACAAAGACAGTTCTGTATGAAATTGTTTTTCAGATGAAATATATTTACTGCAAAAAAAGAAAAAATCCCAATAAATTGTTTTTGGAAAATGTATTGACCCAAAATAAGGAAGTTTACAATACGAGGGAAAAATAAAAAGGATTTCTAGTTCCTCTCAGAAGCTGTAATTTGCTCTTTGCATCCTCTTCTTTTCTGGAGAAGGGATCTTCAGCAGAACAACAGTCCTGGGTACGTAGCTTCTGACTGATGTCACAGAGGTCAACAACTGGTATCAGAGGCTACAGACAAAAGTAACTGACATTTCCTATGATGTTTCCATGTTCTAGTTGCCCAAATTCTCAGACCACATGTATAGCCACATGAAGGTATAACTCGCTTCAGCTCATCCGAATCTCACATCACACTTGTACCAAAATAAGCAATGATGAGGAAAAAAAATCACTCTCCAGAGATTCACAGATTTACATGTGTTATGGTTTTATGATTTTTGGTTATCGGTATTACACATCATAACATCATGCAGTGTACTGGGAGTTAAAGAGCAAATGCTCTAGTTCCGGGTACTTGTCCGGAAGAGAAGAAGAACTACGTTTCCCAGAAGACTGTTCGAGTACTGTTATCATTCCTGCTCACGGGAACAGATATAAGGCCTGTAGGTCACCTGACCTGGGTTGTCTTCTCTGCCTTCTCATCTCGTCCTGCTTGCTTTCGGATCGTCTCGCTGCTGCTCCTGACTGCATGCAAGGCTTCAGTATTAGTGTAAGGCCTTTAGCTCTTGGACAATCCTCCTCTCAATTATATTTGATTTTATTAACAATTATATTGAATTATATTGTATTATAGTGTGTTATTGTGCATTCCGATACTATATTTAGTAAATTAGTTTGTTTCTCCTCAGATCGTTGACCGCTGTTTTTCTAATTATTCCTTTTTGTGGGGGAGGGGGTCCCTGTTTCCCTTTTCTGGAGGCGCAGATTTTGTAAAAAAATCCCTCCGCCCCACTAGTCACAGAACCGGGCTGGACCAGCCCGTAAACCGCTGACAACATGATAATTCTTTCTTGTCACTACCTCATTTGTATACTGAATATAAAAGCATAGTCCATGACAACTGATACATAAAATTTTCCTATTTGGACAACAATTGGTGTCAAAAAGTCGTATGAAAAAACAGGTAAGTTAGAGTCATAGAATCATAGAAAGGTTTGGGTTGGAAGGGACCTTTAAGATCATCTAGTTCCAACTCCCCTGCTACAGGCAGGAACAACTCCCTCTGGACCAGATTACTCAAAGCCCCATCCAGCCTGGCCTTGAATGCTTCCAGGGTGGGAGCATCTACAGCCTCTCTATGGAACCTGCTCCAGTGTCTCACCACCATCACAGTAAAGAATTTCTTCCTACTATCTAGCCTAAATCTACCCTCTTCCCCTTGTTTTGTCACTACGTGCTGTTATAAAAAGTCCCTCCCTCCTCAGCTTTCCTGTAGACCCCCTTCAGGTCCTGGAAGGCTTCTATACGGTCCTCCCTGAGCCTCCTCTTCTACTGGCCTCAACTTTCTCAGCCTGTGCTCACAGGGGAGCTGCTCTAGCCACCATCTTCGTGGCTCTCCTCTGCACTCACTCCAACAGCTCCATGACATTCTTGTGCTGGGGGCCTGTAGCAATGAGGCACAGACTCAGATGTGAACAATCCAAATTGTTTATTACAAGTTCTCACATAACATATATACATTCACAAGTTTCCTTTTTTAGTTTTCCCATCCATGCTTACAACTTCCCCATCTGCCTTTACATGTCAGCAAAGTATTCCACAAACACTCCTTACCCATGCATACAGGTGCTTATCCAATCAGAGCCATGGGCTATTTTTTTTGTTTTTCTTCTAGAGATGTCCTTGGCTCTCAGCCTTGCTTTCTCATGCTGTTTATCTTGCTTCACAGCTGCTGCTCTGAATAGTCTTTCTTGTATTCCCACAGGGGCCCTGGAACTGGACGCAGTACTTCAGGTGGGATCTCACAAGAGCAGAGTAGAGGGGCAGAATCACCTCCCTAAACCTGCTGGTCACACTTCTCTTGCTATAACCCAGGTATGGTAGGCCTTCTGGGCTACGAGAGTACATTGCTAGCTCATATTGAGTCTTTCATCAACTGGCACCCCCAAATCCTTTTCCTCAGGGCTGCTCTCAAGCCACTCTCAGCCCAACCTGTAGCTTTGCTTGGAATTGCCCTGTCCCAAGTGCAGGACCTTGCACTTGGCCTTGTTGAACTTCATGAGGTTGGTATGGGCTCACCTCTCAAGCCTGTCCAGGTCCCTCTGGATGGCATCCATTTTCTCTTGCATGTCAACTGCACCACTCAGCTTAGTGTTATCTGCAAACTTGCTGAGGGTGCATTCAATCCCACTGTCCATGTTGTCTACAAAGATGTTAACGTGCACCAGTCCCAGCACTGATGCCTGAGGAATACCATTCATCACAAGTCTCCACTTGGACATTGAGCTATTGACTGTAACTCTAGGATCACGACCATCCAGCCAATTCCTTATCCAGTGAGTGGTCTATCCATCAAATCCATTTTTCTCCAATGTGACAAGCAGGATGTCATGTGAGACAATGTCAAACACTTTGCACAAGTCTGGGTAGATAACAGCTGCTCTTCCTTTTTCCGCTGATGCTGTAACTCCATCATAAAAGGCCACCAACTTTGACAAGCACAATTTGCCCTTAGTGAATCCATGTCGGCTACCACCAATCACCTCATCTTTACTTTTCATGTGCCTTAATAGGGCCTTCAGGAGGATCTGCTCCATTATCTTACCGCTCACAGACTGGACTGTAGTTCCTTGGATCTTCTTTTTTTCCCTTCTTGAAAATGGAGGTTATGAATTTGTTATGAATTATGAAAACTCTTAACAGTTTCATTTTAAAAAAATCTAGTGCATGTTATTTCTCTTTTGAATAAATTTATCTAACATTCTTCTGAAGATTTAACCACATTCGTCTTTAGTTTCTGATTTATACATTCACTTATGTTCTGTTTTCTATAACGCTCATCAGTCCGGTCAATACTGCCATAAAATCATAACAACTTATTTTGGAAAGGACCTTGAAGCTCATTCAGTTCCAACCTCCCTGTCATGGGAAGGGACACCTTCCACTAGACCAGGTTGCTCAAAGGCCAGTCTAGCCTGGACTTGAACACCTCTGGGATGAGGCATTCACAGCTTCTCTAGGCAACGTGTTTCAGTGCCTCACCACTCTCAGTGTGAAGACTTTCTTCCTAATATCTACCTAAATCTCCCCTCTTTTAATTTAATACCATTATTTCTTCTCCTATTGCTACACTCTCTGACATAGGGTCCCTCCTCATCCTTCCTGTAAGTACTGGAAGATCACTAAAATCTCTTTGAATGTTTCCCTTCTCTAGGCTAAACAACCTCACTTCTATTAGACTCTCTTCACAAAATATGTGCTCCTATCCTCTGGCCAACTTTGTGGCCCTCCTCTGGATCCCCTATAGTAGATCTGTGTCTATCTTATGTTGGGCCCCTTGAGCTGAATAAAGTGTTCCAGGTGGTTAGCATTAAGGATGCTTGAATATATAACAGTCAGATTCCACAGCATTCACTCCACAGTAAAGGCAGATACATCAAAATTTTATCTGGCATATACAGCTGAGGTTCAGGCAAATTCACACTATGCAAATTTAACTTTTATTAAGCAAACCAAAATGAATTATTATCACCGAATAACGGAAAAATGGTCAAAAGGTGAAAATAAACATAAATATAACTAAATTTGGAGCCGATAACCCAAACAGCTGAAATCATAGCCAAGACCACTCTGCCAACTGAGGGGTGGGTGAAAGATCTGACCCACCTTCCTAAGACAGGAGTGACCCAAGCATGAATGGTGACACAATGGGTTGCCTATCTCAGCCAGAGGTGTAGTCTGTCTTCATCACCACTGACAGAAGAATCCAGAAGATCCTAGGCCCAGTGACATATCATAATGATGCGCTGAAAGAAACACTGGTCGCTCCACCAGAGAAGAGTCCTGTTCAAGAAGGGAAATATCCTACCCCTGAAGACACCTGCTACACAGATAGGTCCAGTAAGGGCAACCCAAGCAAGTGGAGAGCAATAGCATACCACTCCTCCACCGAGACAATCTTGGTTTGATGAGGGGGATGGTCAGGGCAGCCAATGGGCAGAACTGCAAGCTGTGTGGGTGGTTTTAACCAAGGAACCTGGTGACGGTATCCTGAATATCTGCACAGATAGTTGGGCTGTGTACCGGGGACTCACTCTTTGGATTGCACAGTTTTGTTTGCACAGATTGCACAGACTATTCACGCTTGACCAATCTGGGGTGAAGATATGTGGGTAGACATATGGAGTACAGTTAAACACAGGACCGTATGTATCTACCATGTTTCTGGTCACCAACCCCTACAGTCACCGGGAAATGACGAAACTGACACACTGGCCCAAGTTCAGTGGATTGAGAATCAACCATCTGAGAACATTGCCTATTGGTTACATCAGAAGATATGGCATGCTGGACAAAAGACAATGTGGGCAGCTGCTAAAGCATGGGGGCTGCCTATACAACTATCTGACATTGCCCAGGCACGCCAAGACTGTGACACTTGCTCCAAGACCGAGATTGTTGCCCGAAACAACAGCCCGTCTTGATAGAGGACACAATCCTCTCCAGCGATGGCAAGTTGATTACATTGGACCCCTCCCTCGGTCTGAGGGGGCGAGATATGCCCTGACCTGTGTCAATACTGCAAGCGGGCTACTGCAGGCCCATCCAGTACCAAAAGCAAGCCAGGCATATACCATCAAGAAGCCAGGCATATACCATCAAGGCACTTACTAAAATGATGTCTGCCTACAAGACACCTCAAGCCATCGAGAGCAACCAAGGGACTCATTTTACTGGTGCGATGATACAACGCTGGGCAGAAGAAAACAACATCAAATGGCGATTCCACCTGCCATATAATTTGATGGGGGCAGGCCTCATTGAACGTTATAACAGTATTCTTAAGGCTCCTTGAAGACAGGCTCTCAGTCCCTGCAGGGGTGGACAAAAAGACTCTATGTGACCCTGTAGGGCCTGAATGAGAGACCTAGAGACAGGAGACCCAGTGCCCTGAAACTGCTACAGACAACATGGGCCTCCCCACTTAGGATGCAAATTACGGGCACTGATAGTCAGGTAAGACCCCAGATTGATTATGAAAATAATCTTCTGCTCCCTGCCTGTACAAATCCTTTGTTTTCTGGCTCAAAGCTTGCTTCCTGAGGTATTTCTTGTGATAAGACTATAGGAGATGAGAGGTGGGTGCTGTCGTGTGGCAATCAACTTCACTGTCTGGACAATTTACATCTGAAAGCATTTCTTTGGAGTTGTTTGCCTTTGGCCCAAGAGTTAAGGCTGTGCTCAGGACTGTTTACTGGAGGAAGATCTGTACTGTGACCATATAACTCCTGTTTGCTATGGAAGATCGGGGTATGATACCATCCTATCTTGTGAAGACAAGATACTAGTTGGTGTCTCCATACTCCCTCTTATCCCCTGGCAAGGCCAGAGAGATAGGAACAAAAAGGAGTTACTGCTGAGATCCAAAAGCCAGAAGCTGTCACTCCAAAAGGCTGACTCAACCACTTTGGACTTTGTTTCACACCAACAAGCCACCTTCCTTTTCTGTTAGGGTCGAGCAATCTACCTTGGTTCTGCATTTCGGCCCAGCAAGCCCTCTTCCTTATCTGTTTCAGCCTAGCATAGTCCCTTTCCTTTGGGTTTCTGCACAGAAAATCTCTCCCCTATCGATTTCTGCCCAGCCAGCACCTTTCAACTACGTTTTGGCCCAGTAAGCCCTCTTTCTTCAGGGTTCGGGCACAGCAAACTCCTACAGTCTTGGGGCCCAGCAAGCCCCCATCCGTCTGGGTTTCTGCATATCAAGCCCCGTTCATTCCGGCTTTGGGCTTAGAAAGCCCCCTTTATTCTGAGTTTATACCCAGCGTGCCCTTCTCCTTCAGGGTTTTGGGCCAGCAAGCCCCATTCGTTTTCCATTTCTGGACAGCAAGTGTTCTTCCTTCTGGGTTTTGGCCCAGCAAACCCCTTTTCTTCTGGGTTAGGGCCAGCAACAACTCTTCCCTGCACTTTTCTGGACAGCAGCCCCCTTTCCTCAGCATTTTGGCCCAGCAAGCCCCCATCCTTCCGTGTTTCCCACCAGCACGTCTCCTTCCCTTTCTGTTAGGGCCCAGCAATCTACCTTGCCTCTGCATTTTGGCCGTGCAAGCCTCCTTCCTTCTGCGTTTCTGCCCAGCAAGCCCTCTTTCTGAGTTTTGGCCCAGCAAGCCCCCTTCCTTCTGTGTTTCACACCAAAAAGCCACCTTCCTTTTCTGTTAGGGTCCAGCAATCCACCTCACTTCTGCATTTTGGCCCAGCAAGCCTTCTTCCTTACCTGTTTCCACCTTCCAAAGTCCCTTTCCTTCTGGAGTTTCTGTGCAGAAAATCTCTCCCCTATCTATTTCTGCCCAGCACGCAACTTCCATCTCCTTTTCAGCCAAGCAAGTCCCCTTCCTTCAGGGTTCGGGCACAGCAAACCCCGGTCCTTCAGCCTTTGGACTCAGCAAACCCCCTTCTGACTGCCTTTCAGAACACCTAGCCCCCATTCTTCTGCATTTTGCCCCAGCAAGACCCCTTCCTTCTGCTTTTTAGCCCAGCAAGAATACTTCCTATTGACTTTCAACACAATGCCTTCCTTCTGGGTTTCAGCACACCATGCTTTGTTCCTTCTGGTTTTATATGCAGCCTGGATACTTCCTTATTGCTTAAGGCCTAGTAAGCCTCCCTCCTTCTGGATTTCTGTGCATGAAGCCCTCCTGCTTCCGGGTTTTGGTCCACCAAGACCCCTTCCTTCTGGGTAACAGCCCCACAAGACACATTCTGGTTGGGTTTTGGGACACCAAACCCCCTTCCTTCTGCAGTTTGGACCAGAAAGACCCATTCCTTCTTATTTTTGGTCCATCAAGCTCCCTTTCTTCTGGGTTTTGGCCCAGCAAGCACCCTTTGTCCCGTGTTTTGCACCAGCTAGCCCACTTCCATCTGGCATGGGGCCCAGCAAGACCCCATCTGTCCAAGTATCTGCGTATCAAGCCCCATTCTTTCTGGCTTTGGGCTTAGAAAGCCCCCTTCCTTCTAGGTTTATACCCAGCATGCCCTCCTACTTCTTGGTTTTGGCCCAGCAAGCTCCCTTCCTTCTCTGTTTCATGCCAACAAGTCACCTTCCTTTTCTGTTAGGGCCCAGCCATCTACCTTGCTTCTGCATTTTGGCCCAGCAAGCCCTCTTCCTTATCTGTTTCAGCCTAGCATAGTCCCTTTCCTTCCAGGGTTTCTGCACAGAAAATCTCTCCCCTATCAATTTCTGCCCAGCCAGCACCTTCCAACTACGTTTCGGCCCAGTAAGCCCTCTTCCTTCAGGGTTTGGGCACAGCAAACTCCGGTCCTACAGTCTTGGGGCCAGCAAGCCCCCATCCATCTGGGTTTCCGCATATCAAGCCCTGCTTCTGGAAGTCAGGAATCGAAACTGGAGAGATTTTCTGTAGAGAAACCATGTTAGGGAATGTACTTTGCTAGGCTGAAACCCGTAAGGAAGGGGTCTTGTTGGGCCGAAACCTGTATGAATGGTTCGTTGCTGGCCTGTAACAGAAAAGGAAGGCAGCTTGCTGATCTTAAACACAGAAGGAAGGGGCCTTGCTTGGCTAAAACCCAGAAGTTGGGCTTGCTGTGTAGAATCCCAGAAGGAAGTGGGCTTGCTGGTCCATACCCAGAAAAATGCAGGTGTGCTGGAGGACAAACCAAAAGAATGGATCTCGCTGGACTGAAACACACAAGGAAGGGGTCTTGCTGGACAGAAACTCAGAAGGAAGAGGGAATTCTGGGCCGAAATGCAGAAGAAAGGGGGCTTGCAGGACAGAAAATCAGAAAGAAGGTGATTGCTGATCAGAAACGCAAATGGATGCGAGAGCTTGCTGGGCCAAAATTCAGAAGAAAGGGGGATGGCTGTTCCCAAAAGCAGATGGACTGATGCTTACTGCGCCGAAACTAAAGGTGGAGAGCTTACTGGACCCCATGCAAGATGGAAGTGGTCTTGCTGTGCCAAAATCCAGAAGGAAGGGGACTTTCTTGGCTGAAATGCAGAAGGAAAGGGTTTGCTAGTCCAAAAACCAGAAGGAGGGGACCTGCTGGACAGAAAACCAGAAGGATGAAGGCTGGCAGTGCTCAAATTCAGAATTACATGGCCATGCTGATGTCAAAACCAGAAAAAAAGGGGACTAGCTGGACTGAAACCAAGTAGGAAGGGGGCATGCTAGGCTCAGTCCTAGAAAGAAGGTGCTTGCTGGGCCAAAACCCAGAAGAAAGTGGGCATGCTGGGCCACAAACCCAGAACGATGGGGGCTTGCTAGGCTCAAATCCAGAAGGAAGAGTCTTGCTGGACAGAAACCTAGAATGAACGGGGCTTGCAGGGCCCAAACCCAGAGGAAGGTGTATTGCTGGGCCCTAACAGAAAAGGAATGCAGCTAGCTGATCCGAAATGCAGTAGGAAGGGAGCTTGCTGGACCAAAACACAGGATATAGCTGGCCTTCCAGGCTGCAAGTGCACACTGATAGCTCGTGTCCAGTTTCTTGTCTACCAGGACCCCCAAGTCCTTCTCTGCAGGTCTGTATAAATACCTGGGATTGCTCTGGCCCAAGTGCAGCAACTTGCACTTGGTGCTGCTGAACCTCATTAGGTTCTCATGAGCCTGCTTCTCCAGCCTATCCAAGTCCATCTGCATGGCTTCCCTTACCTCCAGTGTATCGACTGCACCGCTCAGCTTGGTGTCATTTGCAAACTTGCTGAGGGTGCACTCGATTCCATTGTCTATATCATTGTTGACAAGCACCAGTCCCAAGAAAAACTCTTGAGGAACACCACTTGTGACAGGCCTCCACCCAGACATAGAACCGTTGATTACAACCCTTTGGCTGCAACCAGCCAACCAGTTCTTAATCCATTGAACAGTCCATCTTTCAAACCCATACTTCTCCAATTTAGAGAGAAGGTTGTGGTGAGGGATCATGTCAAGGGCTTTGCAGAAGTTCAGGTAGATGACATTTGTTGCCTTGCGTATTAGACAATGTGTGGTGACCTATGTAGAACTGCTTGAAGAGGAAATGCAAGGAAGGAGAAGATATCTCTGAAAAGTTTTGAAACTGAGAACATGGAACATTTCACTCTTTACCTTCATCTCTATGGATTCAAAAGGGAAGGCTGAGATTTTCAAAGGTCTGGTTCACTTGAAAGATAGAAGAAAAACAGCTGGGGATGTGTGTTGGATCTGCTTCATGTGAGCTAACATGCAGAACATTCTGGTGGGGCAGATTCAAGTTGAAATGAAATAAGCTTTTTCAGTGTAGGTGATGAGAATGGTAGTAAATGTTCTGACTGCCTTTTGTTTATGTGCTCACAGTCAGCAATTTTTGAGGTAGAATTTGAGTACATTAAATGCTGGTAGGTTGTTTATTTCATAGAATCATAGAATTGTCTATAGGTTGCTCCAAAGTAATGTCTCCTATATATTTCCATAGAAACTACAACAGACAAAAAGAGCACAATAACACTATTTGATAGAGCAAATTCTCAGTTACAAAACACTGTTTTTCAACATAGTCACCACCACTAGCTATGCAATTTCTTCATTGATGGACAAGAGCCTGTTCTTAAACATCTGTACCACTGTCACTGTTGCTGCTGCTGAAATGCACCATCAGCCCTTCACTGTGCTCGCATCTACTGCTTGGTCTCCATAAATGTTCAGCAAGGGTTGATGAATGTCAGTGAGTGCCATTTTTGCTGCCTGGAGGAATTCAATTCCACTCCTCTGCTTCCATGTCAGGCATCATTTTGTCAAACTTCCCCTTCACTGCTATCTGTCACACAGCAACAAAATGTAATGGGATCTTGGTGGGAATGTTCAGCCTCTACAGCCATAAAATCAATCTGATGTTGTGAGTCAACATCATGAAGTAGAAGCACTACTTTTAAGGCAGCCCTCGTAGAATGCAATTGAAGGGATCTCAAAGGTCACCTAGTTCCAACCCCCTACCATGCGCAGGGTTGTCAGTCACTAGATCAGGGTGCCCAAGGCCACATCCAGCCTTGGTCTTGAAGGCTGGAGGTCTTGAAGGCCTCCAGGGATGAGGAAACCACAACTTCTCTGAGCAGCCTGGGCCAGGGTCTCATCACCCTCTGAGCAAAGAATTTCTGCCTAACATCTAACCTAAATCCCCCCTCTTTTATTTTAAAGCCATTCCCCCTTATCTTATCACTATCCATGCAAAAAGCCGGTCTCCTTTCTGTTTGTAAGTTCCCCTCAAGTATTGGAATGCCTCAGTAAGGTCATCCCGGAGACTTCTCTTCTTCAGGCAGAACAATCCTGACTCCCTCAGCCTGTCTTCATAGGAGAGGTGCTCCAGCCCTTTGGAAACAAGATGTTATTGTTTCTAATGTTTAACATTTATTGAATATTATTTTCAACAAGATAATTCAAAACACATTTCTTGTAGCTATTTTATTATATTTCCTACAGATAACGATAAAAAAATGTCCCACTTATTACTATAGCTTCTGGTTCAGGAGCCAAACTCTACTGAAAAGAGAAATCCTGTTTTATCTCTCTTAGTCCTAGCAGGGACAAAATCTTCCTATGTTTAACCTCTGTTTTAAAAGCTCCCAGTAGAAAGTGACCAATTAATTTGACTTAAAAAAAACCTCCAAGCATCAACCACCGACAGCCTAATAAAGGGGACAAAATACATTCAGCACTGCTTCTGAAAAAATTCTAACTGTTTCGTTTCATGTGAATGAAAGATTAAGAGGCTCATGCCATATTTGAGGGGAAAAAGAAAAATAAGTAGAATAATCACTTGGTAATGACAGCCTTTCACACCATGATAGAAAGAGCAGTGTTTTTGCACTGTGGTTTATCTGAAACAATGGGGTGATAAGGGAAAAATAAAAATAAAAAAGGGAAAAATCATAAGCTGTTAAGTTACAGTACTTACCAAAAAACCTGTTATCCAAGCTGACAACACTTTTCTTTTTATCTTTGTACAAGACTGGCTGGTCAAGAAAGTAGATAGCAAAACACTGTAACAATACGAAGTCCTCCCACTATGAGCCTAGTTTCAGCTGAAAACAGACTTGAAAAATACATCCGTTGCAGTTTCTTGTTATTCTTCCTAATGTTCTAGATCGTTCTCTTTTGAACACAGAAGCTTACCTCTTTCAGATTTCTTGCTCTCTGTTCTGATGCACAGTTCGTTATTCACAGGGGCATATACAGTCTCCCACTCACCTTTTTCTAATAAAATAGTTTCTCTGAATGACTTGTTTTAATCTCACTGCTTTCACCATTCTCAGCATGACCCTTGGCTTTTCCAATTCAAAGTTTTGCAATCAATATACTGTTGGTTCATAAAGCCACTTGCTCACCAGTAACAATTCTCTTCATATCCAAGATTATACCTTCTCTTCCTTCAATGACATCTCCTCCTTAGCAGTAGATCTCAGTGTACCATCCAGAGCAGTTCTCAACTTTTCTTAGCTTGTCTTCTCTACAAAACCCTATTGTCATTTTGATAATAAAGTGCTTCCTCAACACTTTAGCCCAGAGTCTAAGATTTATTTATCCTTTGTACATTCATTACCTGATGAGCAGTAGTGCATCATTCACGTCCTCTCCTCAAGCAACCACAGTCTTGCTTTTCTTCCTCTAGAAACCCACTAAGCTTTTTTTTTTTTTTTTTTTTTTTTTTTTTGCACAGCCAAAGGGCCTAGAAGCATTGTCTAACTTCCTTCCACCCCATCTCACCCCCCTTCTCTTTCATCGGCAACACAACTAAAGCCATTGATAGCCTTTATAGTTTACTAAAAAAGCATTTCCTTTCATGTGAACTGGTATAATAATTTGTGTTTATACCATGCAAAGCTGCTTTGCATGAAGCTGCAAGACTACTTCGTTAAGACAAATCCCTCTAGAGTTTCAGATTCTTATCATAATGTCATGTAAGAACAATTACTCTCTTGTGATTCTGACTGATATACTTGCCTCTTACTGGGAAATGTTAGGCAGTAATTTCAGACACATTTTCCTTCTATTCTGATAAGTCTTTTCTCAGTAATTGATTAACTCTCTTTTCTGCTGTTATCCCTTTATGCCCATGTTTTGACATACCTAGTATGCCTATAAGGTCTGCATCATAGTGAATAAAGTATTACTCTGTTATATAGTTAAAACTGTAAAAGTAGTTGAGCACGAACATTGGGAAAGATATGGGGTGCCTCAACCATAACCCAAAGAGCCTGCTGATCAGTCCACAGAGCCACATCCTAGAAACCATCCTAGAAACTGAACCAGCTGAAGCTGGAATACTTCCACAAACAACACTGGGGTCAGAAGTACACTGCAAAGATCACATACTGTGAGGCCTTCATCCACACAACCACCGGGACAACCACCAGGATGCACCTCGCATGCATAGAAGCATGAATTAGGGGTGGAGTTCAGGGTGTAGAGTGGGTGTGGAATATTGTAATGAATTTCTAGAAGTAATTATAATAACCGCTTCTTAGAAAATACTATGAATATGCATGCATTCCTTCTATAAATAAAGATGTTTACCTGCTTTCAGCATGCAGATTAGGAAGGGACTATCCCCCTGCACCCATTTTGCAAGTCGCACTGAATAAACACAACTGCTTTATAACTACTTTGGGATTATAGAGTTTGACTGCACAAGTCAGTAGAATCTGTGTCCACGTTATTTTTCCGCAGTATAGTTTCCAACTCAGAAATCTGCTGAAACACACTCCATGGCATAGGAACTTTCACAAGGCACTAAATTCTCTCAAACTTATTTTAGCCATAGATGTGGCATTTTGATACTTAACGGGAACTAGCTACAAGTGGTGATATTTGTTGCATCAAATGGCATGAACATGTTTGACATACAGAATTACTCCAACATAACAAAATCATAGACTACCTTAGATGGGAAGGCATATCGGAGGTCATGTGGTGCAACTCCATTTGTAGCTGAGCAACTGAGATCCTAGAGATTCTAGTGGCAGGTGGCAGATGGAATCCTGACCTCGCTGAAACCAACAGCAAAACTACTTCAGCAGAACACTTTACCAAAAGGAATCTTATCATAAGACCTCAGTGTTTGTGTGGTAGTTTGGCTTGTGATAAAATGAGAAAACAGCTTGTGATTCCTAGTGATGTTTTTTTGCATGTCACTAACCCAAGCTGGCACTTTGCAGGCAGTCTAGGCAGTGCTAAGTCAACACTTTCAGGCAACTAATAGAAAAACAGTAATCTGCACAGAAGCACAACATCTCTACAAGAATATCCACGTCTGTTACTCATTGAAATCCTTTCCATACTTAAACATTTCTTCCACCAACTCCCAGACTGAGCTGTGTCATTGTTCCAAAAGACTGAGAGAGCACTTAAAATAAATGTACACTTTGTTTTCCCCCTCTCTTCTGGAAATTGTTTAAGTACGAAAGGAAGAATGATGCACTCTTTAAAATGCAAATCAATAATCATGTCTGCCATCAAATACAAATTCTACCTAATCTTATACAAAGGCGTGAAGAGCTAACTTAATACAGAAGTAGATGTTTTTACAGTGGTATTATAGAATCAAAGAATCATAGAATGATCATTTCATATTAAAAGCAGATGTATAAAGCAGGGAGAAAAATAAATTTTGCTCAAACATGCTAATCTCAAGCTGAAAGACATCAAGGTCATCCACTTAAGTCTCCCAATTTTTGTTTTTGTTTTTGTTGGAGAGTTGAAGGGGGAATAATTTATCATTACATAAACAAAAGAAATTTCTATTTCCAAAGAGCAGTTCTCTTCTATACTTGGGAATGTTTGACAGTTTTAGAGAGAAAAGAAAATTTCTTTAAATAAATACAAAGTTATCACAGAGTGATAGAATGGTTTAGGTTGCAAGGGACCCTTAAGACCATCTAGTTCCAACCCCCCTGGCTATAGGCAGGGACACTTCCCTCTAGACCAGGTTATTCACAGTCCCATCTAGCCTGGCCTTGAACGCTTCCTAGGAGAGGGTATTCACAGCCTTTCTGGGCAACCTGTTCCAGTGACTCACCACCCTCACAGTAAGGAATGTACTCCTGATATCTAGTCTAAATCTACCCTCTTCCAGTTTAAAACCGTTTCCCCTTGTCCTGTCGCTACATGCTCTCTTTAAAAGTCCCTCCCCCAGCTTTCCTGTAGGCCTCTTTCAGGTACTGGAAGGCAGCTATAATGTCCCACTGGAGTCTTCCCTTCTCCAAGCCCCAGATCTCTCAGCCTGTCCTTGTAGGGGAGGTGCTCCAACCCTCTGATCAACTTCATGGCCCTCCTCTGGACCCACTCCAATAGTTCCATGTCCTTCTTGTGTTGGGAGTCCCAGAACTGAACACAGTGTTCTGGGTGCTGTCTCCCAGGAGCAGAGTAGAAGGTTAGAATCACCTCCCTTGACCTGCTGGTCATGCTTCCCTTGATACAACCCAGGATATGGTTGGCCTTCTGGGCTGTGAGTGCAGCTGATGTTGGATTATTCATCAGCCGATACCCCTAAATCCTTCTACTCAGGTCTGTTCTCAAGCCATTCTCTGTCCAACCTGCATCTGTGTTTGGAATTGCCCTGACCCAGGTGCAGAACCTTGCACTTGGCCTTGTTGAACTTCATAAGGCTGGCTTGGGCCCACCTCTCAAGCCTGCCCAGGTCCCTCTGGTTGGCATCTCTTCCCTCTAGTGTGTGTCAACTGCATCACTCAGCTTGAAGTCATCTGCAAACTTGCTGAGGGTGTACTTGATCCCACTGAGCATGCTGGCAGTATGCCAGCAAGTGACTAGGAGTCAAGTGACTCCTAGAATGCTCACTATGTTAACAAAAAACACTCACACACTATGTTGTGTCCATGACTTTAAATCTCTGTCACATTAAGTATAGGAATCTTGATATGTGGCTAGTAGGGGAAACCCTCCTGTCAAGTTATGAGGTTCAGAAAGGACCCCATTGCTTTCCAAACTTCTCAGAGAAGTCTGGGTGCTGCTAAACTCAAACTTAGTTAAATTGACTTGGTTAAATATACATCTAAAGGATTACCTGTACGGACACTTATCAGAATCAACATTACCCTCTCAGAGCCCTCTCAAGGACTTGCAGTGAAACAGTTTCACAAAGTCAAAAACAGGTCGTTTATTGAGGCAACAGATAATGGATGTGAAATTGTGACTGATAAATGCACCAGCTACACAATACTGAATATCTTAAGGCTAGTCAGTAATTAATTGACAATTTGCCTACAAAATAATAATTATCATCCACAAAATAACTGAGGCAAATTTCTTACTTAAAGAGGAGTCCCTGCTAACCAAGAAAGGATGAGTGAGATCCATCAGTGCACCCAAGCCAATGGAGTGCCTCCAAACAGCATGCTGGTGGCAGAAAAGCAGATTTATACTCTTGTTTTGGGGAGAATGAGTCATTTGCCTTGTGCTGATAGGTATCTCAGCAAGTCTTACGGTGTTAATTAGAGGAGGTTGGATTACAGCTAACATTTGGTGCCCCTTGTTGCACTTGACTTTACTGAAACATTAGCCTGCCAGGCCTCCGCCTCACCTCAGGGATCACTCATTCGCTGCAGTCACCAGGTCTAGGGCAATATTAGACTGCACATCTCCACATCTATCAGGTGCTTTGGCCAGATTAGCAATTTGCTCAACTCCCACCTTTGTTCAAGCATGGTACAAGATACCACAATTCATGGAGGAAATGTTTTTTGTTAAATTAAGTCTAGAAGTACTTCTGTTTCCTCTGTTTAGTACTTTCCATAGTACATGCATTATAAAGTATTTACACTTAGTTTTTTTTCTAGAAAGTAATGGGGTGTCCTGGTCTAATTTATCTATAAAGCAAAGGCCTTGGTTTTATATCCTTATACACTTTGTATTGGAGATTTACATCTTCTGTAGTTAGACTATTTTAGTGGATTATTGTTTTACACATACACTTACTCACTTAAGTGTCCTGATTTCAGATTTTCTGAATAATAAACAGACTATTTTTCTAAACTTTAATTTTTCCATTGTTTTGTAAAGACAGAGTGCTTTTTACTTGTCATAAAAAGTAGTTCAAATGTTTCAGATAATTTTTTATTTTCATTTCTTGTTTGATATACTTTTGTTGTTCTTGTTAAATTAGAAGGGATGTTCTTTTAGCAGCCTTCCACTTAATATCATGATGGTTTTGCTGAAAATGTCATTTTATTTGGTTCAGAAATCCATTTTCAGGGTTTTTTGAAGAGTACAGCACCTATGTCATTCCTGTAGAATGAGAACATCTAGTTGAATTTTCATTATAATCTAAGAGAGCACAACCTCACTCCCAACTTTCGGTACATAAGATTTTTTTTGAAAGCCTGTGAAAATGAGTAAGAACTCTGAGCTGAAAGGGACAGGACCACTAGAGCAGGATAGATGTAGTCTAGTTCAGGAGTTCACAAGAGAACTTCAGGATTCAGTGCATATATTATATGTTTCATAGCCTTCTCCTGAGTAGATGAAATTAATGGAAGAACAATGTAGATAACAGTTTACAGGACAGTTGTCAAAATTAAATTACATTTACAATAATAGTCTTCCTTAATCATTGTTTAAAATCAGTGTTAATATAAATTATAACAAAAGGCATTACATATTTATAATATCTAATTAGGTTTAAAGTTACTGGTCCTAAGCTAGTCTATAGTCAGTATTAAAGAAACTAAGATCACGTTTTCTTTCAAAACTGCAGTGAAGTGTTCAACTAATCTTAAAACTTAATTAAATATATGGAATATCAATATTCTGAAGACAATTTTTCATCACCTCATGTTCTCACTTCAAGACAAATTGTCTTTGGGAGACCTCTTGTGGTAAAGACTTAATTACTGCACTTTAATTATTTTTGGTGTTTAGAAAATCTTTGAGTTATGTCTTCAGACATTATTTTCTGGAGCTTGTGAAGTTATAAAAAAGCAAGTTAATATTAAATTATTTATGAAAATTATGTTCAATCCATATACTAAATATATCCAGAATGTAAGCATATATATGATATGTCAAAGACTGTTCAAGCTAATAAAAGTAAAAATGTCAGCTATTGAGACCCAAAATGTTACCTGCGATAGCTGAAAGCAAAACAGAAAAGAAGACAGAAAGACCATGATTATAGCACTTTCTTTGCTTCTCCCAACTCCTCAAAACCCTCTGTATTCACCTGCTGCCACAGTATAAGATTATAGCATTGTTTTCTGTAACAACACAGTGGAAAATAGAAATCTTTTAAGATATATATGCTTGTAATAGGGAGCTAAATATCTCAGTTTGCAAGATTATGACATTTTTTACAGTATTTCCACAGCAGTCACCATCACGGTCAATACAAATAATGTTAAGGCCATATAAATGTACTAGCATATGCAGCTCTTGAAATATAAATCTATTTCTCCCCAACATTACTTCTGCTATGAACTGAGAAGAGTCACGTGATTTATTCAGCTTAATCAGTAGCCTGTTCCTACCGGTGAAGGGCAGTGGGGATTCTATCTGTGTGAAGTATGAGCAGGTGGATCTGCTCAGAATGGTGATGAAGCTCAAGGAGAAGGTGGAAAGCTTAAGGAGCATCAGAGCGCGAGCAGGAGATAAGACTGGTGAAGTAACTCCGCAGCAAACTTGAGAGAAAGATACTGGGGTTATACCCCCAGACAGTGGTGGACCCCCTGTCCTGTTGACCTGCGGAATCAAACTCTATAACCACAAAGTAGTTATAAAATCAGGTATGTTTTAATCAATGCTGCACAGAGCCGGGTGCAAGGGGGGATAGCTCCGCCTAACTTGCATGCCATCAGGACAAAAACTTGGTATACATATAGGCAGAGCTAATACATAATCAATTATTTTCCTGGAATTCGTATACATATTCATTACATTTCCGATAACTCCTTAGCATACGGTCCCTCCCCCTCGCGCATGTGTCATGAGCAGTGGGGGTCTCCTCCTGGTGGTCCTTTGACGAAGGCCTGTAATCTTCCTCTTGAAGGCTCATAGTCTTCCTCGCTGTAAACTTCTGACCCTGAGGGAGGGGTAGCCCCCAAACCAGTTCTAATTTACTCTCGGGACACCTTATCACCTCCTTGCCTGGTGTCCTTGAGCTGTTTTCACACTCTCATCTTTATCCCTCCTACACCACTCCCCCCCCCCCGCATTGTCCTAATTCCATCTTGTTACTATCCCATTCTTCTAGTGGCCTCTGCATATTTGCTTCTGTAAGCTAATCCTTTTACCCTTAGTTTATGCAGACCCCTTTTTACTGAATCCTTTCTTACTCTTCACTGCCACAGGCAACTCCCATACCAAGCTACTTTGGTTCCCCAAGTGCCCTTACACAATAGGTTTGAGGCTCTAGAATGTAAGGGGTGACCGAGGATGCAGTGGAAGGTCCAACAAAGAGGTTGCCTAAGGTGAGGAGGTTTATTCCATGTCTCAAGACTGCCTCCGCCAAGAAGGAAAGATGTGGCAAGAGAGCTGCGGGCTCCCTTGCTGGTGCAGAAGAACTAAGAACCACCTTTATTGTAGGTGCTTACAACCTCTTATACCCGTGCAACAACAACTTGGTCACATGTAGGAGCCAGGTACCTCGTGTGTGTTTAGTCTGGCTCAAGTTACTACTGTGCTTATTTACTCATTAGCAAGGTAATGACTTTCTTTGTCCCACAGAAAGATCTACAATTGTCGTAGCTGACTCCCTTCTGAGGGGAACAGAGGGCCATTTAAGTTGGTCAGATCCTACCCATAGGGAATTGTGCTGCCTTCCTGGGGCTGGGTAAGGGATATTCTTAGAAAACTTCCTCGTCTGATTTGCCCCTCTGATTATTATCCCTTATTGATAGTTCAGGCTGGCAGCGATGAAGACAGTGAGAAAAGTTTAAGGACTATCAAAAGAAACTTCAGGGCATTGGGGCAGTTAGTTGATGGAGCAGGAGTACAGGTGGTGTTTTCCTCTGTCCCCTCAGTGGCAGCAAAGGATACTGAAAGGAGCAAGAGAGCCCATCTCATAAATACACAGCTGAGAGGGTGGTGCAATTGCAGGAAATTTGTTTTTTTTTAATCATGGGGTGATTTACTTGTCATCTGGCCTGATGGCTGCAGATAGGTCTCCCCTGTCCCACAGGGAGAAATGGATCCTAGCCCAGGATTTGGCAGTTTGCTGAGAGGGCTTTAAACTGGGTACGAAGGGGAAAGGGGATAAAACCAGGCTTCCTAGAGATGAGTCTGAGGGAATGATGACAGGCCTGGGGTTGAGGTAAGGGGCTCAGCTGAAGTGCATTTACAACAGTGTACACACTGCATGTGCAACAAAAAGGAAGAGCTGGAAGCCACTGTATGGCAGGTAACTACAGCTTTGTTGCCATTACTGAAATGTAATGGGATCACTCCCATGACTGGCGTGCTGCAATGGATGATTATAAGCTCTTCAGAAGTGATAGTCAAGGAAGTGGTGTAGCTCTCTCTGCTGGAGTGTTTTGATGTTGTTGAGCTCAGGGCTGTGAATGATAAGGTTGAAACTCTATGGGTAAGGATCAGGGAAAGGGCCAACAAAGCTGACATTCTGGAGGGTGTCTGTTATAGACCATCTAACCAGGTTGAAGTGGTGGATGAGGCATTCTACTAGCAGCTGGCAGAAGTTGCTTGATCACCAGTCCTCATTCTCATGGGAGGCTTCAACTTCCCTAATAGATAAAGGAAATACAATAAAGTGCAGAAGAAGCAGTCTAGGAGGTTTCTAGAGAGTGTGGAAGATTACTTCCTGATGGAGCTCATAAAAGAAGGCCAATAGCATCCTGGCTTGTATCAGAAATAGTGCTGCCAGCAGAAGCAGAGAAGTGATTGTCCTCCTATACTCAGCACTGGTGAGGTTGCACCTTGAGTACTGTGTTCAGTTTTGGGCCTCTCACTAAAAGAGAGACATTGAGGCCCTGGAGCATGCCCAGAGAAAGGCAGTGAAGCTGGTGAGGGGTCTGGAGCACAAATCCTACAAGAGGCTGAGGGAACTGAGATTGTTTAGTCTGGAGAAGAGGAGGATCATGGGAGACCTTATATTTCTTTACAACTATCAGAAGGGAGGTTGTGGTGAGGTAGGGGTCAGCCTTTTCTCCCACATAACTAGTGATAAGGCTAGAGGGAATGGCCTCAAGTTGCACCAGGGGTGATTCAGGTTGCACTTTAGGAAACATTTATTCTCTGAAAGAGTGGTCACATGCTGGAATGAGCTGCCCAGGGAGGTGGTTGAGTCACCAACCCTGGAGGTTCTTCAGCCTGGAGAAGAGAAGGCTCTGATGGGACCTTATAGCAGCCTTCCAGTATCTGAAGGGGCCCTACAGGAAAGCTGGGGAGAGACTTTTTATAAGAGCATGTAGTGACAGGGCAAGGGGAAATGGTTTTAAACTGGAAGAGGGTAGATATAGACTAGATATCAGGAGTACATTCCTTACTGTGAGGGTGGTGAGTCACTGGAACAGGTTGCCCAGAAAGACTGTGAATGCCACATCCCAGGAAGCATTCAAGGCCAGGCTAGATGGGACTGTGAATAACCTGATCTAGAGGGAGGTGACCTTGCCTATAGCCAGGGGGGTTGGAACTAGATGGTCTTAAGGGTCCCTTCCAACTCAAATCATTCTATAATTCTGTGCTGTGCTAAGGGACATAGTTTAGTGGGGAAATATTGGTGGTAGGTGAATGGTTGGACTGGATGATCTTGGAGATCTGTGGTGAATCTACATTTCTGTCCCAGTGGATACTGCAGTATGTTCAAAAAAGGTGATAATCAGTCCTTATAAATCTCTGTACTACCTTTCGTATTGAACTGTTGTAGAATCAGAATCATAGGCTTTGATGTTGTCCTCTAACAAATACACTGGTTGAAATGAGATGGTTGAAAACTCAGTAAAGACTCCTAATGTGGAATTCATCTAACTGAATTTAAATATCTAGAGTACAGCCGCCTTCACCTGAATTGTTGTCTAAGGTTCTGTTTATGGCCATGTACTTGCCTCACAGCCAATACAGTCAGCAAATCACAGCCATTTTGATCCATTTTGCATATGATTCTTAATTCTGTCAACCGAAGTTATCTCTGGTGAGTTAATTTTAATGCATCAGTTTTCTTTTCTCTAAAAAACAGATTTATTGCCAATTCATGAGAATCATAAAAGATTAAGATTTGAAGCTTCTGGAGAAATAGGCTGTTATTTAAGTGCTGGACTTCTCATAACTGAAATGAGGACTGGTGTATGGATCACCAAACAGTCTTCATGCATGTCTATCCATCATGCACATTGGAGGGGAGCATCCATATGTTTATGACCATAAATGCTGTCTGACATGAAAGAAATAGAACATTTCTCTCGCACTGCATTCTAATTGTCAACTGTTTACAGGCTGGTTTGGCCTGGTTCCATGACTAGTGGGGCAGGGGAACCCGTAGACCAATGCCTCGGGAAAGGGAAAAAGGGTAGAGAGATGGGTCTAAAAACAAAACTGCAGCAATGATCTGAGGAGAAGCAAACTAATTTACTAAATAAAATATCGGAATGCAGGATAACTCACTATAATACAAAATAATTAGAATTGAAGTTAATAAATCAAATAAAATGAGTGTGTCTGTGTGGATTGACAGCTGACCCAGGGAGGTCATGTTTATCTCCCCCTGGGTCAGTGCAAGCAAAACAGCTGCTATGGATCACTGTCTCACACAGAACAACGATGGGAGTAGGTGAAAGGAATGCGGAGCTGCGATAGAGACCGCTGTGCCAGGTGCCGTGAGACAAGCTGCAAGCAACTGCAAATTATGAGAACCATGCCTTGTTGTATTTAGCATGCTATTTGTACCGCTCTATATAAACGGCTGTGTGCAGTTATTAAATGGCTTGGCTAATAGAAACTATATGGGTGTGTGGCCTCGTCCCTTGCAGCACCTTGGCTGATTATTGCTCTCCAGGGGCTCTCGGACTTGTTGTTTGACAATAATTGGCGCCCGAATAGCAAAGGAACCTCGAAGGAAGATCAAACATGGACCTTGGAGTAAGATTGAACACGGACCTTGGAGTAACATCGGACAGCAAAGGAACCTTGGAGTAAGACGGAGCCGAGGCAGCGGTGGCAGACGTTTGGTGCTGGACACACAGTAGGTGTTACAGTAGCTGGCAGACGGGGCACCGGACAGGCTAGAACTGTCATGGTAGCTGGCAGATGAGGCGCCAGACACGCTAGACCTGTCACCGTAGCTGGAAGCAGGGCACCGGACACATTGCAGGTGTCACGGTAGCTGGAAGTGGGGCGCCGGCCAAGCTGCAGGTGTCACGGTAGCTGGAAGCGGGGTGCCGGACAAGCTGCGGGTGTCACGGTAGCTGGAATCGGGGCACCAGACAAGCTGTGGTTGTCGCGGTCGCTGGAAGCAGGGCGCTGGACAAGCTGCAGGTGTTGCGGTAGCTGGAAGCGGGGCGCCAGACAAGCTGCGGGTGTCGCGGTAGCTGGAAGTGGGGCACCGGACAAGCTGCAGGTGTCGCGGTAGATGGAAGCGGGGCGTCAGATACGTTGGGGGTGTCACGGTAGCTAGAAGCAGGGCATCAGACACGCTGTAAGTGTTGTGGTAGCTGGAAGTGGGGTCGCTCCTTGTCCTCTGTCTTCACAATGGAGTGGGAAGCTGTGGAGAAACTGCTCTTAACTTTTCTTTTTAAGAGTGGGGAGCAAGTATCTCCTAAAGACCTGTCGGAGCTGGTAAAATGGGCCCGACGGCATGAATACTTTACAGAGATGTCAATAATGTTCAGTGTTTTGGAATGGTGTGATATAAGAGATCATATATGGGACTGTATGACATCTAGGGGAAAGCATTAACTGAAAGGCCACAGCACCTGGAGGTTCAGGTGCATGACAAGATAAAGGGCTACAAGCCCTCTGGGGCCAGCCAAGGGGTTCTGTTGTACCAAGTGCACCTCCACTGCCTGCTGCAGTGCCATCAACCCCACCCCAGTGGTCCAGAGTTTTCAGGGACACAATCCTGGAGGGAAACTGGGAGGTCGCATCTAAGATTGCTTATCCAGTTGTATATAATCAGCAAGGCAGTCAGTGGGAGCTGCATGACTGGAAATTACTGCAGCAAGCTAGAAACACCATTAGTGAATACAGCCTTAAATCAGAGGCTGCAAAACAGATAATCCAATGGATCTTTACTGCAGATGTTAACACTGATGTGCGGAAATCAGACTCTATAGCCAGTAAGGATATAGAGCAGGCATGTGTTTATTGGTGACGCGCGTACACCCTGGTGCAAGGGGGATCGCTCCACATAACTTGCACGCTGTCAGGAGAAATTGTGCTATAGATATAGGTCGAACTAATACATAATCAATGACAGGAATTCGGATACATATTCATTACATTCCCGAGAGCCCATTAGCATGCAGTCCCTCCCCCCCTCACACGTCTGTAGTAGGTTGTGATGATGAAGGCTCATAGTCTTCCTTGTGAAGGCTCATAGTCTTCCTCGCTGCAAACTTCTGACCCTGAAGGGGGGTCATCCCCTGAACCGGTTTCAGCTTGCCCTGTAGACATCTAATCACCTCCCTGCCAAATGTTTTTGAGCTGCTCTCCAGTCCTTATCTTTATGGCCTTCATCCTCCTTGTTATTCCAGACCTAGTGTCTGTGAAAGTGCTTGGAATCCCTTGTTTTCTAACACTCTCTACCTAAACTATCTCTATTTGCCTCTTATTTCTACTCTGTGAAGCTACCTTCCCTTTTCTTGCTGTGAGGCCCTTCTCTCCATAACTGCAGGGTCCTGTTCTCACTCTTCAAACACTCCTGCTGACATCCGAAATTTAGGCAAATTGTCACTATCACCTTTGGAGAATCTGTTTTTTGTGGCGGCGGCACTACAACCCCCTGCTGAATGGCTGCCCGTAGCCTCCAGCGGTCCAAGCCCGGATCACGCTGCTTTCACCGTCCCCCCGCAACTGCTGGCCTGAGCCCAGACCACACAGCAGCCACCGCCTCAGCCGCCTCCAACTGGTGCTCTCCATGGGAGTGCAGGGCTTCCAGGACTACATCGAGATGCACTCACTGCCCTAGCGCTGTGGTGCCCGTCGATCTGCAAAAGCTGGCGTGGGGCAGTCTGGTGGGGTGGGAAGGGGGGGGGGGGCGGAGAGTGGCAGCAGCCTCCGCAGACCTTGCTGCACCTTCTCACCGACGGTGACAACTGCCTGCACCAACTCTACAGCGGCTTCTACATGGACTGGGATGTTCCGCAGAACTGTTTGCTGGATTAAATGTCTCGCTGCCTTGTGATCCCCAGAAACTGTAACTTACGGGGTCGCAGGCGATAGGGAACACGTCAAAAAAAATTGGACTTCTTGGACTAATGTATCTAGTGGTGGTAAATTTACTTATCGGGCTGCTGGTGATTACTGTGGCACCAATACATCAAAAAGACAGGGTTCGGGTGCCTATGGTAAAAGGTAACAACACGACTATATGGTGCAATGGTTCCGGACATCTTTCTGATCTGTGGAGACAGAGTGTGGCAGGGCATCCTCAGCCAGGTGATAGGTGGACATTGTTATTTAGGAAAATTAACTATGTTTGCTCCTACGTTTGTGCAGTTTTGAAACATTAGTCTCTCTAACCGCTCTGACCGCATGAAGCGTGCTCTGTTAACCCCTGAATGTAATAACATTGAGCTTTTATCGCTTGCTGCAAGGGTTGCACTTTTTTTGAACAGCTTCTGGTTGATCAAAACAGCTTATGGCATACCTTGCTATAAAATCATGCTACCATAGACTTTCTGTTATTAGCTCAAGGTCATGGGATGGCTTAGTGGCCTTCTCAAGGAGGGCCTTCATCTACTGATGTTGCTGGTGGTTGGAATCCTCATAATTTGTTCGGTTATTCCTGTTTCTAAGAAAATGCTCTCCAAGGTTACCTCGGCTGTTTTGCTTGCGCAAGAAAAGAACGGGGGAATTGTGGATTGACGGCTGACCCAGGGAGGTCATGTTTATCTCCCCCTGGGTCAGTGCAAGCAAAACAGCTGCTATGGATCACTGTCTCACACAGAACAACGATGGGAGTAGGCGAAAGGAATGCGGAGCTGCGATAGAGACCGCTGTGCCAGGTGCCGTGAGACAAGCTGCAAGCAACTGCAAGTTATGAGAACCGTGCCTTGTTGTACTTAGCACACACTCTATATAGTGTGCAGTTATTAAATGGCTTGGCTACTAGAAACCATATGGGTGTGTGGCCTTGTCCCTTGCCGCACCTTGGCTGATTATTGCTCTCCAGGGGCTCTCGGACTTGTTGTTTGACAACATGTCTGAAAAACTGAAGAAACTTATTCTAACGCTGAGGCAAGACATCTAGTCAGGCCGATTAGAAGAGAAAAGAGAGGGTACGTCTTGTGATATGAGAGCAGTTTTATCTTTCCCTCTGAATGGAAAATGGAAACAGAACAATGCAAAGTCCTCTGGGGTATGTACTATGTAGTCCTTCTTTTCTGGGAACAGGTACCCAGAACTGGAGCATTAACTCTTTAACTCCCAGTACACTACATGGTGCTATGATGTGGAATGCCAATAACCAAAAATCATAAAACCATGACACTGGAGTTGCACTCCAGGTTTTCTGCATTATTTATTTTTCTGTTTCAATTTGTTCATTTTCAAGCCCTACCTAATTCATGAAAACTTTAATCTCAAATACTATTTAGCAAATGATTAACAATAACAACAAAAACAATGGCTGGATAAAATAATCTACATTTTTATATATGAATGGTAGAGGTGCCAACTACTGGATCAGGCTGTCTGGAATCCCATCCAACGTGGCCTTGAATGCCTCTAGGGAGGGGGCTTCCACTACTTCTGTGGGCAACCTCACCACCCTATAAGTAAAGAATGTCTGCCAAACATGTAACCTAAATCTCCCCACTTCTAGTTTAAAGCCATCCTCCCTTGCCCTATTACTATCAAACTGTAAAAAGTCAGTCCTCCTCCTGCGTGTAAGCTCCCTTCAAGTACTGGAGTGCCTCAGTGATGTCTCCCTGGAGCCTTCTCTTCTCTAGTTCAGCCTTCAAATCCCTATATCTCCGGTTTAGAGATAGGGGTGTGATGCAGGACCAGGTCAAAGACCTTGCACTATTCCAGGTAGACAATATCAGTTGGCCTTCCTTCATCTACCAGTGCCATTACTCCATCACAGAAGGCTATCAGATTGGTCAGGTACAATCTGCCATTTGTGAAACTGTGCTGGCTGTCTTGGATCACCTCCTCAACTCCCACGTGCCTTAATCTCTCTTTCAGGAGGATCTACTCCATTATCTTCCCAGGCACAGAGGTGAGGCTCACCAATCTGTAGTTCCCCAGGTCTTTCTTTCTCCTTTTCTTAAAAATGGGAGTGATGTTTCCCTTATTCCAGTCACCAGAGACATTGCCTGACAGCCACAACTTCTCAAATATGATGGAGAACAGTGTAGCAACCACATCAGCTGGTTCCTTCAGAATCAGATATCATCTGTCCCCATAGACTTGTACACGTTCAGCCTCATGAAGTAGTCTCAGAGCTGCTTTGCTCTTACACTGGGGAAGGGTTTTGCTACCCTGACCCCTGCCTGGAAGTTCAAGGACACGAGAAGTGTGGGAAGCCTGTGTGGCAATGAAGACCAAGGCATAGAACTTATAGTACCTCAGCTCTCTCTGTGTGTGAGGATGCGGAGCGAACAGGCATAGTATAATTCAGTTTCTTGTATGCATACAGTAATACTTCCAAATCTTCTGTTTTGGTTCAGCTTCTCTTCACAAGTTCCAGGAATACCTACTGCTCTACACCCTGATTTGGATACCATCGTTCCTGGCTATCGGTTTAGTCAAGGACAAGCAAATAAAACTGCAATATTTTCGTAATATTCAACATTCAGATATAATTCATTAATCATAAAGCAATCCTGTCTAAGAATCTTTCATCTTTATACCTCTATTGATTGCAATTGCTTCTTTCAGTTGCTGACCTACTTACTATAATATTACAATTTCATTTCAATTACTGTAAGGCATTTTGTTGAGACTACAGTGTGCACCAACAAGAAAAGAAATCAGAAATTCTGAACTGCATCACAATACAGATCTCCTACCAGCTCATTTATCTTTCAACAGAAGCTTTTCATGCAAGATCTTCATGAAGGAGGCTTCAGTAGTGAGGGATTTATTTCTCATTCTTACCATGTAATAGTCTAAAATTGTTGATTTACAGAGATAACTACAAAATTATACTCTTTGACCAGAAAAAAACATGACTAGGTGAGGTTGATTAATTTTAATCAAGAACTAGAGGAGGAGAAGCTGAAAGAGGGGGAGCAAAGATACAATAGTTGTATATGAAATAAAACACTAGGGAGGTAAGATATCATAGTGTCAGTACCATGAAAAACATGAAAAATAGTCCTCTTGTCACTATTTTTCATGTTAGGAATACCTTTTTATTTAAACTCTACTCAAAGTAATTCTACTGGAGAGATCATGCACTGTCCTAAGCCAAAGTTAGCTGAAGTTTTTTGGCATTTGTTATTTATTCTGATTATTCTCTTTTTAACAAAATAGGTTGCTGCCATGGAGGTATATTATCTTTAAGCATATAGAATATCAGGATATCTAATTTAGTTGTCTTCTAGTGATTATTTCACCACTTCCTCTATGCTAAACACTGCTGTACTATACAATCTTCCCCAATTCTTTATTTTTTCTTGCCATTACTTAAATTCAATATTTTCTATTTTGCCTTGATTAGCAAATATTCTTATCCTTGTCTGCTTAGACCTATTTACATATTTTGAGAGCATACTGTAAATTTTCTGCTCATTGACTCCTAACATTTCTTTGTATTTTTCAATTCACTTACCGTTTCTACTATTTTACTTTGAACTGTCTTCAGACTGAATTGTCACCCCCTTCTGAAATGCGATGTTCTCTAATTAACTAGTTTTTATATAGCCTTAATGTAAACCAGATCCTTTTAAATGTCTATCTGAAACATGATGACTCAGCAAAATTAGAGATCTAAATACTAAAAGACTCCAGTCTTTTAAAAGATAAAAGTAAAATGTTTAATTCAAATGTTAGACTTGGTTTCTCATATGTAACTCTGGTGTTCAATACTGTTACACAGTCTGTAGGATTATGATTTGACCAAAATACTTTCTCCCCTCCAGTATTCTTTCATAGTCCCCAAAAATCTCAGTTCATCTGCTCTAAGTCTTGTGTTTGGTCCTTTAGTTGCTCAGATCTTCTTTTTCTGATCTATGCTGCTTTGTGATTGCAGACTGATCTGCTAATTTGGAAGGTATTTCAGACACACTGCATATTGGAATATGTTTTCTTCATCAAAATAATAATAATAAAAAACCTTGGCTTTTATTCATAATGCATTTACTCAGATGCTTTGTTAAACATTTGTAGAGAATATAAGAAAAATGTTTGTCACGGAATTACCTAGATAGATCTGTGCCCGTGACATGGGGGCAGTAGGCTCGTGGGCCCCCTCTCCCCCAGCTTCCCGAGAAAAAACGGAGCAGTGGCAACGATCTAAGAAGGAGAACTTATTTTACTAACTACGATGCTGGAATGCAAGATGACACGATATAATGCAATCTAATTGGGAGTAAGGATAATAAATCAAATGAAATGAGAGAGAGCGAAAAAGCGATAGAGAGAGAGAGAGAGACAGAGAGACAGAGAGAGTGAGAGAGTTTCCGAAACCGAAAACCTTACTTGATGAAGGCGCACGGCTTGGAAAGCACACCCACTCCTCTCCCGGTAGCAAGCAAAAGTGAAGAAGACTGCATGCAACCAGATGACGTATCTTCCGTGATGTATCTTCCTTCTCTGACCGTGAGGTCCTCTGGGATACGTAGTTCTTCTCTTTTGTCCATGATGTTATGATGTGGAATACCAATAGCAAAGTTACAAAACCATGACATTCCACCCCTTATTCTACATCATTATATCATGCTTAATACATATACATAGAACTACTGACTGCACTCCCCCTACATCAAATTCCCTTGTGGTACACTTTGAACATCCCCATCTTTCTGCATCACCCACCAAGTGGACCCAGGTCCCTGGGCAAAAATAGTTCCATGGAGAGGTCTGCCCTTTCCAGAGGCTGGAAGGACCCAAACTGCTTTTCCCAACATGCTCTTTACATGTGCTACAGGGACCTTATCTCCCTCTACAGTGTGTAGGGAGCTGGATTGGGTAGGACCATCACGACTGATAGATCCCCTAGTGTTGACCAACCAGGTGGCTTCTGCCAGATGCTTCTTCCTGTGCTTAAATGTTCCACCACCCATTGCTTTCAGCATAGTTTTTAACAACCCACTGTAGCGTTCAATCTTACCAGAGGCTGGTGCATGATAGGGAATATGATAAATCCATTCAATGCCATGTTCTTTGGCCCAAGTATTTATAAGAGAATTTTTGAAATGAGTCCCATTATCTGATTCAGTTCTTTCTGGGGTGCCATGTCACCACAGAACTTGTTTCTCAAGACCTAATATGGTGTTTCTGGCGGTAGCATGGGGTACTGCATATGTTTCAAGCCACCCAGTAGTCGCTTCCACCATGATGAGCACATAATGCTTACCATTGCAAGATCGTGGCAAGGTGATATAGTCAATCTGCCATGCCTCCCCATATTTATACTTTTGCCATTGCCCTTCCTCCCAGAGAGGTTTCATTCTCTTGGCTTGTTTAATTATGGCACATGTTTCACAGTCATGAATAACTTGTGTAATTGCATCCATAGCTAAGTCCACCTCTCGGTCTCTAGCCCACTTATATGTTGCATCTCTTCTTTGATGGCCTGAGGTCTCATGGGCCCACCGAGCTAGAAATAATTCACCCTTGTTCTGCCAGTCCAAGTCTATTTGAGCCACCTCAATTCTGGCAGCCTGATCTACCTGATGGTTATTTTTCTGTTCTTCCGTAGCCTGACTCTTGGGCACATGAGCATCTATGTGACGCGCCTTTACAACCACATTCTTTATTTGGGCAGCAATGTCTTTCCACAGTTCAGCAGACCAAATAGGTTTACCCCTCCGTTGCCAGTTATTTTGCTCCCACTGCTGTAACCACCCCCATAAGGCATTTGCCACCATCCATGAATCAGTATAAAGATAAAGCACTGGCCACCCCTCACCTTCAGTGACATCTAAGGCTAATTGGACAGCCTTTACCTCTGCAAATTGGCTTGATTCTCCTTTTCCTTCAGTGGCCTCTGCAACTTGTCGCATGGGGCTCCACACAGCAGCTTTCCATCTGCGATACTTCCCCACAATATGACATGATCCACCTGTGAACAGGGCATATTTCTTTTCATTTTCTGATAGTTCATTGTATGGTGGGGCCTCTTTAGCACGTGATACTTCTTCTCCTGGTGATGCTCCAAACTTTTTACCTTCAGGCCAGTCCATGATCACCTCTAAGATTCCTGGACGACTGAGGTTCCCCATTCGAGCTCGTTGTGTAATCAGTGCAATCCACTTGCTCCAAGTGGCATCAGTAGCGTGATGGGTGGAGGGAACCTTTCCTTTAAACATCCAGTTCAGCACTGGCAGTTGAGGTGCCAGGAGGAGCTGCGTCTCAGTACCAACTACTTCGGAAGCAGCCCTAACCCCCTCATACGCGGCTAAGATTTCCTTCTCTGTCAGAGTGTAGCACTCTTCAGACCCCCTGTATGCTCGACTCCAGAATCCCAGGGGTCGGCCTCGGGTCTCCCCTGAGGTTCTTTGCCACAAACTCCAGGTGGGACCTTTCTCTCCAGCAGCAGTGTAGAGGATGTTCTTTACATCCTGTCCCGTCCGTACTGGCCCCAGGGCCACAGCACGGGCTATCTCCTGTTTGATCTGCTCAAAAGCCTGCTGCTGTTCAGGACCCCATGTAAAATCATTCTTCTTCTGCGTCACCTGATACAGGGGGCTTACAATAAGGCTATCGTTTGGAACATGCATTCTCCAAAAGCCCACTACACCCAGAAAAGATTGTGTCTCTTTCTTATTAATGGGTGGAGACATGGCAGTGATTTTGTCGATCACATCTGCTGGGATGTGACGGCGCCCATCTTGCCACTTTATACCTAGGAAATGAATCTCCTGGGCAGGTCCTTTCACTTTGCTTCACTTAATAGCAAAACCAGCTTGCAGAAGAATTTGGATTATTTGCTCTCCTTTCTCAAAAACATCTTCTGCTGTATCGCCCCACACAACAATATCATCAATGTATTGCAGGAGCACTGCCCTGTTCCAGTACAGTTTGGATTAACCCATGGCAAATGGTTGGGCTGTGTTTCCACCCCTGGGGCAAACGGTTCCAAGTATACTGAACGCCCCTCCAGGTGAAGGCAAATTGCGGCCTGTACTCTGTGGCCAGAGGAATGGAAAAGAAGGCATTAGCAATGTCAGTGGTGGCATACCACTTGGCTGCTTTTGACTCCAATTCATATTGGAGTTCTAGCATGTCCGGCACAGCAGCACTCAGCGGGGGTGTGACTTCATTCAGGCCACGGTAGTCTACCATCAGCCTCCATTCTCCACTGGCTTTACGCACTGGCCATATGGGGCTGTTAAAGGGTGAATGGGTTCTGCTGATCACTCCTTGACTTTCTAGTTGACGAATCAACTTATGAATGGGGAGCAAGGAATCCCTGTTGGTTTGATACTGCCGTCTGTGCACTGCTTTTGTGGCAATCGGTACCTGCTGCTCTTTTACTTGCAGCAACCCCACAGCAGACGGATCTTCTGACAGGCCAGGCAAAACAGATAGCTGCTTAATGTTGTCTGTATCTACAGCAGCTATTCCAAAGGCCCATCGATACCCCTTAGGATCCTTGAAATGCCCCTTCTGAGGTAATCAATACCCAGTATGCATGGAGCCCCTGGGCCAGTCACAATAGGGTGTTTTTGCCAGTCTTTACCAGTGAGGCTTATTTTGGCCTCCAACACAGTCAGTTCTTGAGAACCCCCAGTCACTCCAGAAATATGGACTGATTCTGTCCCTTCATGATTCGAGGGCATTAGAGTGCACTGTGAAACCGGTATCCACCAGTGCCTTATATTTCTGTGGTTCTGATGTGCCAGGCCATCGGATCCACACAGTCCAATAAACTCTGTTATCCCTCTACCTCCCCTGACTGAGGGCAGGGCCCCTCTATTCATTACCTGTGGTAACTGGAGGAACTACACTGGTGGTTGGTCTATTCTGCAATTCTCTCACCAGTGCTCGCAGTACAGGAGTATCTTGATCATGCCACTTCCTCATGTCTTCTCCATGGTCACGGAGATAACGCCACAAGGCAACATGCGAAGCAGTCTTGTTGTTGTTTCTCACTCGAGCAGGAAAGCGTTTGCCTTCAATAGCTGAAAATTTTGATGATACAGGTGAGGAGGGGGATCCATCTTCTTTAATTAATTGAATTTTCATTAGTTTGATAAGTTCTTTCATTAGGCCCCTTTGCTTATCCTGATCTTCGTCAAACGTTTCTGATACTATTATGGGTTCATCACGATTAATCAATAGAGACACCTGCTCTTGTACTTCACCCAGTCTGTTTGCTAACTCTGAGATGGCTGAAATGGAAACGTGTGTTGGGGGTAGATGTTGCTCATAGTTTTGGAGTGTAAGAATCAATTCGAAAAATAGGGGTTTTCTCTGTTGGTCCTCGTATCTGTGGAATGTTGCTACTAGTGTGGGGGGCATATCTGTCTGGTGCTGCTCTTGTAAGGTTTTGCCATATTTCAGGTGTTGTCCTCACTCTCTCTGGATCATGGTTTTGGCGTGGATCATTAAGAGCAAAATTGGAGTCATATAACATTTCCACCAGGGCTATTTCCCTCAAATACTGGATGCCTTTCTCAATTGTATCCCATGTTTTCATTGCAGGCTGCAGAAGTTCTTTGTAGAGATACCTTTCCCTCACAGCTATTAATATTCGGTCCCAGAGGGTTGCAGCTCCATCCAAACATCTACTAATTCCCCTGTCAATGGATTTGTCTCTGGCAATGTCTCCTAGTTGGCGGGCTTCATTACCATCTAGAGACAGGCTACTGGCCCCACTATCCCAACAGCGAAGCAACCAGGTGACAATAGTTTCATTCAAACGTCGTTCAAATTCCTTCCTTGAGCTTTGGATTTCAGTCATCTTGAGAGGCCAATGAACAGTAATAGAGATCTCCTCTTCATCGCTCTCCTCTTCATGCCTCTTAGTATTTGCTTTTGCCTTTCTTGGTTCTGAGGAAGTCCCCTCGCCTGGATCTTCCTCTACCTCCTCCTCCACTTCTTCTTCTTCTTCTTCTTCTTCTTCTTCTTTTTTTCGCTCTAGACGCAAGGACACCCCCTTCCATTTCTTGCCTTCTACAGGGGCTACTGACACTGTTACTGGTGTCTGCTGTGACTGATCAGGTCTGACTTGAAGATTTCCCCCTTTGGCTTGCACCTCTGCTTGGAAACTCTCTCTCTCCAGAACAGTACTATACAGAGCGCAGTAGGCACAAGCCAAGCCCCAGATAAGCCGTACTTCCTTTGATCTATCTAAGCCGCACTGTCCCTGACTCAAATGCTGGCTCAGTTTCTCGGGATCCCACAGATGTTCAAGAGTGAAATCCCATGTATAGTGGGTCCCCACACTTCTAAGATTCTTCCTAAACCTTTCCATATTCCTTGCCAGTCATCATTCTCTGGTCTTGGAGGAGGCTTCTTCCACTTAGCACGAATGAAGAGGAATACATTCAAGGATATTGATAACATGCACACAAGTATGAGCACTGACTTGGTATTTGAAAAACGTTCAACAAACTGAGAGGGAAGCCTGGAAACTGGTTCGAAAGTCTCAAAATTCAAATTATACAACATTGCATAAAGTCACCAGACAGGTGCCTCTATCAGTGCCCTTATTTGGTTATATATAAACACAATTCCACAGCAAGACATCAAGATGTTAATCATAGACCGGTAACTGGCAAGGAACATGATAGCTCTTAATCCCTTATACAGTGCTCTGACAATAAAGAGCAACCTCATAGCTGGTAACTGCTAAAGGGAGGGGGGGGGTGAAGAGAAGGAGAAAAAAAAGAAAACAAACGGAAACCACTCTGTACAGTGTCTGGAGTTTGGCGGACTGCCCAGGCTATAATCTAATCTATGAAGGTCACACCAACACCAGCAATGCTTTGTAGTCTCACAGTCTGGCTTAACGAAATCCTTTTTTCTTACTAACGTTAAAAGCTTCAGACGTTTGCCTGCATTCTCCACCAAAAAATTTGTCACAGAGTTACCTAGATAGATCTGTACCTGCGACAGAGGGGCAGTAGGCTCGTGGGCCCCCTCCCCCCCAGCTTCCCGAGAAAAAACGGAGCAGTGGCAACGATCTAAGAAGGAGAACTTATTTTACTAACTACGATGCTGGAATGCAAGATGACACGATATAATACAATCTAATTGGGAGTAAGGATAATAAATCAAATGAAATGAGAGAGAGCGAAAGAGCGATAGAGAGAGAGAGAGAGAGAGAAGAGAGTTTCCGAAACTGAAAGCCCTACTTGATGAAGGCGCACGGCTTGGAAAGCACACCCACTCCTCTCCCGGTAGCAAGCAAAAGTGAAGAAGACTGCATGCAACCAGATGACGTATCTTCCGTGATGTATCTTCCTTCTCTGACCGTGAGGTCCTCTGGGATACGTAGTTCTTCTCTTTTGTCCATGATGTTATGATGTGGAATACCAATGGCAAAGTTACAAAACCATGACAATGTTTCCTCATACCTTGTTCTTAGGAATGTTGAAGTGCAGGAAGCAAAGGTAAATGGCATGTCTCAGGGCATATCGGAGTCCTTTACCTTTTATCTTCAGTACTAGTTTAGCTAATATTATTTCCCTAGGACTTTTATCTTAGGTGTACCTGTTCACTGTCTATTTATCTTCTTCAGAGATGGTAGCAAGAAGTTGACCATTTAAAATACAGTCATCAACATCTGCCTTTCAGAACGACAGCAACAAGCAGAGGCTTTCCATCATTAAGAAATTGTTCTAGATTTCTGAAAAACCATTCATACAGGCACTGGGATATGAACAGTGGGAAAAACTGAGTATTTTCCTACCTGATGCTATTTACCTTAAGGTTTGGTGAGGCACAATGAAGAAACGTTATTTTTAAAAGATGGTTATCTCATAACTGTTAAGTCTCTTAATGGAATTTTATCCAATTCTTATTTAGGCAACCATTTTGCACTTCAGTGTTTCTGAGATTTTAATAGAGATTTTAATTTATTTCAAATTACTATCTGTTGATTGTACGCAAACATCATTTCAGACAGGAGCTTATCCGTGATGACTTCTTTTCCCCTGCACAGTGGTTTTCAGCATGTCATAGAAGTCTTTACTATGAGAGTAGTGAGGTGCTGGAACAGGCTGCCCAGAGAGGTTGTGTCCCTGTCCCTGGAGGTGTTCAAGACCAGGTTGCATGGGCCCCTGGGCAGCCTGGTTGAGTATTAAATGTGGAGGTTGGCGGCCCTGCCTGTGGCAGGGGGGTTGGAGCATGATGATCCTTGAGGTCCCTTCCAACCCATTTTATGATTCTATGATTTTCTAAGATGTATAGAATTTTGAGTTACTTCAGCGTAGGATTTTGAGTTATGTCAGTTAGACCAAACAGTTCAGACTGGTCTCATCATTTTATAATTGTAGCCAAATGTTTCGGTGAACAAGAGACTATTGTATTATTTTAAAGATCAACTCAACGGCATCTATCATGTATGATATAATTTCATGTATGTATGCTGTTTACACTGTCTGCACTTGCAGACACAGTAATTTTATCTTGTATGTTTAATTAAATGGTATATCCATTGTAAATTTCTTGCATCAAAAATTCTGCTAGAATCTCTAATGTTCATTTTTAGCCCCATAATATTCAAAATTTTGCATGTTAAACAAGTTCAACACCTTACTCCCATCTGAAGATCCTCTGAGATCTCTCCAGTTGACCAGGAACGCTGATAGATGGTAGAAAGTTGCTCTGCTATCACCTTTGCCATCTTCCTCAGCACCATAGGGGTGTATCCCATCTGGCACCATGCACTTGTGGCAGTCCAGGTTGGGGTAGATCTCTAACTGTTTCCACCTGCTCCCCATCTGAGATTTCCAGGTTATGGGCTAGAGTACCCAGAGGATAAACTGGCCTGACTTCTAAAGACAGATGTAAAAAAGGCATTGAGAACCACAGCCTTTCCTTATCCTCACTGATTACGTCTCCTGATGCATGCAGTAATGGACGGAGATTTTCCTCAGCCCTCCTCATACTGTTCATATATTTGCAAAAAAATTTTTATTCTCTCTTACCCCAGTGGCCAAGTTGAGTTCAAGGAGGGCTTTTGCCTTTCTAATTTTCTCCTGCATATCAAAACAACTTCTGCCTGAGTTGCCCGTCCCTTCTTCTACAGGAGGTAGATTCTCTTTTTCTTCAGGAGCCTCGGGGAAAGTTCTCTGTTCATCCATGCCAGTCTTGCTCCCCTTAATATACAGATCTGAGAATCCAACTTCTTTCCTTCAAGATACATTACAACCATACTATTAAAGTTACTCTAATACTATATATGTGTCATGGTTTTGTAACTTCGCTATTGGTATTCCACATCATAACATCATGGACAAAAGAGAAGAACTACGTATCCCAGAGGACCTCACGGTCAGAGAAGGAAGACACATCACGGAAGATACGTCATCTGGTTGCGCGCGGTGCTTCTTCACTTTCGCTTGCTGCCGGGAGAGGAGTGGGTGTGCTTTCCAAGCCGGGCGCCTTCATCAAGTAAGGCTTTCGGTTTCGGAAACTCTCTCACTCTCTCTCTCTCTCCCTCTCTATCGCTCTTTCGCTCTCTCTCCCTCATTTCATTTGGTTTATTATACTTACTCCCAATTAGATTGTATTGTATCGTGTCATCTTGCATCCCAACATCATAGTTAGTAAAATAAGTTCTCCTTCTTAGATTGTTGCCACCGCTTCGTTTTTTTCTCGGGAAGTCAAGGGGGAGGGGGGCCCACAAGCCTACTGCCCCCCTGTCACGGGCACAGATCTATCTAGGTAACTCCGTGACAATATGAATTTAAAAAACATCACAAACAAGCGAACACAGCATATGGGGATGTTGGAAATATCCAAATGATTTATCAGGACAGTATCTCTGATAAAGCAGATTTTATTCGCAATTGCAATGGCAGGCCTCCTGCAAGAAGGAGAGCACACAGAGAAAAGTGTTACATCTTCTATGCCCTATTACTCGACGCTTATCTCTTTCCACCCTGGCTCCTCATTGGCTGAGTACTTCAGGTTCACAATCTTCCCAACGCTCAACTAAGCATAAATTGTTGCTAGCTAAGCATATGTTGCTAATTAATTAACTTCTCACACTTGGTCATTCAACACTTGGTCATTGCTTCTGGACATCTGCTCGTCCTTCCATAGAGATAAGCTTGGAACGAGGATAGAGGGGAGTATCTTGATGCCTGCCTGTTACATCCCAACCTATCCACAGAGTGAGGCAATCCATCCTTGTGTTGAACAGTAAGAAAGGGTTCAGTAAGAAAGGGTCTGCAGAAACTAAGGGTAAAAGAAAATTAGAAATAGTTTACAGAAGCAAATATGCAGAAGCTGTAAAAGAATGGGATAGTAACAAGATGGGATTAGCACAGGGGGGGGGAGGGTGTAGAAGAGATAAAGATGAGAGTGTGAATATAGCTCAAGAACACCAGGCAAGGAGGTGATAAGGTGTCCCGAGAGTAAATTAGAACTGGTTTGGGGGCTACCCCTCCCTCAGGGTCAGAAGTTTACAGCAAGGAAGACTACAGGCCTTCATCTAACAACTACCAGGAGCAGACCCCCACTGCTCATGACGCATGCGCAAGGGGGAGGGACCATATGCTAAGGAGGTCTCAGAAATGTAATGAATGTGTATATGAATTCCAGGAAAATCATTGATTACGTATTAGCTCTGCTTATATCTATACCACGTTTTTGTCCTGATGGCATGCAAGTTAGGAGGAGCTATCCCCCCTTGCACCCGGCTCTGTGCAGCATTGATTAAAACATACCTGATTTTATAACTACTTTGTGGTTTTAGAGCTTGATTCCGCAGGTCAATCTGGCACCCCAGATGGGACAATCTCTGTCTGGCTGCAGGACCAGCTGAGGAGGGGGATGCCTTAGGCTCGCCCCGAGGTTTCTCGGAAGGACTCCCCTTCCTCTTCTGATCACTGCAGGAATAGACAAGGACCATCTATCGGCAGACCACGTATGTGTATGGGAATAAGGGGAACCTGGGAATGAGGGGAACCCACAAGTCGTGAGGCGACGTCCTGCGCTAGGCATAGCCATTGTGCTGCCCTTGGGTAGTGAGCTCACAGGTTAGGTTAGGTTGCCGGCTGGGGTAGGAGAAAAGCTCCTAGGAGGGAGTTCCTACAAAAAAGAGGTTGCCGGCTGGGGTAGAAGAAAAGCTCCCGGGAGGGAGTTCCTACAAAGGTGGGCCCTGTAAGTTGTACGCGTGGGAAAGGGAGTAGTAATTCTCTCTTGGGTTGTTGTTTACAGTGGATTTGGGCAAATGATAACGTGGTGTCTTGTAGCAATAACAGCAGGATCCTAAGTTGTATAATTGTTGTTACCATCTGTTGCAAATGTCCGGTACCGTGTATTTGAACTATTGACGTATTCGTGACATCCTTTTAAAGTACCTGAATTAAGACTGTAACTTGAGCCGGCATCTGTGTGTGTGTGTGTGTGTGTGTGTGTATGTGTATGTGTGAGTGAGACACAGGATCTCTGTAGGGCGAGTGTGGAGTTCCGACCAGCGGTACCGTCCTCCCGCGAGGGAAACGGCCAGAGAGGAACGAAGCGAGTGACAACAATAATCGTTTGTTTTTCTCATGTGTCATTGTAATAGTAGAATTGCTATGCGCAGGCGCATGGAATGCTACTAAATATAGAGCTCAGGCAGGAGTAGGAATAAGAAGTTGCACTTGTAAAAGTTAGACGAGTAAATGAGATTCTAAGATTGGGATGAAGAAAGGGAGCAATGATTGGAGCATTTGCATTTGTTTGAGAGGTGTGTGTGCCTTCCTGTGGGGAGGAGGGGGTGTAAGGTGTTACTTGAGCTTTTGAATACGTGTACCTCCTCCTCCCTCAGCGTAGATCTTTCAGTGTATTAAGAAATGAGGGACAATATTGTCACTACGAAAAGTGAAAATGCTTTATTTGACCTTTTAGAAAAACATGGTGCTCGGCTCTCTTTATCAGGGGTGGGTTGGGCACGACAAAACTGGCACAACTTGCAGTGTTTCTCATACAAAATGAGGTTCGTACCCGAAAAGGGAAATCCTTTATTTGTGCAGTAGTCGGTGCTGCTTTGAAAGCAGCCGTGGAGTTACAAGTATTGCAGGAATCAGTTAAAGTAACACAAAAATTGGTTTAAAAAACAAAACAAAACAAAAAAACTCTGGTAAAATATTGTAATCAGTGGTGGTAACTGTACAAGTTAAAAGGTAAATGAAGTAACATGAACTGTACTGTTTGATTTGTGGGTTCTGAAGGGAATGGGAAAAATGGTTTTGATGGTATAAGTAAGTGTAATTGTTAATGGCATACAGAAGCATGATTGAGGGTATGTGGAAACGTAACTGAGGGTATGAATGGTGGACAAAGGAAAAAGGGTTAAAGAGATAGTGAGTTTATCTGTGCTGCCATGAGAGCAACCCCCCCCCTCCCGAGATTGCTGTTGTAAGCAGCCTTATTTTGCTAAGGGGGGAGGTGGGGAGGATGGAGCACTGGAAGTGAGAATGGCCTTCATGTGCAGAGATCTAGGAAACCCAAAATTCCAGTGTTAGCGCTGGAAGCCTTCGGAGAGGAGGAGGTGAAACTGAAATGTAATGCTAGTAGTATGATGAGAGTTTGGAAAGTGAAAAGTTTAGGAAGGACGCAGGCTGAGGAAGGCAAAGATGAGCAAGGTGTAACAGGGATGTCAGAACCAAAGAGAGGTGAGCAATATGAAATATATATAATAATAATGATAACTGACTGAGGAACAGAGATACTTGAGAATAGCAACAGCTGTTACTGTTGTGGCCATAGGACCCAGAGGTCCCCTCAGAAAGAGGTGGGGGGAGGGCCCTATAAGAGCCCAGGGAGGGTTCCATTCCCGCTGGACTGAAAAAAGTGTGCAAACTGCAGGGAAATGGGACAATGGTGGAACAATCCTACCAAGCTGAATGATGGGAAGCTGGGAGAGCAGGATAAAGAGGTTCATATTCTGGTGGGGACAGGGTGCCTCTTACCACCACTGATGATTTTGCAGCAGTAGTAGGAGCTACTGCCCAACAAGAAAGAGCTTACCTTTCTGGGATTAATTAAATATAGACTGAGAAAATATGCCAGGTTCTCCAAAACAGTTACTCTGGCAAGACTTATTAGAACAAATGGATGCAGGGATTAAATTCAATAGAACTGGAGCTAAGGGTCAAACAATAATAAAATTTTAAGTCTGGCTTCAGCACAAACTGGGAGAAACAATGTTTTACCCTCAGAAGTTACAGAAATCTTAAATAACGTATGCTTAGGAGTGTGGATATCAGGAATACCTGGCAGAGCCAAAATGCAACCCTAAATAGAAGTTAAGTTAAAAGTGGAAGTAGTTAAAAGCTAGCCCAGTCAGGGTAAAGCAGTGCCCTTTGAGGATACGTGACTATAGAAAGATAAAAGAAATAATAGATAACTTTTGGAATTTGGATTAATCAAGTAATAGAATTGTTGCATGCATACCCTCCATGGTGGCAAATCCATACACTTTATCAACCAAGTTAAGGAATGAGTAGGTGGAGTTTACCTTCTGGATTTGAAGGATGCTTTTTCTGCCTGATGTGGCCAAAAGAAGCCTAAAGTTATTTGCCTTTGAATAGGAAACCCCTAATATGGGGAGAAAAAGACTCAGTTAACCTGGACAGTGTTACCCAGGGTTGTGAGAACAGCCCAATGATTTTTGAGCAATTTGTGAGCCTGAGATTTGGGTTCCTCCTTCCCACAGCGGAGCTTCACTGCAGTACGTGGATGCCACAAAAAGAAGAGGACTGTGTGAAATGGACTGTGAGTTTGCTGAATTTCTTTGTTTAAATGATTATCAAGTTTCTCAACAGAAGGCACAAATAACTCAATGGCAAGTGATGTATCTGGGATAGGAGATTACAGCTGGACTTTGAACCTTAAGGACTGCCAGGAAAGAAGCCATCTGCCAAACTCCTGAGCCACAAAGTGCCAAGGAACTCCGTACAGTCTTAGGAATGACAGGATGGTGCTGACTGTGGATACACAGCTATAGACTGTTGGTAAAGCCCCTTTGTGAAGTGAGTAAGAGATGGCCAGAGTGGTTGAGGGTAGTGGCTGCACTAGTGCTTAATATTCAAGAAGCCAGTAAACCTAGGCCAAAGAATAACAGTTTTAATATCTGTTACAGTGTCTACTGTATTGGAGGTTAAAGGGGGCATTGGCTCTCACCCCAAAGGTTCCTGAAATACGAGGCCATTCTGGTAGAGCAGGACGACATAGAAATAATTGTAACTAATATTGTCAACCCAGCATCTTTCCCTAGCGGAACTCCTAGAGAACCAGTATTCCATGTCTGCTTTGAAACAGCTGAAGCTACAGACTGTTGTCAGTTGGACCTGAAAGATGAATCCTTAGGAGATGCAGAAGACACATGGTTTACTGATGGAAGCAGTTTTGTTAGACAAGGAAACTGTAAGGCAGGATATGCAGTAACTGCTACTGACAAGGTAATCGAAGCACAACCATTACCTGTGGGGACTTTCCCTCAGAAGGCTGAAATAGCTGCCTTGACAAGAGCCTGAAATATATGAATGGATGCTAATTATGTATTTGGGATGCTACATGCTCATAGTACCAAAGAACATGGCTATTATACACTGTAAAGGACATCAGAAAGGTAACACTGGATCAGGTGGCAGAACAGGTAGTTGAAGAAGGCTTTAATTCCAGACGGTAAACTTAAATTTCTGAATCTGAGTTAGAACCTGTAAAATATTCTAAAGAAGATTGGAATCTAATTAATGATTTAGAAGGGAGAAGAGAGCAAGCTGACAGATGGGTACACGCCTGGATGGACACATTGTTGTGCCCGTTAGTATTTTATGGAAATTGGTTCTAAGGGAAGATAAGAAAATGTATAGGCAAACAGGCATTACAAAGTATGATCCTAGTACCAGGAACAGAGTAGAAGTGGGCCTATTGGGAAAGGAAACCTTCCAGGGCAACAATGGCAAATTGATTTCTTGGAACACCCAAGAAAAGGGGGGTATTGAGATCAGGAGCTCAGGTGGGTCTAGGGTTTGAACATATAGGGATAAATAAGCTAGCTTTGAAAACTAGGGAAGGAGAACAACATCTCAACATTTCATGGTCAGCTGTGCAAACACAAAGAAAGGAACAACACAAGATAAATGACTGTGACCGGTTTCAATGCACCGTAAAGCGGTCAGACCGAGGAAGACGTCTAGCCTTCGCAAGGAAGACTTCTGACTTCATCCCCATGACCACCAGAGGGAGATCCCTACTACGGACAACGCATGTGCGAGGGGAGGGGTAGTATGTAAATGAGTTTCTGGAAGAACAATGGATATGTGAATGGGTTCCAAGAATTTCTGCTGAGTATGTATGGCTTTGGCTTCTAAATTTGTAGTGCTTCTTCTGGCTTGTGTGCAGGTCTGGTGGAGCAATCCCCCTGTGCCTGATTGATTGAGCAATCATCAAATAAATCATACCTGCTTTACAACCTGCTTGGGTTATAGAGTTTATTTCCAGAAGTCAATTTTGGCACCCCAGATGGGACACTCTCTGTCTGGCTGCAGGACCATCTGAGGATTGGGACGCCTCAGGCGCGCCCCGAGGTTTCTCGGAAGGACTCCCCTTCCTCTTCTTATCACTGTGGGGATAGACAAGGACCATCTGTCGGCAGACCAGGTATGTGTATGGAAATAAGGGGGCCCATAAGTTGTGAGGAGGCATCCTGCGCTAGGCATAGCCATCATGCTGCCCCATGGGAGGTGAGCTCACAGGTTAGGTTAGGTTGCCGGCTGGGGTAGGAGAAAAGCTCCCAGGAGGGAGTTCCTACAAAGGGGACCTGTAAGTTGTATGCGTGGAAAAAGAGTAACAACGTGGATTTTTGTGGCAATAATAGCAGGACTCACAGGTTGTATAATTTCTATAACCATCCGTTGTAAATGTTCGGTACCGTGTATTTGAACTACTGATGCATTCAAAAAATTCTTTCAAGCGTTCTAACTCAGACTGTACTTAAGCTGGCATTTGTGTGTGTGTGTGTGTGTGTGTGTGTGTGTGAGTGAGTGGGACGTGGCAGAGCCATGAAGTGAGTGCAGAGTCCCTAGTCTGTGGTTCCGTTCTCCCGCGAGGGAAATGGCCGGAGAAGGACGGAGTGAAAGACGATTCTTTGTGTTGTCTGTCCGTTGTTTGTATGTATTTTATAGACTGGAATAAGGATGGGAGTTTGTACTCTATAGATTGGGAAGAGGGACCAGAGGAAAGGTGTACATTCCACCCGACAAATGAATGTTGGCCCATTTATGTTATACTTTGTTTAGTGTGTGAGGAGGTGTACCAGGGCTGGTGGCATCATTTGTGTCCAGAGTGCCATTGTGACTGATGGATGGAGCATTGGGGATTAGTGTGGGGAAATTCTGGAGTATTGAGAGTTACTTGTGGAAGTTTTAAGGCAGTAATGAACTGATAAGAATATTGTAAACATCATGGGAGGCTCCCAGGGGAATGAAATTCCCAAACAATCCCGTTCGGAATGCGTATTGGTATATTGATGGGATATTGCGGGGGAACCTGGAGGCACCCTGAGTAAGGAAACTTTAATCAAGTATTACAATCAGTGGTGGTTGATATATAACTTTGAAGATGAAAAGAAGTGGCCCCAGAATGGGACCCTAAACTATAATACCTTCTTACAGTTACTGTTATTCTTAAGGACGGAAGGTAAATGAAGTAACATTAACAGTTTTTATAATTGAGTGCTTTAATCACGAGACTAAGTATTGGATGTTTGTGGAAACTGAAGAACTGTATTGTTTGATTAGTGGGTTCTGAAGGGAATGGGATAAACAGTTTTGATGATATAATGGCATACAAAAGTGTGACTTGAGGGTATGAATAGTGGACAGAGAGAAAAGGGTTAAAGAGAAAGTAAATTTATCTGCGTTGCCATGAGAGTAACCCCCCCCCACCCCGCATGGTTCCCCCGCGAGCAGAACTCGAAGTGAGAGAGAGACGGAGTGAGAGAGTGCTGTTGTAAACAGCATTACCTGTGAAGGGGGTGGGAGGTGGAGAGGACGGGGCACTGGAAGTGAGAACAGCCTTCATCTGCAGAGATCTAGGAAACCCAAAATTCCAGTGTTAGCACTGGAAGCCTTCGGAGAGGAGGAGGTGAAACTGAAATATAATGGTAGTGGTTTATGTAATAATTAGAGTTTGAAAAGTGAAAGGTTTGGGAAGGATGCAGGCTGAGGAAGGCAAGGTGTAACAGGGATGTCAGAACCAAGGAGGACAGAAATCAGATCCACTGGTTAAATTGCAGCTAGGAGAGCAGGATAAAGATGTTTATTTTCTGGTGGGGACAGGTGCCTCTTACCACCCATAGATGATTTTGCAGCAGTGGTAGGAGCTACTGGCCAACAAGAAAAAGCTTACCTTTTGGGATCAATTAAATATAGGCTGAGAAAATAAGTAGGAATACATAAATTCTTGTACATGCCAGGTTCTCCAAAACTATTATTCTGGCAAGACTTATTAGAACAAATGGATGCAGGGATTAAATTCAATAGAACTGGAGCTAAGCGTCAAACAATTAACTGATTGAAAATTATAAGTCTGGCTTTAACACAAACTGGGAAAAACAATGTTGTACCCCCAGAAGTTGCAGAAATCTTAAATAAGGTTTGCTTAAGAGTGTGGGTATCAGGGATATCTGGTAGAGCCAAAATGCAGCCCTAAGCAAGAGCTAGAGCTAGCCCAGTCAGGGTAAAGCAGTGCCCTTTGAGGATATGCAACTGTAGAAGGATAAAAGAAATAATAGATAACTTTTGGATCTCGGATTACTAATTGAATGTGAATCCAAATATAATACTCCTATCTTGCTGATGAAAAATTGGATAGCAAGTGCTATAGTTTGGTACAAGATTTGAAGGCAAGTAATAGAACTGTTGAATGCATACACTCCATGGTGGTAAATCCATGCACTTTATTAACCAAGTTAGGGAAAGAGTAGGTGGAGTTTACCTTCTGGATTTGAAGGATGCTTTTTCTGCCTGATTTGGCCAAAGGAAGTCTAAGGTTATTTGCCTTTGAATAGGAAATCCCAATATGGGGAGAAAAAGACTCAGTTAACCTGGACAGTGTTACCCAGGGTTGTGAGAACAGCCCAGTGATTTTTGAGAACTGGTCAACTCGTGAGCCTGAGATTTGGGTTCCTCCATCCGACGGTGGAACTTTACTGCAGAACGTGGATGCCAAGAAACAAAAGAGAAATTTGTGTAATGGACTGTAAGTTTGCTGAATTTCCTTGTCATCAAGTTTCTCAACAGAAGGCACAAATAACTCAACGACAAGTGACGTGTCTGGAATAGGAGGTTACAGCTGGAGTTTGAATTGTAAGGTCTCCCAGGAAGGAAACAATCTGCCAGACTCCAGAACCTCAAACAGCTGAGGAGCTCCAGACTTTCATGGAGATGACAAGGTGGTACCGCCTACAACTATAGAATACTGGTAAAACCCCTCCATGCCCTTTTGAAATCCTGTTGTCCAAATGTCCTCATACAGGTTGAAAAAGACAAATAACAACAAGGTTTACCTGTGGCAATTAGACACAGACTCCGTTGTTAGTGCAGAACAAGAACTTTTATTGTGTGTAATGAACTTGAACAATATGCACTTGGTCAAGTGCCTTATTAAACGTGACCCTCTTGCCAATGCGTGCGGCAGTGCTGGATCTTCCATCCTGCCCTGAAGTAGATGGTGCTGGAGCTGGGCTTGTCCCTCTTGTGCCATCCCGTGGCACCCAGTCTGCGAGTGTTGGACCGAGGCACCAGCTCTGTCAGCCTCATCTCAAGTCCACTGTACCTCATCGGCGTCTCTCTGTAGTGGGTGATGAGGTCGTAGAGGCTGTCAAATACCATGTTGTCAGTTAAAAAGAACCTGTGGATGTTGGTGTCCTGCCGCCAATGGATGCGGAAATGCTGCACTTTTTCATCACACCAGATGGACAGAACATAGTCTCCAACGAATGTCTCACTCTCCCTGACCAGGAAGGAGCCATCAGGTGCCCCCATCTTGGTGCAGTACTCCGTTAGCAGCCGCTCAGCGACGTGCCGCCCACCGTGCCCTGCTCCCAGCTTGCCATGGAACCAATCCTGCGCGAGATGCAGCTCGATGTTGGCGCTCACCTCCTTTTGTGGAGGTCATCTCCCCTGTCTGTTCCTGGTTGGGACAACATAAACTGGGTTCCATACATAGTTGATGGAATCTGCCACCATTTCGCAAACAGCCTTCTGCTCCTTTGTCACACATGAACCCATGGCTCCTTGCCAGTAACCGTCCTTAAAGCCACCTCATGGTTCGGCAGGGCTTGCCAGTAGTCTTTATAGCGTTTGCTCACACCCATGCTAGGTGTACAAGCTAGACAACTCCTTAGCATGTTGAGAGGGTCTGTCTGGTATGAATAGTTACAATCTTTCAGTTTTCTCCCTGCATGTCTGCTGAACTTGTTTACAACTCCTAAGGTCTTTTGCTAGACAGAGCAAGGATGACTTCATTTTCTCCCGATAATATACAAATTAAAGGAATTGAAGTAAGGGACATGGACAAATTAACTGGGGGGGGGGGGGGGGGGGGGGGGGAGGAGGAGGGGGGAGCTTGGGAAGTACGTAGAAACAGGGATTGTAAAGAAAGAAAGAAATTGGGAAGAACAGTAGCAGTTGCACTAGAGCTGGATGATATAGAAACTAATATTGTCAACCCAGCATCTTTCTTACTGAAACTTCTGAAGAACCAGCACGAACCCTTAGAAGATGCAGAAGACACCTGGTTTACTGACAGAAGCAGTTTTGTGAGATAAGGAAACTGTTAGGCAGGATATGCAGTAACTGCTACTGACAAGGTAATTGAAGCACAACCATTACCTGTGGGGACTTTCCCTCAGAAGGCTGAAATAGCTGCCTTGACAAGAGCCTGAAATATGCTAATTATGCATTTGGGATACTACACGCTCATCGTACCATCTGAAAAGAGCAGGAATTGCTCACACGCAAGGAAAAACATAATGATGTAGATCTACCAAAGAGCGTGGCTATTAGACATTGTAAAGGACATCAGAAAGGTAACACTGTACAGGAAACTGGAAATAAGATAGTGGATCAGGTGGCAGAACAGGTAGTTGAAGGGGCTTTAATTCCAGATGGTAAACTTAAAAATATCCTAAAGAGGATAGGAATCTAATTAATGATTTAGAAGGAAGAGAGCAAGCTGACAGATGGGTACACACCCAAATGGACACATTGTTTTGCCCTTTGGTATTCTATGGAAGTTGGTTCTAAGAGGGGATAAGAAAATGTATTGGGCAAACAGACATTACAAAGTATGATCCTAGTTCCAGGAACAGGGTACAAGAGGCTCTATTGGGAAAGGGAACCTTCCACAGCAACAATGGCAAATTGATTTCTTGAAACTCCCAAGAAAAGGGGGGTATCACTGTATGTTGGTACTAACTGATACCTTTTTGGGATGGCCAGAGGTATTTCCCTGTAGGACAAATAAGACTCGGGAGGTCACAAAAACGGTGTTACATGAAATAATTTCAAGGTTCGGGGTTCCTGTAGCAATCTAATTGGATCGAGGCCCACATTTTCTTTTGCCAAGGTGGTCCAATAAATAAGCACGTTATTGGGAATTGATTGGCAATTGCATACACGGTATAGACCACAGTCAAGTGGACAGATGAAAAAATGAATCACCTGATCAAATTACAGATAGTAAAACTTGGCCAACAGGCTGAGATTTCCTGGCCACAGGCACTGCCTTTGGCACTTTTGAGAATTCGGACTAAACCCCGAACCAAAGAAGGACTAAGCCCGTATGAGATTCTTTATGGGCAATCTAATACTGTACAAGAGGAAATCTCTATACAGGTGGGGGATGAGATGTTGAGTGAGTATGATTATTAATCAGAGTTGTTGTGTATATATAGGTGACACTCAAAAAAACAGAGACTGAACTGCAAGCCGTATGGGAACGTACCAAGTTACATCACCAAATTTACATAGATAATACTTCTTTTGGTGTTACAGAATTATGGAAAAAGCTCACTAATTAGATACCTAATTTTGCATGGTTAAAGCAGCTCTTTATGGCTTGCATTATAGTAATTGCTTTGCTTATGTTAGTATGTATTTCTCTGCACTGCATATTATGGCTGTGTAAGGGTTCAGAGAATAGCTATGAGGACTGGTAGAAACACAGGCTAAGACAGAAGATGGAAAATGGGAGTTATTTCAGGAATTCTCCTTCTCGAAATGGGATCATCTAGCAAAGGGTTTTGCTAGGCTTAAGAAAAGGGGGGATTGAGATCAGGAGCTCAGGTGGGTCTAGGGTTTGAACATATAGGGATAAATAAGCTAGCTTTGAAAACTAGGAAAGGAGAACAACATCTCAACATTTCATGGTCAGCTGTGCAAACACAAAGAAAGGAACAACACAAGATAAATGACTGTGACCGGTTTCAATGCACTGTAAAGCGGTCAGACCGAGGAAGACGTCGAGCCTTCGCAAGGAAGACTTCTGACTTCATCCCCATGACCACCAGAGGGAGATCCCTACTACGGACAACGCATGTGCGAGGGGAGGGGTAGTATGTAAATGAGTTTCTGGAAGAACAATGGATATGTGAATGGGTTCCAAGAATTTCTGCTGAGTATGTATGGCTTTGGCTTCTAAATTTGTAGTGCTTCTTCTGGCTTGTGTGCAGGTCTGGTGGAGCAATCCCCCTGTGCCTGATTGATTGAGCAATCATCGAATAAATCATACCTGCTTTACAACTTGCTTGGGTTATAGAGTTTGTTTCTGCAAGTCAGTATCGCTGTCTGTTGGTACTAACTGATACCTTTTATAGTGGCCAGAGGCATTCCCTTGTAGAACTAATAAGGCACATGGGATAACTAAAGTATTGTTACAGGAGGTTATTCCAAGATGTTGACAACTACTTGGACTGTCAAGGAAAGTGCACCATCGAAAGATAAACTCATAAGGAAAGGATGATCTTAATGTACATGGGGTGGTGTCTGTGGCAAGTTGATGATGTGTGCTGTTACAATTTGTATTTTGGTTTTAATAGTACTATGTTTTGTGATGTTGTGGGTGGTAATGTTGTACCTCAATTTGTTTAAATGTATTATTGTAACTTTTCTCCCTTCTATTTGAATCAACCTTATATTTTCCATATTTAACAGTGGCTGCTATTAAGGAAAGTGATAACACTCTCATTAGTAGGATATAATACAGGATAACATAGCTTCTTGAAGGCCCTTATCCCCATCTTAGGAGTAGCATGGCTGGAAAGAGCTATAGTAAATATATCTACCACTTTAGAAATAATTGAGAATGCAATGGCAGATGCCCTATGGGCAGTCTGAGAGGAAGTATCCTCTCTATCCAAAATTGTATTACAAAACAGAACGGTGCTTGATTTGTTAACTGCAAAGGTGGAAAGTGAGGCTTATTTTGGGACATGTTAAAGAAGAATGAAATAATCTAGCAGGTAGGGGTCCTGCTAGATTAAAGAAAAGGGGGGAATTGAAGAGTAAGAAAGGATTCAGTAAAAAGGGGTCTGCATAAACTATAGGTAAAAGGATTAGAAATAGCTTACAGAAGCAAATATGCAGAGGCCACTAGACGAATGGGATAGTAACAAGATGGGATTAGGACAATGCGGGGGGGGGGGGGGGGGTAGGAGAGATAAAGATGAGATTGTGAAAACAGCTCAAGGACACCAGGCAAGGAGGTGATAAGGTGTCTCAAGAGTAAGTTAGAACTGGTTTGGGGGGTACCCCTCCCTCAGGGTCAGAAGTTTATAGCGAGGAAGACTACGAGCCTTCAAGAGGAAGACTACAGACCTTCATCCAACGACCACCAGGAAGAGACCCCCACTGCTCATGACACATGTGCGAGGGGGAGGGACCGTATGCTAAGGAGTTCTCAGAAATGTAATGAGTATTTATATGAATTCAGGGAAAATCATTGATTATGTATTAGCTCTGCGTATATGTATACCAAGTTTTTGTCCTGATGGCATGCAAGTTAGGAGGAGCTATCCCCCTTGCATCTGGCTCTGCGCAGCGTTGATTAAAACATACCTGATTTTATAACTACTTTGTGGTTATAGAGTTTGATTCCACAAGTCACAAGAGTTCTGAAAATTCCTCATGAGGTGCAGGATGTCATTCCATGGTTTACATAATGAAAGCACCACAAGCTCAAGAGAAATTACAGCCACAGTCATATATTGCAATTGTGATTTTTGAAGGTAACAGCAGAACCATTTCGTCTTATCTTATTCCCTGCAGTTAGTAGAAAAGCACATTGGAAGATCATGCTGGTGCTTGTGCAAGTCTGATGACAGGCTGTACAAGCAGCATTTGTTCCATTGCACACCCAGCTGCAAATGCTTTGCCACAGCCACATTTCTTCACAGAGACCACCACCAAGTGCTGTAGTGAACTGCAAGCATGCTGCTTCAGTTTCTTGTAAGAACACCTACAACACTTACAAGGCTTGGAATTCACACACTAAGTGACCATACACTAAGTTTTCAGATACAGTTAGAGTAACAGCAGACGTAGCATGGCAAACTTCAGTTTTTTTTCCACACAGAGCTGGTTGAAGGATGCCCCTCTCACATGAAGGCACAGAGGACCAGCACACCGGCTCCCCAGGCCTACTGCGTTGCTGATGTCCTGTTATGCCCCTCATGAGCTGTTTAGGCCACAGCCGTCAGGCCATCAGTGCAAAGCTCATTAAGAACTACCACAGCAAGGACATTATTCTTCCCTCTTGGCTGTAATCACTGCCGTGGCACGAGGACTCATATCAGCTCCGCCCGCCCACTCCGCCCCTCAGCCCCCGAGCCCCCGCTCGATGGGCCGCTTCAAAGAAACGCCCACCCCGCTTTGCCCCCTTCTGATTCGTCAGAACGCCAGGGGCAGAAGCGCAATGTGATTGGCCAGCGGCGTAGTCACTCAGTGGCACGACCGCAGGCTCGGTTGTAGTTTGACGCCGCCGTTGTGGATGTGTGCGAGTGCGCGCTCGCGGGAGGGGGGTGCGCGGCCAGGTCGTTAGGCGGTCGGCAAGCAGCGCATGCTGGCTGGGGCCGGCTCCCCGCTCCGCCATGGCCTGTCACGTGACGGGATTCAGTGGTTACAGCTGAAGCGGCGGCCTTCTCACCGCCCCTACTTCTCGCGCGCCGCCCGGCGGTGACCGTTTCGCTTTCATTTCCCGGAGGCCGAGGGCGAACGGCGGCGCGGAGAGGCCTGCAGTACCACCCCCATCCGCCCCGCCCCGCGCGGCCCCACCCCCGCGGGCTCGCGGTGAACTGAGATTCCCCTTCCCCTCCCCCGCCTGGCACACCCACACCACACACACACACACACACCTTTGCCTTCTCGTCGTCCTCCTCCTCCTCCTGCTCCTCCTCCAGCTCTTGGAGAGAGAGAGAAAGAGAAAAGCAAAGAAAGAGGTGCTGAGCCTGGGCCTCCCGCACCGCGCCGCCGCGCACAATATGGAGGAGCTGGTGGTGGAGGTGCGCGGCTCCAACGGGGCCTTTTACAAGGTACCAGGCGCTCGGGCTGGGCCGGGTCGGGCTGGGCCTCAGGGAAGGGAGCGGGGCCTGGGACGGGAGGAGAAGGAGGAGGCGGCTGCTGCGGCGGCTGCGGCTGCGGCTCCTCCCCGCGTGGAGGGAGAGTGGAGCCCCGGGGCAGGAGGGAGGAGTGGAGGCCGCTGCGGGGCCATCGCCGTGCCCGGGAGGCGGGAACAGCGCCGCCGGGGAGATGTGGCCCTGGGGCTTAGAGCTCTGTGGGCAGTGGAGGGAGGGAAGGCCCCGGCCGCAGAGGAGGCCTCGGGCCTTCGCCATTGTGGGAAGGGGAGGCCCTGGTGCTGTTGGGGCGGGTGAGGAGGCCAAGGGCCTTCGTCTCGGCGTCGGAGCGAGGAGGGCCGGGGATGGGGCGTTACTTGTTAAATCCTTAGTTTTTGTCGCTACTTAAGGAAAGTCTTTCTCGCTGTCCAGGTTCCCGGGAGAGCTGTATTGCTGGTGCACGGAGTTTAAGGCGGGGGAGGAGAGGGGTGCTTGTTCCATATACGTTCACAATAAGAGCTGTTGTCAATTATTTTTCTTAATGCCATGGCTGGGGATGTTGCATATTGTGCATTAAAGAGAGTGTTGCTTGACCAAAAATGTTTGCTGAGCTGCTAAATGCATCTTACTAGCCATTGCACCTTTTACTGAAATTACTGAACAGCATTCCATGTTTGTTTCCAAATCTGTATGCTGAATAAAGCTATCGCTGATTCTTCGATACGCATGTTGTGTTCTTAATATTTCTGTAAATACCGTGTAGTATTGTCGTGGCTTTGCTTTTGTTAGGATGCATTAATTAGTGTATTATTAGGGTGCAAGATGTGGTTTTACCCTGTTCACTGAAAACCCAAGTTTGAGCGTGGTGAATTTGGGCCTACTATCATTGTCACGTATACCTGTTACAAACATACTAGAAGCACTCCTCAGTCGTTTTCTGTAAGTTTACTGTTATTTAAATGTTGTAGTATTTTTAAAATTTAGACGTTGTTATTGTGCAGCATCAAATATTTATGTTAGTAAGGAAAGAAGAGGTAGAATTTCACACTCTGTTAATGTGGTAGGGTAGACTGGTATCCAAATGATACAGGTCCAACACCCTTGACTTGAGTTTTTTCCATGGAGACAATTTAATAACTTATTTCTCAAATGCATTTGTTAATTCTCATTCTGGAGAAGTTTAAAATAAACGAATAAGGAAAGTATGGAAGAAGTCTGAAAGCTTGGTACACAGATATATTCTTCAGGTTTGCAATGTTGAAGTTAAAGTCCTGGATCTGCATATCACTTCCTGTAATTAAGTTATTTAGTGCTTTGAAAAATCAGCTTTGAGGTTTTTAAGGGTATAGTATTTACTTAGGAAAAAACACAGGCATAAATGTGTTACTTCAGAGAGAAGGTCTAATGAGGCTTTCATCAAGTTATATGACAGTATTTCTACAATAATGCAAAATAAATGATACTAAAAATGATATTGTACATTCTTTAGTAACCAATGTTGTTAAAGAAACCAGAGAGAATATAAAACTTCTGTGAAGTTTTTTTTTTTTTAAGTCAAATGTAGTTCTAATGTCATTATGTTCTTTTTCTCTTTCCTCCAAAACATGTGCACGCTTCTGATTGTAGTCAAGGTAATAATTACAGATAAGCATATACTCATAGCAGTTTATTCCTTACATGTAGTTCAGTGTATCTAAGTTATGATATGGGCACTGCCTCCAAATTGTGTATTATGTTTGCCTTTTAACTTTTAGAAATTCAAATAGAAGAATTTTACTTTTTTTTTCCCCTCCCTTCCTTAGTCTCTAAGGATTCATTGGGATGGATTGGTTGAATTATCTAAGGGAACTTAAATGGGACATGAAGGTTTATTATGCTTCACCTGTACTGTCTGACTAGATGGCGCATTACATTTAAGATAAATGGAGCAACAGATTAAGTTTTTTAGTTGTTAAAAAAGCAATCTCATGAAGTATTACTCAGTGTAGATCAGCAGTTTTCCTCCAGCCTAAATTGCTGGGGTTTTAGTTACAGATCTTTCGTGTATTGTAATGTTTGGGTATCATGCTTCTATTAAATAATTTATCTGAATGTTTTCTTTCTTTTGAGTTTTATGCTTGTCTTGCAGATCTGGGATTTGATTATAAAAATCATTTGATTGGTCCACCATAACAAGGAGTCTAGTGATGTTAGGCATGGACATAATTGCAATATTAATTTTTTTTTGTTGTTTAAAAAGTTTCTTTAAGCAGTCTCCTTAGAAATGTTTTACAAGAATAACACAAAACATACCTAAAGCAAAATGTTTTAATTCCATCTCATGGTCTACTGGTACTTAGTGGTAGTTTCTTTGGCTTGAAATCATTCTTTTGATCTTCATCATTATACGTAAATATTTTGGCAAAAAAAAATCCTGCTGCTATGAGGATGTAGAGGGAAGGAACATGAGGCTGCTAGAGTCGTGAATGGGTGGAGTGGTACAAATAAGTACCTCATTTCCCCTTGAGGCTTTCATAGATTCTCTAAAGACTATATGAATTCAAGTGCATAAGCATGTTCTGATTTTGAGTGTTCCCAGCAACATCTTGATCTTGAAAGTACAAAACTGGTGCCTAATTGTCTCCTAGACGCTACTGAGAGCCATAAACTAGGGTTTTCTTTGCTTATGTTACCTGTGGGACTTGATCCCAAATGCATGCTGAGATGTATCTAAAGGGATCGTGTTCCACGCATAATACAGGAGATGCTTTTGGTACTTCAGTAAGTAGAGTATGCCTTCAGAATGTAGAAGGTTTTAATTCAAGTTTCATACTGGTCAGGTACATTGTTTCACAAGAGTTTTTGAATGCATCATTTTGTTAGCTGGGTACTAATTCTTTCACAGAGTAATGATTTAATTATGTTAAGAATGCTTTGCAATTCCATGAACTTTTTTCACTTTCCCATATGAATTATTCCATGGAAAGTACAATGCAGTCGATAAACATGATTTAGGAATAATCAGTAATTTGGTGCCTGAAAATGCTTTGTTGTGACTTAATAAATATATTAATCTATTTATTAATTATATTTTATTAATAATATATTAATATATTTATTAATTATAAAATATATTGCTTGGCCAAGAATCCCTGAGAATGAAAGATTAAATACCGTTATTTACTTCTAAGAGTATTCCAGCAGCCAGGGGTGTGTATCTTAAGGGGAGGGAACTGACCTTTAGCTGCCCTCAGCTAAGTAGCTAAATTGTGGAGGTGCATGCTGTTAGGGTACATCATTTCACATCATGCTGGTTCACATAGGTATATAATTGAAGGTTTTCACATTCTTATTCTCAGTCTGTTGTCCAATCTTTCCAGCACTAGCTTTAGATATTATTTCCTTTGAAAAGGAAATATGGTGGATGTCTTTCTAGCATGGGATTTATTTATTTTTTTTCTCCATTTTGGGAGTAATAATCTCTTGTAATCTCTGCTGGAGACAGGAAACATCCTGTTGGAGGCAGCATACCACATTAGCAAGCATCTTCATTCTCTTTGTTCATTCACCGTCCTTCAGAGGATGATAGTCTGTACTACTTTTTCTGATTCACTTTTCATTTCTGTGACTTTTATTTTCCTGGCCTGCCTTTTTGTATGGTGTGCCTTTTCTCAGGTTTGATTTGCTGTTCCTTATGACTCTTTCCTTGCAACAGGTATAAAACGTTACAAAACTGCTAGGCAGATGTAGATGCTGATTTGTATAAATGTAACAATCTTTTGTCTTTGAGAACATATTTTTGCCTATTCTCACTTCTTTGATTATTGATTTTCTGTTATTAAAATGGTTGACTGTGTTTCTGTCTGATGTAAGGGTTAGGGAGGACAACAACAGCACTTAATGGCAGCTAGAGCCTCTGTTCGTTCCTTAGAAGTGTCTGTCACACCATTTAGTGCATAAATAAGTATATAGGTGTCTCCAGTAATTCTTACTTTCTATTTAGTAATTCATAAAACTTAGACCATATCTTTATCATTCAGCTCTTCTTAGAATGTCAGTGTTCATATGTGTGAGAAAGACCAGATATGTCGCTGTTTGATTGTAATCTTTTTTTTGTTTATGTCTGAAGCATGGAGAAAAATGCTAATAATAACTGAAAGTCAAATCTGGTGTAGGAAATGTGCCACGATTTGATTTTTCATATCAGAGGAACAAGCAGTCCTAGCCGCTGTAAAACTTGCTTCTATTTACAGGAAAAAAAGCACAACGTCTAGTGATTTGAATTTCTTTTTATGTACTCTTAATTTGATGTCACTGCAGTTAGTGATATTGTAGCTGCTGTAGTCAGTGTTCTATTTCCTTATTTTAGTTCTATCTAGTTTCACTTTGTTTTTAGTGCTTCTTGTGTGTGTTCATATTTGTGGTAGCCAGTGTTCTGTCCCTTCTTGCGTGTGCATTTCAAGTCCACATATATGCACCTTTAGGCTTGAATTTCCATGCCCAATTTGGACTGGTTATTTCCAGAAAGACTGAGGATTGCTTGCTGTGCTTTTAATAGCAGTTTGTGTGAAATCAGTACCTATCCTTTGCCTTCAGTGGTGTCTGGGACTGGCTTGTCCTGTTATTGTGAATTTGACTTGTGATGCTAATGATCTGTTGCTTCCTTTCAGCATTGTGTGTAGTTTTCTCTGGTATGCGTAATAAAAATACAGTTGTGTTAAGCATTACTTTCAGCTTTCCAAGTGCTTTAATGATTAAGTTGTTTTTTTTACAGCTACTTACAAAACTTGATGTTTCAAAACATTACTGTTTGTACTTAGAAATGCACGGATGCTTAAGTGTACAAACTTAGTGCTTAAATTTTACTTAATACAGATCTGTTTAACTTCTTATACCTGTGGAAAATAGATATAATGTTGTGGTACAGGCTGTAAAAACTGATCTGATCAAGGTACCAGATTGTTTTTTTTGATGTCACAAGATTGGAACTGCAGAACAAGGAAAACCAGCTTTCTGTGATTGGATAGAATTAGGGAACTGTATGTTTAGGCTATTAATATATTTTGTCTGATTGTTTTCTAAGCGTAACATTCATTATAGAAGTAGACTGAGGTGTTGTATATGTTGTATATTTGAATTGAGATATTTTGCTCGGAATTCTATGTAAGATCAGCAAGGCTAGAAGTTAAAGAGCAAGTAAGTAAATCAGTGTTTTTGTCCCAGCTGGAGGAAAAAGCAGATATTCTATCTGTTTCTGTGACTCTGTTGAAGTTTCTGTTTCTGTTGACTCCTTTGAAGTCAGTGAGACTTCTGTACTGATGCTGCTTGTTCGTGGTCAAAAATTCTTGATTCAGGCATGTTCAGATTTCTGGGTTGAGGCCAAAGCAATGTTGAAGATCTTAAGAGGAGCCTTCATAGTAGCTGGAAAGTGAGGAAACACTATAATAATTAACTTGTAAACCTTTGCACATTATTGAGATCATCTTCAGCCTAATGAAGCTCACCCTTATTTTACTGTGTGACAGACAGTAACTGACACATGCTCTCCAACTGCTGTACTAGCTAATAAGTCTTTAAAATAGGACATGATGTTAAATTAAAAACAAAGATTGCCCATAGTTAAATATTCTTTTAATTAGCTATTTGCTTTACATTTTCCAGCTTTTATAAGTGGTAGAGTGTTGAAAGGTGATAGATTAGTCCGCAGCTTGATAACTTACATTTGCGTCACTATCTAGTTTGTTTATTGATGGTAGATTGCAGAATGAGTACCACTAGTTGCTTATGTTGCTGTAGTCAGGAGCTTCTACTCAGGGTGATTTGGATGTTAGGAGCTGTCAAGCCTGAATATGAGAATTTTTTTTAAACTTCTGTGCTCATGTATTTCTCTGTCATAACCCATACATACTTTTCAACAGTATTTGGAGCATCTTCTGGTGTTTTAATGACTAGAGAGGGAATTACTTCTCCAAAAGGATTATTCATCTTTCTTTAGCAGAGACAATTTTTGCTGTTCTGTGAATGTGATAATCAAATTTCAACAATTTATTTCTCAGAGCATTGTATTATGTTAGCCTTAACTGTTTTCCTTAATGCCGTTCTTGTTCTTGGTAGTGTTTCTGTTGGATTTCCTTTAAAATAACTTCTACTTTTGTATACTCAAATGTTACAAATAAATCCCATCTTTTCTATTCTGTGGTGTGAAGGAGTTGTAGCAAACACTCGGTAGTGATTGCAGTGTTATTTCAGGTATTGAAAGCATTAATTTCTGTTCCATCTGTAAGAATAGGTGATTCAAAGCTGTGCATGACAAAACATTTTGGACAAAATGTGGAAAGAATCTTTGGTGATATGTATAGTGTTGCAAATCAAATCAGGACTACCTTAGTACCTGTGAAATGCACGTTCTTCTGGAGTTTTCTTGCAGAAGAGACAGCAATATAAAACAGTACATAAATGTTCAACTGGGAGTTGTTTTGCCTTTTATATAAATAGTATGACAATTGTGAATACATACTGCTTATTTTAATTATAATCAGTTGTTGCAGCTCCATGTTTGTCATCAGGTACTGCTTTTTCTTGATTCTGTGAGATACTGCTGCAATTTAGCAGATGCTTGAGAATACTTCATGAAAGAATTGCTGGTGGAATTTTTTTTAACTGCTTAGGTACCATACCTAATAGTGTCTTAACACTTTTTAAAGGTGTGTGTTATTCTTTTCTTGGAAACTTGAAAAGTGCAGAGAAAGAAATGTGCTACAGTTCATTATTTACAACTTACAAGGAAGTTGCTGCTAAGTTATTTTCAAGTTACTGATAATTTGTGCATCTACTGAAGTTCACCTCCTTTGGTAGAATTAGCTTCTGTAATCTCTCTTGTTCTTGGACTTTCATCCACCTCTACTTTGCAAGGACATGAGAAGCATGGAAAAGCAAGGAAAATCCTCAGCGTGTTGCTAGTGCCTATCTATTTCGGTAATTTTTAAAGGTATTTTTGAAAAGAAACAATGCAATATTTTCAACCCTCATTGCTATGCACCCCCTGTTTGAGGCTATGAAAAATATCTTCTCTAGTGAATCCCAAAGTTTTTTATGTAGAATATCATCTTGATGTTTGGTGGATGGGGAAGTTTGAGCATAAAGCTGAGAAATGATCAAGGATCATTGAGTTCAGTAGCATAAGTGGGGAAAAAAGCACTCTCTAGTCATAGGCTTAACTCTGTACTGTGCTCCATGGTTGTGTGGGAGACTTAGCACAACTGCTATTCATTCTCCAGAAGAAAACAAGAAGGGCTGCAGGGCATTTTGCTGAAGTTTGTATGCTAAGGATACCGACTGTGTGAATGAAAATTGTACTAGAATGGATATGTGCGGTTTTTGGTGGATCAGTATTCAGGCTTACCTTGTGGTGAAATAGGTGGGATTTTTTTAAAGAACAGTTATGTTTAATTTCTAAACTGTAGTTTTCTTGTCAGAAAGTACAAAGTGATAGCTATAACTCAAGTTTAATATATTGGATTTTATATCTCGTAATTCAAAATGATTTTGTCATTTGTTTGTGACCTCTTCTGTTATTTCTAAAAAGTAGAAAGGCTGTGTGTATTACTCGGGCATTCTATGTCTGCATGTTGACAGTCATGAATTCAGGAGAATTCAGCTTTCAGTATGTGTTCTATATTAGTCTACTGCAAAATGTAGAAGGTTGACTTAAAGACATATTTACATTCTGAACAATATTAATATCTGTGAAAGCAAAGCATTGTTTGAGGCTTGTTTTTTAAAAGTATCTGTAGACATACTGTAAGTGTACCTTTCTTTTCTTCACAGGCATTTGTAAAGGATGTACATGAAGATTCAATAACAGTTGCATTTGAAAACAAGTAAGTATATTGCTTTTGTATCTACAAATACAGAGTTCAAGAGAATTTCTGTCTTGATTTTGAACCTAAAAAAAAAACTTATGATGATGCCGAGTGGTATCCTTAAGGTAGCATACACTTCTGCTGGCATGTTTTAGAATTAAGAGATTAACTACTATGTACGTTTTGTCAGTGCTTTCAATTGTTTAAGTATTTTAAATTATAAAACTAGGAGAAGGTGAATGTCCTAGAAAATATATTATTGGATTTACATAATAGCAACCAATGTTTAAGTAAGCGGTGATGCCATGACTGCTTCTATCTCATGTGAATATTTTATTTTAGATTTTCCTGATTGCATTATTACAAAATCTGTTTTATAGATGGTGTTGAATGCCAGTTTCCCATGTTTAAATTCTTTTACCGTCATTTAGTGGTGCAGCAAGTTAGCCTTCTGTTACGTTGTTTAGCTCAGATTTTGTTTCCTTCAGGAAGGAAAACCAAGGTAGTGTGTGTATATGTATATGTGTATTTATATATATAATTTTATCTGATGTATCTTTTGTTATGGAGTCATGTATTTTTAGGAATTGTTCTACAGTTACCTTTGAAAATAAAATTGCTCTCATGTTAATTTTATTAAATCTTAAAGAATCTTAAAATTCAAAGTGAATTCAGACATAACCTGGATTACTTCCTTACAAGCTATAGATGAAAGAAAAAGACTGATTTTGAAGTTCAGAAGTGTTCAAAAGAACACTTTTTATGAAGTTCAAAAGAAATTTTTTAACCTTCATTTTTGATGTTGGGGATAAAACCTGTTGCTATAAATTGTAAAAACAACTGGAAGATTTCGAAACAGTACCGATAGCAGCAAGATTTTGGTATATGTACACAAAAGCTCTGCAAAACTGAAAAAACGTGAAACGAATGAATTTTCAATGCAGTTTTGACTTCTTCATTTCTTAAAGAGGAGAAAGTGTTTAGATCATTCACTGCATTTTTATTTGTAGTTGGCAACCAGAGAGACAAATACCATTCCATGATGTGAGGTTTCCACCACCTGCAGGCTATAATAAAGACATAAATGAAAGTGATGAAGTGGAGGTATGTATACTCCATTAACAAAGTGTGTTTTTGAGAAGTGAGAGAATTGGGGGTGAAAATGTCAGCGAAGCCAGTGGAAGGTTTGTCTCCGTATTATATGCTGTAACTCTTTTGATTTGAAATATTGCATGGAAAATGATGTCAAACGTGCCATCAAAAGGTATTTTTGACAGTATGACAATATCATTATGTGTACACTGATTTACAAACGAAATCAGATTTTCTTTGATTATGGATCCTCGAATCCATAACTCCATATGAACTCAATGATTTGGAAATATGTGCTATGTTAGCTTGGACTAAGTTCTTTAACTGCATTTAGACTTTGTATTAACTTTTATCTACATAGGCATTTAATAATGTCTATTTGTTAGCAAAACTTAAAACTGAATGAATAAAATGTACATTCTGTATATGTATATAGGTTGCTCTAAAGCCTTCTATTTATTTCCATGGAAACTACAACGATTATAAAGAGCACAATAACAGAATCACAGAATTGTAGGGGCTGGAAGGGATCTCTAGAGATCATCAAGTCCAACCCCCCTGCCAAAGCAGGCTTTCTAGACCAGGTTGCACAGGTAGGCATCCAGGTGGGTCTTGAACGTGTCCAGAGAAGGAGACTCCACTCCTCTGGGCAACTTGTTCCAGTGCTCCATCACCCTTACCGTGAGGAAGTTCTTACGCACATTTTTGCAGAACATCATATACTTCAGTTTGTGGCCATTTCCCCTTGTCCTATTGCCATGCACCACTTAGAAAAGTCTGGCCTCATCCCTTTGCCTCACGCACCTTAAATAATTTATCTATTATTTATTGATCAGATCCCCTCTGAGTCATCTTTTCTCAAGGCTGGATAGACCCAGGTAGCTCAGCCTTTCCTCAGAGGTGGAAAGAGAGGTTCTCCAAGCCCTTCATCATCTTTTTGGCCCTCCACTGGACACAATTTGACAGAGCAAATTCTCGGCTGTGAAACACAATTTTTCAACATAATCAGCCACCATTAGCATTTTTGCCAGCAATGAATAAAGGCTGAGCTCGTAATAAAAAAAAAAAAACATGAGCAAGTGTCACCTCATAAATGTCAATGGGTGATGTTTTTTTGCTGCATGGAGGAGTTCATTTCCATACCTTTGCTTCATCTGCACTTCTGTGACAGGCACCATTCTGTCAGACTGCCTCTCAGCTGCCGTCTGTCACACGGTGACAAAATATAACAGAATATGGACAGGAAGGCTCAACCTCTACTGTCATACCACCACCTTGTATCTCTGATGTCAAAGTAGCAGGCGTTACTTACGGAGCAGCCTTCATACATATTTCTGCAAAATACAAGTAAACAAAGATATATCTGTAAATACCTCTGTAAAGCTAGCAGGAGCCTGGATTTAGTATAACATGTTCCTGAAACTTCAACATTTTATAAAGCAATAATATTAAATTTTCTAATTCTTGTAAGAAGTGAGAACTTAGAGTGCTTAATAGCATGCAAGCAAAACTTTTGATTTGAAAAGTAAGAAAATGACAAAAAATGTAGTTACAGCCAATATCATGTATGTACTGAAGTAGTAAAGATGTGTCTTCCTGTCATCCCCTCACTCTTTAGATCTACATACAAGTAAGAAGCATTGTATAACATACAAAAGGCTGAATTTTCTCATTTTTGACTGTACGCAAGACTGAAGCAACAATTGCTGGTAGATCTCTATGATCTTACATAAATAGTTTTATATCCTACTTATATTTGCAATAGCTATTTCAGCTGTTAACATGTGTGCTATTTAGTTTTTAGAGTGGAGACTGTAAGCACTGTTATGTTGTGCTGGTCTTCACATCTTTTGCAGAGCTGATGGTAATGCTAATCTGTATCAGCTTTTGGGCTACAACTGTATAATGTGTGTATTTTGTTCAGGTTTATTCCAGGGCAAATGAAAAAGAACCCTGCTGCTGGTGGTTGGCTAAAGTGAGAATGATAAAGGGTGAGGTAGGAATATGCATATAATATATACTTGTTTACAGTTTTTCTTGTGTTGCTTTCATTTATATTGATGTAAAGTGACTTGTATTTCTCTCTGATTTCAAAAAAACTTCTTGACTAGGACAGTTACAATTGCCATTAACTTCAATCTAGAAAAGTTCAGATTTAGTTTTTGAATTAACAGAAGTGCCTCTAACTTGATAGTGTAGTTCTTACTCTTGTAATAAAACATGTCTTGGATGATTTTATTATTTTATATCAGTTTTATGTAATAGAATATGCAGCCTGTGATGCTACATACAACGAAATTGTCACAATTGAGCGTTTGAGATCTGTGAACCCTAACAAACCTGCAACAAAAGATACTTTCCATAAAATCAAACTGGAAGTGCCAGAGGACTTAAGGCAAATGTAAGTGCAAGTATTTCTTTATAAATTGTTTCAAAATATGGGTAACTTCTTGAGCTTGAGGAAAGAAGGAATAAAAATGCTTCTTACTGCTTTAAAGTAATTTTTAAAATATTTATTTAAAAATACAGTAGGTACAAATGTGAATATGGTCGTAGCTCAAAAATATAAAGGGTGATCTTTAAAATGTAATTTAGTTCTGCTGGATTTAAGGCTTGTGTGCAGAGCAGATGTAAGATTTTTATTTATTGCCATTTGTCTTCTTGCAGCTATTCTGTTATGCTTAAATTAATGTGAATCCGTTCCCTGTCATCTTCATTGACAATCTGTAGATGTTCATTACTTCATTGATGGAGTATTTGCAATGTCAAAGTTGGTTTTTAATGACAATAAAAAAACATACGGTAGTGCATAAGATTTTTTGATGATGGTTCTGCAGGTAGTTGTGCAATGATTAAAACTTCCCATAGTGCAGTACAGAAACAACTGGTTTTCTCCTGGAACACCGAAGTCTTTTTTTCTGAATATAATTCTAAAATCCAGATTAACAGTGATTCTCCTCTTTTAGCTTCAGAATTAGTTATTTTTTGAGATGTGTTATTGCCCCAGTATGAAAGAAGTTATAAATTCAGATTGGACTTGGAATTGCAGAAGTTAGTGTTACAGTAAACAAGTTCATTAAATAATGAGTAGATAGAAGTCTGGAGAAGCTAAGTATCGTGAGATGAACATGAAGTTGTTATAACGCTGCAATAGTTACAGTGAAGTCACATGTCATACTGGTGTGTAGCGTGACTGAAATTTTAGACGTGCTGGATGTAATGACTTTAGCTTTTTTAACATGAAGCATAAAAACTTCATTCTACTCATGAAGAGAAACAAAAGTAAAACAAGTAAAGTAGATTATGTCTGAATGAAATAATACCTTCAGTGAAAGGGAGGATGTAGGTATAGATAGATTAATGGGTTTAGGATTCTCTGTATTAAGAAAGGAATCTTTTAGGCTATAAATGCAGCAGTTTATTATTTTAACTTTGAGCATTTTATTTTTAGGTGTGCCAAAGAGTCTGCACATAAGGACTTCAAAAAGGCAGTTGGAGCTTTTTCTGTAATTTATGATTCTGAAAACCATCAGCTTATTATTCTAGTAAGTATGAACATGTAGCTATGTCAAATGCAATAGTTTCTTTGAAAATTTCATATATAAAACATTGTTTTCTTTATTAATAATTTAGTCAATCAATGATGTAACAACGAAGCGGGCAAATATGCTGATTGATATGCACTTTCGAAGTCTTCGTACCAAGTTATCCCTGATTTTGAGAAATGAAGAAGCTAGCAAACAACTGGAGGTATGGATTTTTTTTTCTCTGAAGTAATTTTGGATTTAAAAATAATTCCCAAACACGTGATAGCTGATAGGATTTTAATGGGAGATGAAAATAATTATTATTTACTGGTACAGTAGGTAATAAGTTTATAGTTAGGAGGCCTGTTCTTACAAATAACCATTTTTCTACAATCTGTATAATCCTATACCCGGTCCTTCCCATCATGCAGGATTTTGTTACTAAATAAGAATATATATATTTTTCAAACGATGAGGTAGGTGTGTGTTTATACTTACTTCATAGTACGAACCATGAAATCAGTCATTATTGCACAGTAGTGCCACATTCAATAGCTTCGATTTACTGTTTTTAAAAATAGATAGGATGAGTGTGGCTTGATACTAAGACTAGAGCAAGATCTTGCAAAAGAAATGTAGTGGCAGTGGAATCAGGGGCAGATAACATGGAAGGAGTATAGGGATGCTGCTGCGCTGTGTAGGGGTGGGATCAGGAAGGCCGACTGGAACTGGACTTAGCAAGAGGTGCAAAGAAGAATAAGAAGGGCTTCTATAGGTACTTCAGCTGGAAAAAGAAAGCCTGGAAGGGTGTACTCTTCCTAGTGAGCAGCACAGGCAGGCTAGTAACAACAAACGGGGAGTGCTGAGGTATTCAACAGCTTTTTTGCCTTAGTCTTCACTAGTGACTGCTCTACACACAGCCCTTGAGTGGATGGCCTAAAGGGTGTAAACAAAGCCAAGTGCAAGGTCTTGCACCTGGGTCATAGCAGCCCCACTACCACTACAAGCTGGGGGATATAAAGCACAGCCCTGACGAAAAGGACCTGGGGGTACTGATGGATGGCAGCTGGACGCGAACCAGCACTGTGCCCTCACAGCGCAGAAAGCCAGTTGGATCCTGGGTGTGTCCAAAACAGCGTGGCCATCAGGGCAAGGGAGGGGTTCTGCACCTCTGCTCTGTTCTGAGACGTCATCCATCCTGATGGGGAGTGCTCAGTACAGGAGAGACTGGACCTGTTGGAACACATGCAGAGTGAATCAACAAAAATGATCCAAAGGAGGGAACACCTCCCTGCAATGACATGCTAAAGGATTTGGGGCTGTTCAGCCTGGAGAAGAGAAGGCTCCAGGGAAACCTGAGAACAGCCCCTCAATATCTAAAGAGGGGCAGTAAGAAGGGAGGGGCAGATTCTTGGGCAGGGTCTGTTAGAACAAGATAGAACAAGAGGAAATGGTTTCAAGTTAAAAGAGGGGAGATTTAGATGGGATATAGAATGGAAGACATTTTTTAAAATAAGGGTGGTGAGGCACTGGAAGAGGTTGCCCAGAGAGGTGGTGGAAGCCCTATTAGGCTCTGAGCGCCTGATGTAGCTATCAATGACCTTGTTAAACGCAGGGGAGTTGGATTAGATGGCCTTTAAAGGTCCTTTCCAACTCAAAAGATCATATGATTCTATGAAAATGAGAAGTGAATCTATAGGAGGGAGTGATACTGTTGTCAGTATGTACAAACAGATTGGTTTGTCTCTAGATAAAATTATCTTAGAGCAGATAAAACTTCTGATATTTCTGTAACTGGAGAGTGGGTGTTGACTGGCAAGAAGTTTGACTCATACTCCACCATGGGAGGTGGGGAGGAAGGAGTAGAATAGGAAATTAGAAGAATGTTTAGAATTAACCTATCTCAGTATTTTTTTTCTCCTGTCTACAAATCAGAAAAAACACAGCAGCATTTTAAAAAAGAAAACTTCTTTCTAGATTCATGAGCAAGAACTGGAAGGGTGATTAAAACTTTGAACAATAGGTTTTACATGGGTATATACCAACTGTCTGTTTTTGAGCCAGATTTCATTATTCCTCATCCTTCACCCTAGTGGTTTTAGCTTTGAGTGGGATGTGGTGTGGTAGTTCTTGTATCCAGTAGGTGTACTCACAACTGCTTACAGGAAGTGTTTCTGTTACTCTTCTTAGTCTCTTGATTTCTGTATTTGAGAGCTGTAATCCAAGATAGTTTAGGTCTTAATATTCTGAAGACCAAGAAGGAACCAGTTTCTTCACATTGATTTTCCTTCTTGAGGACTCCCACTGTAGCTTTTCAGTATTCCATTTTTGTTGCCTTCCAGAACTGACAGTCATGTGGGCAATTTACCTCATGAAGTGTAAAGTATTATTTCACAGGTGGGAAGAACAACAGTCTTTTCAGAGCTCATTCTCTGTGTCCCCACTGATTTGTGCACCAGAAGCTGCTGTTGTCACTTCCTGTCCCTAACTAATTTGGAATTTTGCTTTCGTTCCAAGTATGAACCTTTTTTTCTGCTGTGAAAGGCTGAAGAATTTGTTCAGCTCTTCTTAGAAGGCCTTTGTTCTACTTGAGCCATACTTTAGTGAAGGTTATTGTGAGATAAATATATATTATTATAATTAGTGTGATAGAAGTTGGCTGATACTTTCCATGTTTCCATTAAGAACTATAAAGACAATTTCAGCCAAACTCAAAAACTTCAAATAGTAAAAATTGTATTCATAATTTCTGTTAAAAAGCTAATTGTTGTACAAATATATTGCACACATCTATGTGCAGAACAAATATTTAGTGAATGCAGTTGGCTTTACTGCAATATTATTAATGGTTCATTGTTTTGATCAAATAAACTCTTTTCTGTGCCATAAACCTTTGAATGTCTGCTACTGTTTTTTTCTTCTGTAGCTCAGAGTAGGAAAGGTAAAACTGCTATGATGACTACACTAGCTTCTCCTTTTCTTTGCTGTGTCTTATATCTTTTTTCATTTCTGCATATTAGCTTATTTCATGACTTTCCTTTTTAAACATGACTTTTAGAGAATAAAGTAAAATAACCAAACAAATTAGTTTTTGTTTGCTTCCCTTACCTATTAGGTGTGGCTTAATTGTTTTGAGATTTTAAAAAAGCCCTAAATTGGAAATCTACTTTCATATTCTCATTTGTATTTTATTATCTATGAATGCAACTTGGACATGACCTCTAAGTATTAGTATATTCTTTTTATATCTGTTTCTCATTAATTATTCAAAGAAAATAGTTACATTTTTCCAGTGTTTTGATGCAATACTTCTTGTAATATATAGTTTCTGAATAAACTAATGATATTTTAGTACCTGCAGTATATATATGCATTTTAACTGTCATAGCCAAAGACACCAGTAATGATACAGTTTCATCTTTTCTATGTGTCATAGCTAGTTATGTTAACCACTGATTGACTTGGTCATCCTATTTTCTGTTCTCGTTTGGTGGTCTGTAACACATTGACTACTAAAACAGCTATTGGATTATCTGTTGGAATGTAGATGTGCAAACATTCAAAACAATACTTGCTGTCTGAGTTTCCTGTTACACAGTTAAAGAAATGCTAGAGATTCCTGAGTATTTCATAATATTTTGATATTTTCTCACTATTTGTTGTAGCCAATTCTCCCTGACAGTGATTTACCACAAGATGTTTTTTTTATCAACAGCTTTAACCTGACCAGGTCAGGTAACAGTCGCAGTTAAGATAGGACAGAGTAGGGAGAGCTTCCTTTGGGCATTTCCTTGATGGTTTCTTTTTTTCAACCTCTGTAGAGTTTCATGTTGCAGAGGTTAAACAGCTGTTATCACCCTAACAATTTTCAAGTGTGGCCTTGTGTCTTCACCACTTCAACTGCAATGCAGGAAAACTATACACAATTCTTTCTTGATTCTGGAATGATAATAGAACTTTATTTTTCTTGCAGAACATTGTTTCCATTTTACTTATACTTTATGCCTGTGATGATATATCTTCTGTAGATGCATTAAATTATTGTTACTTTCGTGTTATGCTCAGATGCTTGTGGGTAGCATGTCTTTTTACTTGCTATGGTAATAAATAGTCTAATAGACTTTTTACATGTTTTATATTTGCTCTTTTATGTAGATCTAAGTATTGTATCTTTATTTAAATGTGTGACAACTTCATTGTCATAAACAATGTTTTTGTTCTGTATATTCATATTCTGATTTGTTTCCATATGGTAGTTAACTGAACTTAGTGATCTGGTTTCATGTAACACAGGCATCCTATAAGAAAACTTTCTGTTGGGTTTTTTTTTTTTGAAAGGATGAAAATGATGTAGGAGAAATTTATCAATCATTGTTTTTGTTCATAAACAAAAGATTTTTATGGGGTTTGTATTTCTTTTAATATCCACCTATCTTTAACAGCTTCCCCATTCGTTTGACAGGTTGTGAAGTTCATACAGTTCAGTATTTACCAAGCTTTTTTTTTTTTGCACCTTTAAGATCTGGTCATGCTAGTAACCTGAGGCACTTGGTGTTGACAGAGGTTGTTCTTATCAAGACAGGATTTTATGATGGTACCAAAATCTGTCTTTCCTGCATGTCTGAGTATTTTTCCATGCCATCCAACTCCACAGCGTGCTGCAAGATAGTTCTCAAAAGTTATCCTCAGTTCCCATTTCTTTGTGCTTGCTTTGTGGTGGATGCTACAGTAATACAGTAATTACAAAAGCATTAAAACTGCTTAATGTATACTTCTATAAGTTGAAGTTTGCTGATGTGCTTTTCCTGGAAGCTCAGGACTGCTTAAAAAAATTGGTCATTTGTGTTATCTTTAACCTGTTCCTTTTGATTTTTTTTGGTATGTTTTACCTGTTTTTTTTCTAGCAATGTTTTTTTTCAAAGCTGTTTTTAATTACTTTTTTCTTGGTGTCTTCTTTCATATATGAGACCTTCATTAAGGTTCTGTGAGCCATTTTGTACTGCTTAGTTGTACCATAGTAGTTTCATGAAAATGTGGTAAGAGCTGCAAAGCAATTACCAGGTATTTTATTTGAGGTTACCTGAGCCTCAAACACATGATTGAGAGTTCATTTAATAGCTTAGTTACTGCTATCCCCGTGCTGAAATGGGATTTTGTCTTGATAGTATGAATCTGAAGTTCTCAGATTAATTATACATTTTGATTCCTGGGGTAAAATGTGATTTCGCATTTTAATGTGTTCTCTGAATCTAAGCAATATATTGGAGTTTCTCCTTAATTTTGTTGCCTTCTGTAGACACCAGTTTCTGTTTTTTTCTTTTATACACAGTAGATATCCATAGAGTGTTATCTCTGTAGCTTTGGGACTGAATTTTAATTGAGCAACTGTTGTGTCCCACTAACTTGAAATAGTGCAGTTTTCTACTCAGATCATAGGGTTTCCCTTAATCACTATTGTATGGTAGCTGTTGAGTCACCCCTGAACCACTCATTGAGCACCAGAGGAAAGGATCCAGTCAGCTCTGGGAGCATGGGTGAAGGCAGTTCACCTGAGTGACAGGAAGGGGTGGAGCCTGGCTCCACCTCTCTTAGATGTCATGTAAGGGCTGACTGCCAGTGGAGAAGGATCTCTTCCTGGAGATCCCTCCTTGGTGGAGCTTTCCCATGTGAACCTAGAATCTTCTGATACAGGTGAGCAATCTTCTTCCCTTCCTTTATAGCACCTCTCTATTGTGTCAGCCCTTTTGTCATCACATCTTTGTTGTAACATTATTCCCATTGTATTGATCTGTCTAATTGCTACAACCATGAATATTTGGATTCCTTTCAGAGTTCTAGACAACTTGCATCACGATTTCATGAACAGTTTGTTGTTCGTGAAGACTTGATGGGTTTGGCTATTGGCACTCATGGTGCTAATATTCAGCAAGCTAGAAAAGTCCCTGGAGTGACTGCCATTGATCTTGATGAAGATACCTGCACATTCCATATTTATGGAGAGGTAAGATCCCTTCTTTAACCTTTCAGATAATAATAATAATAAAAAGCTTTGGGAAAATCCATCTCATTTCTCTTATATATCCTATATGTTTTAGGATCAAGATGCAGTGAAAAAGGCAAGAAGTTACCTTGAGTTTGCTGAAGATGTCATACAAGTCCCAAGAAATTTAGTAGGTATGTTAGTCCTAGAGGCTGGTATTAAAAACCTCAGAAAGCATTTTTCTTTAGTTTTAGAACTGAGGCAGGGTAAGAAAAAGTTGAAAAAGTTATTTGTGAGCAGTTAAGTGAGAGAAGGCCTTGGAGTTTGAGGTGCTTTTTTTTGAAGTTTTTTTTGTCCCCCTCCCCCCCCCCCCCCCCCGCAAGTTCTGTGTAGAATTTTTCAGTCCTTTGTAAGGAATTACCTGCTGGTTTGCAGTTCAGAGATGCCTTAATACAAAGTAGAATAGTTTCTTGATTGAGCCTAAGAATTGAATGACTTCCTCCAAAAATGCTGAGATATTTTTTCAGCTGTACAACAGATAAGTAATTCTTGCACTGTGTTGTATTTTTCTCCTGTGCATTTGTTTGTTTAGAAGCAGCACTGTAGGATAAACTGAAGGCCTGGTTAAGGCACTTGAAGGTCAAGAAAACTCTCCAAAGATAATAGTGACTTTGATTATTGAATACCTCGTGAGAGTCCATAGGAGTACATGTGGCCCTCATTATGTGGGGCATATATGGAAATTCTTTTATTTGAGTTTTGTTGCTACAAAGAGGGATAATACTATGAACTCTAATGTACCTCATATAGAGCAGTTTATGAAAGCCTGTGTTGAAACAGTATAAAATTCTGCAATGGGACGAGTGCTTAGAATTGCTCAGCTCTGGAGTTGTTTTATAACAGTAGCTTTAGGGTAGGTTCTTCATCCCACTCCCTCTTGTTACCTCTTGGGGGGCAAGTGAAATGATAGGCTGCTATTGTTACTTTAACTTGAAATTTATTTTATTTTGTCTATTTTCTGTTTAGAACCCTGCGTTTACTTCTGGTTTTGTATGCGTTTTACTTTTAGTCTGCTTCTTGGCCTAGATTCCTTAAAATATATAATTGGACCAACCATATCTCGTATTCAAAATAGTGCTTGTTCACTTACTAATTTCTAGTAATTTGCCAGAAAACGAATAAGTTTGGATTATTAAGTCCAAACCCTTTTATTACGTTACTGGAATCTTTACATTTTCCTTAGATAAAATAAAAACTTGGCATCTGTTTTCTCTACCTAATTATCCTTTAAAAATTTCAAACAGAACTAAAAAAAAGTTTTTGTTGTCTTTTTAAAGGTTTCATATTAATCAATAACCTGAAATGTAGGTTACAAAATGGACTGCATGTATACATAATAATTTTTAATGAATTTCATGTATGTTCCTGAATTCTATTCAATATTTGTTCTTAAGAAATACATTTTTTTATAACTTAATATTCATTTTTGTATTTTGGTTTACTTGACTTTTTAAATTCAACACCAAGGCTTTTTTGGTTTTTTTTGTTTATTAGGAAACTGCTATACCAAAGGTGTGTAATGGAATAATTAACTCAAAGGAAGCTTTTGACTGTCAGAACAACCCTTGTGGTCAAGGAAGACCTTAGTACCTGTTTTTGTCATGTTTTCTACCAATAATTCAAGGTTTAAAATTTCATGGTTTAAAAAAAAAAAAGTGAAACATAGAAGTGAAAAGTTAGTTTAGTTTTGAATAATAGGAACAATGTCCTATGTGATTAAAAGAAAAGTTTAATTTGCTCTCAAGGTGTTAATTGTATCAGCTGTTATGCACTCAATATTTACTGCCTTTATTTCAGTGATGTCCTTATAAAAAAAAAAAAGTTGAGTTGTAGGTTTTTTTTAGTAGTCATAAGATTCTGTGTTTCTGTTAAATGTGTTGTGGAGTACTAAGCCATTTTGATCAGCTCTTTCACTGTTAACTAAATAGTTTTGTTTAATTACAGTATAATAATAGTCTCAATCTTCAGGGAAAAAACCCTGAAAATTGAATGTTTTATATATTCTTTTTGTAGGGAAGGTAATTGGAAAAAATGGAAAACTGATTCAGGAGATAGTGGACAAATCTGGTGTTGTAAGAGTGAGAATTGAGGCTGAAAATGATAAAAATATTCCACAAGAAGAGGTATGTTTTCATTCAATGCGATTTCTTTGTGTTATCTGATGGTTGTATTCTGTCCAGTGATAAAATAGATTCTTCCTTCTATCTTTATAATGGTAAGGTGAAGTTCTGATCATAATGTGGATGTTGTTTCTTTCTCCTACGTCAAAGCATGGCAGGAAAGAGTTGGTCCTTGTAAACTTACTTTTGTCATATTTGAAAAGAATGTGTACTAATCTTCCAAGATGTAGACACTAATATTGCAGACTTGCTTTTTGTGAAGAACAGTAGTTTGGTTTTAAATCTGAATACAGTATTGGCTTCTTTTTTCCTAAGACTGAAGTGGTCAGGATTTTACCATAAATTTTGTGTACAATTTCATAACTTGCATAATTTTATATCAGGATTTCCAGGTTTACTTTTTTTTTAATGAAATAGGTTTTGTTTGTTATAGTGGTATGTATTATGTTTGTCTCTACATTTCTTATGCCCATAAGTTGCTCAGAATTCACTTCAGAAACTGGGTGGAAGAGACTGCTTTTGCTTCAAAGTTAGAAATAAGGTTCAATAAATAAGCACTTTGAATTTTTTGTTGGACTGAAATTGCTTGATGTTATTACTGGCTCAAATTGTTATAAGTTGTCATTTGTAAATATAGGTTCCTTAGCTAAAAGTGACAATGGGCATCTGCTTTTTCCTTAAGTTGTTTTTGAGTCAATTGTCTTTTATTTAACCTGATATTGTAACATGGTTAATGCCCACTCCACAGTTTTTTTATATTAAAAAAAAACTTCATCAATTATTAAATACTTATGTTATCTGAGGTACTTCAAGTTTTATATTTCACTTGAATATGCTTATGGCTAAAGGATTTCTAATCCTCATAAAATCTGTGTTAGTGTTGAGGCTTCCTAGGATAAAAGAATTGTATAAATTTTTTTCCTTGCAGTATATTTAGTGCAGGTGTATAATCTAATGGGTCACTTGCCCACTTAAGGAAAAAAAAAGAAAAAAAGAAAAAATATTACAGCTTTGTCACTGTCACTTTCAGGGAGCTTCAGCAAACTGTGAAGGTATTTATTGTTTTGCTTTTTAAGAGCGTCTTCAGTCACTCTCAGTTGAAGGACTGTGAGGGGCAAAAGCAAATCTCCATTTAAAATGCAGTTGTTTAACAACTGTGTATGGTGGAAGTTAGGTGCATGTTTAAAGGTTGTGATGAGATAACCTAGTGATTATTTATTTACTCAATTATAAATAAGTTCAGTTAGGGTAATCAAGTTCTGTCTGTACTGGCATAGGTTTCAGCGTTGTGAGTCTTCACAAGACTTAGTTTAACTTTTGTAGCTCACAGTGAAGCTTGTACTACTCTGAGGCTGCAACTGATAGTCTCAAGAAGTTTAAATCTAGCTCGTGTGTGGGCAGTAGTTACAACTTTTGAATTACTATATGAACTTACCTTAGAGTCTGGAGTTCTGGTGTGAAATTTTTCCTTGTATTTGCTAAAGTTTAGCTGTTTTTAGTGCTCGGGACCCTGTTAGGCAGATTTCTTGGACCACTTAATCACCTAAGTTGATCTTCAAGTATTTTGTCTGAAAAGGTCGTAATTCCAGGCATTACAGCTTCAACTCTAGCTCTATATTTTGTGGATATCTAATGAACCACTTAAAGTGCTTCAAGGGTAACAGGCATATAAGTTAGTAATTCTTGCTTGCCTTTTGACAATTGAGAGATCCTTAAAGATAAGTTAGCTGTATAACAGTGTTAATTTTATAAAAGCTGAAAGTCGTCTTTAATGACCTGCAGCATAAGAGTAGCTGTGTGAAAGCAAACATAATCAACAAAGATGATATTGGTATAAAAGAAGGAAAGAAATATGTTATAATATGTTACAAATATGTTTTAATATTTCACTTGATATGGAAAAAAAGTGGATGTTAAGTTTTTTTTTAAGCAAGATTAGCTTTTAGCACTAAGAGAATTTAGTCTAGGTGATCTAGTCAGCATAGAATTTAAATATACTGTTGTCTTATTGTTGAATTTATGCTTATCCATATTGTAAAAATTGTTTTTTGGTTTATAAAAATGTTAGGTTCTCTTTGCTTCATGGTTAATCAGTAACCATAGGAATAATGTTACTGTGCTACTGTGTTTTAGGGAATGGTACCATTTGTATTTGTGGGAACCAAGGATAGCATCACTAATGCAACTGTTCTTCTGGATTATCATCTTAATTATTTAAAGGTGAGGATAAAGCTGCTTCTCTGCAACTGTAATCTTTCTAACAATACTTAAGGTAACAGGAGGATGATAGACAAAATCTGTTCAGGCCCCTTTTGAAAAATTGATATTTATATCCAGTCAATCTAAAAAGGCTTATTGTAAAAGCCACAGTGATTTTTCGGTCTTGGTTTGGTTTTTGGCTTGTTTATTTTTTTTGAAAGAATCAACTATCAAAAGGGTGGGGAAAAAAAACAGGCTTTTTTAGAATGCACAATACAATGGAATAGTATTTGCATTTTGGCTTTCATAATTTCAGCTTTCATAAGTAGATTTCTCAGTTAAAAAAAAAAAACAACAAAACAAAAAACAAAAAAGAAAAAACAGGGCAAAACCAATCAAAAAACAAGTGAGAGAATAAAGGTTGCTACCAGCTGTTGGTTTTAACTAGGCAACTTCTCAATCTATAACAGAAGTGCTTTCTAAATGTACTGCTATGAATAGCTCCTGTTTGTGTATCTCTTCTAGTAGTTATCAACTACTAGATTATCAACAGAAACACTTTCATTTTTCCTGATAAACGCAATTGGATCATCGCATATGGTTACATCTGACTTTGCTATGTTTGTGTTTCCACAGGAGGTGGACCAACTACGTTTGGAAAGATTGCAAATTGATGAGCAGCTTCGACAGATTGGAGCTACTTCTAGACCACCACCAAATCGTACAGATAAAGAAAAAGGATATATGACTGATGATGGTCCGGGACTCGGAAGGGGTAGTCGACCTTACAGAAACAGAGGGCATAGCAGACGTGGTCCAGGCTACGCTTCGGGTAGGTGACTAGAAATGTGCTTATAATTTTAATAGTAGGCAGTTAAATATTGCTTTCTTGAATCCTGTTCTATTAGTAGTTAATACTTAGGAAATGCAAGTGTTCAATGAGAAATTCAATTCATATTAAGTAATAAAATCTGAAGACTAGAGCTTTTTGCTGTAGAAAATATTTTGAAGTAAAATTTACTGCTAATATTTGCACATAGCTTCTCTCTGTAAGAGCACATGCATGTATAAACTGTTTAGAGCAAAGATTTTTATCTGTATTTTAAACAGTTCTTAGTAAGGCCTTGATTTTCTTTTTACCCTCTAAGAGGCTGTCTTTGTATAAATATAAATAAAAATAGAAAAGATATTGCATGTAGTTCAATTCACAAAAGTGCTTACCCCATATTAAGTTGAATTTGTGTTTTTTACTAGAAAAGCATGTTCATGAAAATAAGGTTGTTCTTTTAAACTTAAAGTTATTAATAGATAGTTTGGGGATCATACTTCTTCAGAGCTGTTTATAACCTCAGTATCCAGAATAAAGGCCAGCTGATGTTTGTCCTGACTGAAAGGCCTGTATGAGCTTGGTAAGACAGTTCTGGCATACATTCAGTGTAGCAGAAAACCAGTCTTTTTCTGCTGAAGCCCTTTTATGTTTTTTTTAAAGATCAGAGCTCACCTGGCAAAAAAGTGTTACATGAAAGCAAAATTGGGATAAAGAATGAAACTATCAACAAAGGTTATCTGTTACCTACAAAAATTATGGAATGGACAGTATTTTCAATCTGATAAACACCTAGCCTTTTTTTCCCCCCCCCCTTTTAATAGAGGAGTATTGGGTGTGAACTGAGACAGGACAGGTTATATTCAGGAATTTAGTTACTTTTCTAGTCTGACTAAACTTAAATGCATTTGCACAGCAGACCCAATAATTGATAAGAATATAAAAACAAAGTAACTGTGAAAGTGTGGCACACAGTTTAAACTGATGTGTACTTCTAACTTTTAAAAATACCCATATTGACTTTTTGGAGAAGTACATCTGTGTTAGAGATTGGGAAACAAGAATTCCAAAACTGTTGAAAACTAAAATTTTCAAGTGCATGTGTGTTTTCTTTGTTCTGTTGTCATACTGAGCTACACTGGCACACTTTGGATTTTTTTATCCTTTTGATAGGAACTAATTCTGAAGCATCAAATGCTTCTGAAACGGAATCTGATCACAGAGATGAACTTAGCGATTGGTCATTAGCCCAAGCAGAAGAGGAACGAGACAACTACCTTCGCAGGGGAGATGGGCGAAGACGTGGAGGTGGTGCAAGAGGGCAAGGAGGGAGGGGTCGTGGAGGATTCAAAGGTAAATCTAGACTTAATTTTGGAGGTCAGTGTTGGTATTCTTAAGCAAAGTTCTCTCAGCCTCTTGTTTCATGTAATGTACTTCAACATCCTAGCCTAGATGGGAAATCCCTTCTTTTGACCTGCTGACTACACATAGTAACAACTCACTATTCAGTTAGCTGTCACTGTTGTGACAGCATGCTTATTATTCAAGTTGTTGTCTGGCAGACCACCATAGCCTTATCTGTGGAGCTGCTGTATAGGCAGTCTGTCTTCAACAGATACTGTTGGATGTAGTTACTCTGTAGAAGCTGTGGGACTTTAAGTTCATCTTTAATGTTAATGAGTTTCCAGTCAGCCAATTCCTTCAGCTTACTGAGATCCTTATAGTTGGCAGCCCTAACTTCCAAGTACATAAGCCACTGCCCAGAGTTTGATGTCATCTGAAGACTTGCTGAGAAGGCATTCTGAGGTCCTTTCATGCATTCTATAACATGACGTGTTGGTTGTGATTATGTTTCATATAATTTGCTCTCCTAACATGTGTCTTGACTCAAGCTTGTGGGTTATGTCATCACTTACAGAGGTTGAGTAGTCAAATTCTATTTTGGCAATGTACGTAGAATGATATCTTAGAATCTTACGCATTCCTATCATCCATATTTTCAACTTCTTGTATTTGATTTCCATGCAGTAGGGTTATATAAGTTTGGAATTTACATGTTGAATGGGAAAGACCAGACAAAAATAAAATGGGTGAACTCATTGGAGTTAAATTTTTAAAAGAAATTAATGTGATTTTTTTCATTGAATATATTTAAGTAATCATTCTACTGCATATTTTTTGAAATGCTTTAAGTTATGGATGTTGCTTAATTTAACAAGATTTTTTTCAAAAAAAAGTAATGCAGTATTTAGGAAGCCATTACAGAAACTGTAAATATGTTAAATAGTACTAAAGTTGATTGTGTCTTTCTGTCCTGTGGCTGATCATTTTGTAAGACATCTTCATTTGCCTTCAGGTGACGGTCTTTCTTAAACTGTACTATTTTAAGTGCTGTAGTTTTGTTTACTATGATCTACCATCTGAGAAGATTTTGTTGATTCTTCCATCATACTCAAAGAACTGTTGCTGTTTTATTGAGGTTATTTTTTAATGTTCTTTAGGATGGGAACTTTGAAGTAATTTTTTGAATACTACATCTTTACTGAAAAACATAGTTAATTCTTTTTGCAGGAAATGATGAGCAGTCACGAACAGATAACCGTCAGCGTAATTCAAGAGATGCAAAAGGGAGAACAGCAGATGGATCTCTACTGGTAATTTTTATCTTCTTAGAACTATGCACTGTTTAAAATTTCATGAGCATTATATACTAACAGTAGATTCTTCAGAACAGCAGCTGATACAGTAGCCTTGTGGTTCCTCACTTTCTAATTGCATTTACAAGAACAGCAGTGCTTTGTATTGTTTTTTAGCATATGTGCTACTTGATACATCAAGATGCAGCTACCTAATGTGGAAGCTGTGGGTCTTTGTTTTGCTGTCAGTTTCTGAAAGTACTAAGTGGCACTGTTTTTTTTTTTTTTAGCTTAAACTGACCACAAATTGACTGATAATTTAGAGCTTATCTCCTGAGCTTAGTTTTGCCTTGGATTAGAACTCTTCCTGAGCCCTGAGGTTTTATTAGGCAGTTTTATTGTATTCTTTATAATTATTAGCCTATAATTCTTCATTTTTTATTGTTGAGTCATTGTCTACTCTTGTTTTTATCTTTTCAACACAAGCAATGTAACTGAGGAAAAAGAATACTTAATGCTTTAAGTAAAAAGGTACGTGTATTGCTGCCATAATCTGCAGAGAAGTTAAGAATGCAAATGAAGAAGCAGTTCAAGTCATATATTGAAAATACTTAGTAGATTTTTAAAAAGATACTGGTACAGTTTTTCAAATACGTTTTGTTGGGCAAAGTTATTCAAGCTGATATTTATTTTATGTATATGCTTGAAGTTTTCCCAAATGGAAACTGTTCTCACTTCGTGTGCAACTTGCAGACCTTCAACCATCTCTTACTGCATAGGATGAGTTACACTGGGAGGAAGAAATGAGTAGCTGCCACCTTTTGCATGGTGTTACTGGGAGTTCTGATGAGATGGAGATGATTCTTTTTGGTTAATCAGTAATTAACTTTATAGCTGTTACCTACTTAAAGTAGGTAAAGGAGGATGAAGTAGATGAAGGCAAATGTTGATATTGGAAAAAGAAACAGTCATCATAGTCATCTTTTTTTCCTGTTGCACTGAGATTTAGATGTAATATTCTGTATTAAGTTAGTACTGAAATATGCTTGAAACTTGACAAATCAAATCGTAAAACCTTCTTGTAGTATTTCAAGTAATAAGCTAGAAGTAGTACTAAGGGATTACCTCATACAAGTAAGAAACGTTTAATGCTTATTTGAATGTTTATAAAATATGGCTATTTGTAACAGGCATATAAGTCTTTTTGGTGGATTAAGTGAAATTTTTTTTTCAGGTTCAAAAGGTGCATGGCTAGATTACTTTTTATTGTTGATACCATTTCATGACTTTTCTAGGACTGTTTTTTTCAAAATGCTTCTATTCAAATTTCTAGTTGTATTATTAAAAGTGAAATGGTATTTCTGAGTTATATGTACTGTAAGTTCTTCAACTACTTGCACATAAACTTTTTTTCTGCCAGTCTGAAGGGGGTTTGAGTGCAGGGAACACCTTTCAAAGGCTAAGTAGTCTGGAGTGTGAGGACTTTCACATCTGTGGGTGGCTTTTTTTGTGTGTGTGTGTGTGTGTGTGTGTGTGTGTGTGTTTCAAGGAACCTGGCATTTTCAAGCAGAAACACAATCGTATGGTGCCTGTTTCAGCTAGTTGTCTTTAACAAAGCCTTAAGGATCTGGCACTACTTTTCTTCTGATTTTAATAAAGTTCTGACTCCTTCCTTGCCGCAAAGGTAGCAAATACATAAGGGGTAGATAAAAGGAGGAGAATGCTTTATATAACTCTGACTTGTTCCAGATCAGAATTGACTGCAATAATGAAAGGAGTGTTCACACTAAAACATTACAGAATACCTCCAGCGAAGGCAGCCGGCTGCGCACAGGTAAAGAACGTAATCAGAAGAAAGAGAAAGCGGACAACGCAGATGGTCAACAGCCGCTGGTGAATGGGGTACCCTAAACTGCATAAGTCTGAAGTCATATTTCCTGTACTGTTTCAGTAATTCCTATTCCACGTTAGAGAAACTTGTTAGGCCAAAGACAAATAGTAGGCAAGATGGCGCAGGGCATGAAATGAACATATGTTCTCTGTTAGCCTTTTTTTAACATCAACAATATGCAGTTGTTTTCAGAACAAAAAGTTATTAAAATATTTGCATTAAAAAATACCTGAATTTCCGAAAATTGCTTTCAAGTACATATTACACTTCAAATAACTAAAGAATCTTTTTTGTTTGTTTTAAAAATACTGAGCTGTGCATTGGTAAACTTTCTGTTCAGTTGTACCATTTTTAACGCACTGGGTCAAAATCACTGCTCAATTTCAATTCTCAGAATAAATAGTGTTTGCAGTAATCAAATTGGCTTCTGTTTTCAATTTAACTTACAAGTTCTTCATGAAATGCTATGTCGTTTTATGTCCTGTGTCAGTTCACATTCTGGTCCACCTTTTTCAGTATTTTAGTGGACCCTGAAATATGTGTGATGTAACAGTTGTCATTTTCATTAGCAAAAAAAGTTGTATGATCTGTGCCTTTTTTATATCTTGGCAGGTAGGAATACTATATTTGGATGCAGAATTCAGGGAAGATGAGTTGGTAACACTAAATGTAAAATATATGTAGCAATCCTTGTCAGATGTTAGTACTTTATAGACAAGTGCATGCTTTCCATAATTTTTCCGTACATAAACATTGGGTTAGACAGTTACAAGAATAGGAAATTTATTTTGCACTGAAGATTTGGCGAGTAGTGTTACTGAAAAAGGGGTTGTGACTTTTTCTTTGTAGGCAGTATAGATTTTTAAAAAAAAAAAAACTTAAAAAAAGCTTTTCATTGTGGAGAACTTAAAGGAAAATAAATGAGAAAAAGAAGCAACAACAACAAAAAAATACAACTCGTTGTTACTAAGAGAACAGAAGTAATTTGTTCACAGCTAGTAATGTGTGCCTGCTGTTTGGCCAGATGACCAGTTTGAAGCACTAATATTTTTCATCCTCCCAAAAAGTTCTGAATTATTGTTTTTATTTGGGGACTGTCTCAGGAGAGGTAGAAAGAAAATCGCCATCCTGGAAAGTCCTGGTGTAGTAACTGGAGACACTGTGGCTGGAACAAATCCATCATATTTTGAGGCACAAGGTCTGAATTACCAGCCCATTGGAATGAGATGCAGAATTTGATCCAAAGTATAGTCATAAATAGGGAAGCGTGGGAAGTAGTGGGAGGAGCTGTGCTTTCTTTTATTTTTCATCGCACATTAAGCTTAATGGGCACAGCTATATAAGTACCTCTATTTTAATCCATTTTTTCATTCAAATTATTCCAGAATGAGAGCCACTCATTATGTACAGAATTGTACAAACTTGACCTTGCCTCTGATGTATTTTGTGAGTTTTGTTTCTTTGCTTCCTACATTCACTGTTTTCCTTGCATACAGGTAAGAATACTAAAAATGGCAACAAACTGCACATGATTTAACAAATATAAAAATGTCTTAAAAAGTATTGCCAAACAATGTTGATTTCTAGTTATTTATTTTGGGAATGTATAGTATTTGAAAACAGAAATTGGTACCTTGCACACATCATCTGTAAGCTGTTTGGTTTAAAATACTGTAGATAATTAACCGAGGTAGACTGACCTTGTAATGTAACTGCTCTTGGGCAATATTCTCTGTACATATTAGCTACAACAGATTGGATTTTATGTTGACATTTGTTTGGTTATAGTGCAATATATTTTGTATGCAAGCAGTTTCAATAAAGTTTGATCTTCCTCTGCTAACTGATGTTGATGCAATCCTTATAAATGATTGCTTTAAAAAATCTCAAGGCAATTAGAGAAAATATTTCTGTTTAGACCTTAACTGTAGCCTTTGTTACTTCCACATTCTAGAAAAGTTCTGAAGTATTACTGGTTTTCAAGAATGTTGGCACATAATGCTCAAGAAAATGTTCTCATTATGAAATGGTACAAAATCTGTTGAGTTGTCACACTATATGCACTATATCTCTTACATTTAGTGGTGAGTTTACTAAGGTGTTAACTAGGTTAAATGTGAAGTTAAACTACAGTTCTGACTAATTAGTCACATCCCATTTTCAAGTGCATTTTGGAATTATGACCTTTCAGTATTTGTGTACTTAACATGTATCCTTTTCAATTCAAATTCTAGTGTTCTTAAATGTTATTAAATTTCAACAAATTAAACTGTGAATCTAAATGTTTAGTTTTACTTTGAAAAATCATGTGATGGTTTAAAAAAAAAAACAATTTGAAAGTGCAACAAATGTCTGATCATTGAGTTCAGGTCTGTTGTATCGGTAACTTATAAAGTATGGTCTAATGAATTAAAATTATTTTAAAAATAAAGTTCTTTAAAAAGAGTGAGAGGTATTTGTGAATGTTGCCAAAGTTAAAATTCAATAGGGTTAGCCTCAAAGCCTTATAAATTAACAAATGTTTATGGAAGTAGAAAGTCTGTGTTTACTTTCTGCACTGAATGCATTTTTGCTAATATTGTTGGGTAGTTAAGATTCTCAGAATTTGCTTAAAATACCATCAGGAATCAAAATCTTATCAGGAAAAGATCCTTTCTATCTATCTTCATGCTCTTGATGAGTATTTGCGAGTTCAAGAAGCAAATCTTGAGTATGGAAACTTTTTAGATGACCTATTTGTAGATTGTCTTTTTCTACCATTTTGTGTCACTAAAATAAAATGTTTTTTGCTTGTCCATTTCAACAGGCCAAAAACAAGTTAAGTGCTGCAAGTAAATTGAATGAGTATACTCTGTTCTTTGTAGGAACACTTACTGTGAAAAGTAACTTTCTGCACAGCAGCATATTTTCTCTTCAGAAGTCTTACGCTGAATATTAAAGGAGAATAGATTAAGTAGTTCCTAGTGTACTCATGTTCAGTGTATTCCTCAGTCTCCTCAGTATCCTCAGTCGCTTCAGGAACCCTGATGTGTGGTTCTGGTAAGTGGTGTTCTGTATTAACCTATAAAAGGAAAGGTGAGTCTCAGGGTTTTTTAGTTCTGTGTATTGTTAAAGACTTTCTTGAAACAGTAGCGGCTGTAATAGTAGAACTCTGTGTGTGTGTGTGTGTGTGTGTGTGTGTTTGTGTGTTTTGATGCTGATACTGTTACTTAATGTAGTTTTTTTCTGTTGCATGTAATGAGTTTACCATCAGCTTGAACATAACGGTTACTTACGTTTTCATCTTAAAAGATGCTAGTCAAAGAGTCTTCTCCAGCTATGTTCACATCCATTAAATCACAGTGGCTAGAAGAAACGTAATATCTGAATGTATAAGGCATTTTTATGTATGTTATGAAAATTAATGCTAGTTCTTCAGAGTTAAGTGTTCTGAACAGAGTCCAGTTTGGTCTACAGGATTGTGCTTTCATGAGTTTCACTGAAATTATGTCAGCTTTCACCTGATGTTTTCATACTTAATTACTGTAGGAAGGGCTATCTTCACTGCAGTAGCTCTCGACTCTCTGAAAGTGTTTATCATGGCAGCCTGTGGATCTTATGCCCACAAGAAGTAATGAATCTTTCTATTCCTAACAATCTTTTTCAGGTGTACCTCATGTTTGCCACTTCTGCTTGCATGATACGCAGATCATTGACCTTGAGCAATTCCTGATGGAGATAAATGATGCGAAATTGAGTATGAACTGGTTGCTACTGTGTTTTTTGTTGTTTGAAGCCTATTTTAAAGAAATCCTTAAATTAATTTGAGTGCTCTATGGAACTGGATGTAAAAAAAATAAAATAAAATAAAAAAGCAATTATAGGTGAATGCTTTGTTTCTAGTTCAGTAAGTTCTAGGGCTCAGTAAGTCAAGATTCTTTTCATATTTTTGCTCTGAATAAAAGAAACTGATTTCCAATAAAAGTAGGTAATTTAAACCAAACTAGCATCCCAGGTGTATTCTCTAAATGATGAGGAACTCAACTGTTTTAGAAATGATGTAATGAAGATTTGTTTGAGGTCATATGGAGTATTAAATGGCTTTTTTTTTTTTTTGCTGGTGAATTTAGTCTATACTCAAGGCTCAAGTTAAGTTTAATAAAATCAATTGTCTTGACTGAGGTCCTTGATTGAGGAGTGCATTTTAATGGCCTGAGGTATCCATTACCTGGACTGCATATGTGTCTATTTAGATGGTATTCCTGTATTGTATGTTACTAATGGCACAAATATGATCTTAACTTAGTGAGTTAAAAGACTAAGTCTTCTAGCAGTTTGCTGCTTGGGAGGCTGACTTTTTCAAACCACAAATGCAGATTATTTTTTTCTGGTCTGTTAAACATTAGCTTCAGATTCACATCTGTACTGTTTGTTCTGAGCTACCTCATAGGTAATGAGTAGTCCATTGTGACGAGGAGGTTTGATTCTGTGAAGTTGCACAGGATAGCCGTGATCTTACTGATCCAGTTGTAGAAGAAAACATAAGTATGTTGGGGAGAAACTGTAATGGGTGTTTTGAAAATTAGATTCCTATCCTCTTAAAAACAACAACAAAAACTGCGAGATTTCAAGTTTCTCCTTGATGTATCAAATCCTTGATGTAAACAAATGTATCTGTGTATTACTCTACAGTATAGGTATGTTCAAACTGCAAGAAAGCGTTCCTCTTTTAGCAGCAGGAGCACAGACAACAGACCCTTCAAAGGACCATACCTATGTAAAACACAATCTTTCTCTGTACAGTACTTAAGAAAATAAGGTTCTGTTCCCTTATTAATGCTAACCAAATCCCTGGTTGAAGCTTAATACATGTGATAGTTATTGAAAAAGTCTTTTTACAGTATCAGAACAGGAGCAGCAGGCAGTGAAATACAGCATCTGGCACAGCAATCTTCCAGGGGTGGTTGGAGGTGTTAAAAAACAACTTAGAGTTATTGTTAAATTGATACAAATGACTTGAGGATTTTAAAAGCATTTTTATTCATTATATCTTTTTTAACCACCTTTTAAAAATGTTTTTATCTAAAGCTTTTCATATTCTCTGATGTTGGGAAGACTGAAGAACTCTGTAAGCTAAACTAGAATTGTTGTAAGCTTCCGATGACTTTGAATTCTTCAGTCCTCATTCTGTTCACTAAATACAAATCAGAATACTTGGCCACATGTGATCTTTCAAGGTGTTATTATCTAGCTTTGAGATACTTAGAAGAGAGATATTCCCCCCCCACCCCCCCCCCCTCAGTTCCAGTTTAACAAGCTGCCTCCCCATAAGCTCTAAAATAAGTAATTTATTCAAAATCACTTAATCGCCAGCAGATGTTTTGTTGAGGGGAGAGGATAACAGACACTGTGCTCTGTGCAGCAATCTGTCATGTTTGTTGTAATGCATAAGTACAAAGTTAAAAGATCAGAAGTTTCTGTGTGTAACCACATTCCTTATTGCTGTTTGGTTTATTACAGTAATGCTGCAAGAAGGAATTGGCACTCATCTAGCATGGAGCTATGTCATACTGATACTGCTTCATAGCATCAATTCAAGTGAGTTTTCAAGGTGAAAAGCGATTTCATAGAAGCAAGTAATTTGCCTGTAAGGTTACAAGACTTGTTGTCTTGGCTATGATTGGAAAATACTGAAGAACATGATGAAGTTAGTTACTCTAGATGGGATTGGTCAGAGTCCTGCCACTTAAATACAGCAAATGTTTTTTCAACAACTGTAGTTTCCATTTCTGTTTACACCTATGAGAAACATGCTGCTTGTTTCATCCTTGGTAATGCACCTGTCTTGCTTTAATTTGTTTATTGATTTTTTTTCCCTACATTTTCCATGATACAGTTGTTCCTATAACCTGTTGAGAGCTGATATTTGGTAACTGCAGCAGGTGGCTCAGAATAGTTAATGATGATTTTTGTTAAGCCATTAACTTGTGTTCAAATGAAGTTAAATGTCATCTGAAATGTGCATAAAGTATCAGCCCCCATGTTCAGTTTGCTATTAATCTTTTGTGCTTTGTGAATCCACATCTGAGACATTTTCTTGCTGAGAAGCTATCAATTTGCTGCAGAGCTCATTTTAAAATGCTTTTGCAATATGTAGATGAGTAAGCCATTCTGTTCACAAATAAGCAAGAGTATTTTTAATAGGTGTGTGTGTGTGTGTGTGTGAATTCTAATATAGGTACAAATGTGATTGGCAGTGTCCATTATATGGTGTCTCTTTAAACCAAGTTTGATATGGTTTAATCAGATGAGAGAGTAGTAAGAAAGGCTATCATGGTCATCTTTTCACGTGTTACTTATCAAACTGATTGCTACATACCGCACTGCATGAACATCCTAAGAAATTATTACAAAATCTTTCAAATTTTGTATGAATTCCTTTAAAATTTCTATCTTGATTACTGAGGCAGGTGGAGAAACAGTGATATATCTGCTAATGTGAACTTCGTTGATCAGTTTCCTGTTACACATTCATTTCAGTCCCTATTTTTATGTTAATTCATTTATGCCTATAATGCTTCTTTTCCCAAGACTGTTGTATGGCCCTGGAAATGTAAATTATGCCCCAAGACAAGTAGTGCATTTATGTACTTGGAGCTAATGGTGCTCCTCGCTGGAGGGTAACTCAAAAAACCAAACAAAAAACCCAGCAAACCAAAACAAACAAAAAAAAAACCAACTGAAGTTAATTGAATACATTAGGTTTTGTTTAGGCCACGGTCTCATAGGCACTATAAAACTGTGAAATACCTTTCAATAAACTCTGTCACTGAAAGCTCTTAAAGTTCTGATGACTTAAGTATCCCCTGCAGGGGGGGGGAGGGGGCGGGGAGGAAGGCAAGCAAATAGGAATTCTGAGTTCTTACACACTATAAAATAGTTGATTTCCAGTAGAGTCCCACTGTGATTTGTACTTCTGCTTTGATGACAAAGAGGTAGAGTGAGACAACAAGGCTTACTGATAATACTTTCCTCAGAGCAGTGAAGTTGTGATTGAGAAGTCTTGAAATCTTTCAATGATGAGCTGGGAACCACTGAGGTAACAGGAGAAGGCAGCAGGGAAACTAGGTGAAAATACTTAAAAGTAATTAAGGAGTTATCCTCTAAGAAGGTGGCAGGATCAGCTTCCCAGTTGAAGTGACTCTACAGCAACACATGCAGCTTGGGAAACAAACAGGAAGCCACCATACTACTAGAAAACCATGGCATAGTTACTGACCCTGAATCCTGGTAGGGTGATTCTGATGACTGGTGTGGCTATCAATGGCTACAGGCTGTTCAGAAGAGACAGGGAGGGAAGGGGGAGGGAGGGAGGCATTGCCCCCTACATCAAGAAAGGAATGGAGTGTGAAGAGTTGTCCCTGAAGAATGGCCATTAGCAAGTCAAAAGCCTGTGGGTGTGAATTAGAGACTGAGGCAACAAAGGGAGCTATGCGGTTGTGGTCTACTACAGGCCAACTCATGCACCGGAGCCTGTTGAACCCTACAGCTGCAGGAGGTGTTGCAATCACAGGCTCTTGTCCTGCTGGGGGACTTCAGTTGATGCAGTGAATGGAAAACACTTGTAGGAGGAAAGCTAGACAGTTTTTATTGTTGATACATTACAGTGATTTAATGAAGCCTAGTTGTAACTAAGGCAGCAGCTTAACAAGATTTGAGATGATTGTATGCACTTGAATATTTACTGTGTGGAGAGTAGGGTTAAAAATGCACATGCAGGAAGCCCTCTCGCTGAGTCATGAAGTTCAGCATTGACCCCCTTCATTTCTGAACTTCTTGAACCACAGAGATAAAGAGCCACAGTGCAGCTGAATCCCCTTCTAGTCCCAGACTTGGTCAGCTGTTTATGTTGGGCTTGTATGTGTACAAGCAATCTAAGATATAAACTTTGTGAGGCTAACAAAGGTTATGATCAATCAAAGCTGTGATCTTAGTGAGGCTAACAGAGCCTTAATCGAGTTGGTCACTCACCAAGGATCTGTATCCTTAAGGTGTCCTAATGTCAAGGTGTAAGGGATCTCTGCGCAGGTGTAACCTTAAGAAGTGTCCCTGCTCCAGCAGAGATCTGGTCGTGCAGCCCACAGCCATGCAGGGGAGCTCAAAGGGACTTTTGTACTTCTCACTGTTTATGGGGGTAAAATATTTGTCTCACAGATTGCTTTTTAAGCATGTGCTCAGTTGGTGCTCAGCTGTTGTACCAGGGGTCTGCTATCAGTTCTTTCGGCTTCTAGTTTAAGACAGAATGATGGTTGTTCTGTTTTAGCCAAGAGTGTTACCGGTACTGCTGTTCATTTTCTTCCTGTGCAGGGTCTTATGAGCAAAGTCAGGCTGAAGAATGGAACTGAGGGACAAACACGGGCAGGGAAAGGGTGAGCACGGGGAGCCCACTGTCACAGTGATGGAGTTCACACTCCTGAGGGATATGAGACAGGCAGAATCAGGACACTACACTCCAGGAATGCCAGTTTCTAACTTCAGGGAGTGAGTCAACAGAGCTCCCTGGGAGTCTGTCATTAAGGGCAAGGGAGAGGCGGTGGATCTCTAAGGAAGTTTTCCTTACAAGAACTCTCCTTCCCCAAACGTAGGAATTCAGGAAAGAAAGGCAAGCGATCAGCACAGCTAAACTGGGAGCGGCTGGTCAAACTGGAGAGAAAGATTTTTCTCAGGTAATGGAAGCAGGGACAGGTATCTTGGAAAGAGTATAGGGGTCTACAGGTCCTGGTGAGATGCATCCCACAGTCCTGAGAGAACTGGCTGACGTAGTCGCAAAGCCATTCGCAATGATATTTGAGAAGTCACGACAGTCACGTGAAGTCCTTGGTTACTGGAAAAAAAGGCAATGTCACATCCATTTTTAAGAAGAGAAGAAAGGATGATCTGAGAACTACAAACCTGTCAGCATCACCTCAGTGCCAGGGAAGATCATGGAGTAGATCCTCCTGGAAGCTGTGCTAAGGCACGTGGGGATGTCTTCATCAAGGGCAGGTCCTGCCTGACCAACCTTTTGGCCTTCTACAATGGTTTAACTGTGTCAGGGGACAAGGGAAGAGCCACTGATGTCATCTATCTGGACTTCAGTAAGGCCTTTGACACAGTCCCCACCAACATCCTTCTCTCCAAATTGGAAAGATACAGATCAAACAGATGGACAGTTTGATGGGTGAGGAACTATTTGTGAGTTCGTACCTAGAGGGTGGTGGTCAGTGGTTCAGTGTCCAGATGAAGATCAGTGACAAGTGGTGTCCCTAAAGAGTCAGTACTGGGACCAGTGCTCTTTATTGTCTTTGTCAGTGACATTGATGGTGAGATCAAGTGCACTCTCAGCAAGTTTGTGAATGACACCGAGCTGTGTGGTGCTGTCAACATGTCTGAGGGATGGGATGCCATCCAGAGGGACGTAAGCTGAGCAGTGGTCCAGGAGAACCTCATGAGGTTCAACAAGCCAAGTGCAAAGTCTAAGGGATGTAAAGATAGAGGATAGCCCTGCTGAAAAGAACCTGGGGTACTGGTGGATGGCAGCTGGACATGAGTCAGGACTGTGTTCTTGCAGCTCAGAAAGCCAATTGGATCCTGGATGATTCCAAAGCAGTGCAGCCAGCAGGGTAAGGGAGGGGATCTGCCCCTCTGCTCTGCTCTGTGAGGCCTCACCTGGAGCACTGCATCCAGATGGGGAGTGCTCAGCACAGCACAGGAGAGACACGGAGCTGGTTGGAGCATGTCCAGAGGAGGGTCACAAAAATGATCTGCAGGACTGAACACTTCCCTCCAAGTACAGGCTGAGAGCTGGGGCTGTGCAGCATGGAGAGGGGAAGGCTCTGGGGAGACCTGAGAGTGGCCTGTCAGTATCTAAAGGGAAATTACGGGAAAGAAGAGGACAGACTCTTTAACGTGGTCTGTGGTGAAAGAACAAGGGGAAATTGTTTCAAACCTAAAGAGGGGAAATTTAGATTGGATATAAGGAAGAAGTATTTTACAGTAAGTGGTGAGGCACTGGCACAGGTTGCCCTGAGAGGTGGTAGATGCCCTGCCCCTGGAGACACTCAAGGTCAGGCTGGATGGGATTCTGAGCACTTGATGCTGTTGTAGGTGTCCCTGTTCATTGCAGGGGTTTGTGCCAGACAGCCTTTAAATGTCCCTTCCAACTCAAACAATTCCATGGTAAGTCCCAGCAAATTACTAGTTTTCAAAAGTACTCCAATATCTATATTCATGAGTTATTTGCTTCTTTCCTGTGCATCTGCCACTGTCTGGAAGAAACAAAACAAAACAAAACCACAGTAGATGCAAGTTTGGTTGTATCCAATAAAGCTGCTATCTATAACACACTTTTTTTCTATGGGTTTGTTTGTTTTTGAATTCTTATTTTGATCTAAAGACCAGAAGTTCTGCTTGCATACATAAGACACATACAGATGTAATATAGAGTTTTCATGTAACCTGCACGTTTTATGTGAACAGTAGTACTTTTTTCAGTTTCCATGTGAATTGAGTCCTTTATTTAAATTTCACAGCTTTAATTCTTTACTCATGGTGGTTCGTGAAGCAGTTTGATGTAATATAATTGAATGCAATGGAAAGACATCTGTGCTTAACCTTACTAGCCGTCAGCAGTCATAATTCATAATGACTATAAATGCCTTCATAATGAAAGATAGTCAGTATGCAAATGTCATTCGATTTAATTAATTATGGATGTTTTGGTGGTAATGAGCTAATCATTATGAGCTTTCAGGTTTTACATCACCAACTCATCATGCTTTGGAAAAAAATGAAGTGGCAGCCAGCAAATTTATCACGAAACTGAAAGATGCATCTGAAGCTCTTTTAAACTTCTTCAGGCCAGTGAGTAAGTGCTACTTCATCACTGCAGCACTGTTTCTTTCTTCTTCTTCCACCTTGCTTCTAGTACAGCTTTTCACTCCTTAACTGTTGGCGCTCAGTGTATTTAAAATATAAAATACAGTCTGATACTGTAAAATTCACTAGTTCTCATCAAAAAGATATTGTTAAGTGTGCTGTTTGAACCATCACAAATTTGCTTCAATTGCATTACTTCTGTCTTATAAAACTATCCATCATCAGTGAAGTGACCTGGAAATGCTGGCCTATTTGATGTCAAATTCACCTTCCCAAACTTCCTTGCATCCGTTTTGAGTTAGTTTTCTAGTCTGCTAGTGTAAGCATATTTTGTTCAATAGTAGTTGCTCCCATTTCTACTAGCTAAGGAAAGGCCATTAGATCAGACTCTTGAACTGCTGAAATTAATTGATGAGATGTGTGTAAGTTTCAGAAAATTATTGAGAAAGAGATCAAAATACAATGTATTTGCTAATAGCAATAAAAAGATAAAATCCATGAAATGTAGAAAATGCACAGTATGTACAAAATTGGCAAACCTGATTGCAGGATTGTTTCATTGACAAATAGAAGGCAAATATCACTCATCACTTAATACATAACTGTTTAGTAATAACAGGGAAGGTCTTGATGATTTTCTGCCTAGCCCTAAATAAACACTGAGGTCTTGTGAAGTGCCTGACCTCACATTTAATATAACTGTATTTGACTACCAATAATGAGTGTGATAAAGGTGAAACTGGCAATGCAGCCGATCTTGGGAGTGGCAGAACCAAATGATGTTTTTCAGCTTCTGTGGAAGATGTGATACTAAGTTGTATAGGACTTAAATTAAATCATGGACTGTATGTCAGATATCTACAGTTTATAAGCATTTTATACATACAGCACTTCCTACAGAAGATCTTATGATTATCCATAAATCTATTTTTAAATAGCAAATTTTAAATTTTACATGTTGTGTTCATTTACTGACTGCGCATCTTAGGTTTTTGCTCATATCAGCTGCTTGTAGAATCACGCAGTTATGCTGAATGGAGAGATGGTTTGTTGCAATATACTGTATAATCAACCCTTCAAAAAAAAACTAAGAAATTTTAATGTTTCTATTTGTTTGATCTGTTTTTTTTTTTTAATTAGAAACAGTGCAGAAAAATTAGTGTCTTTCCACTTTAGAAACATAAATTTAAATATTTTTAATTTAGTTTTTAAAATGTTTCTTACTGAAAGAAATCCAATTATTTAAGATCTCGTATGACATGATTGTAGGTTTTCTCTTGACTTTAAAGACTGATTAATTTTTGTGAAAGAATTCTACGTGGAAGTCAGTGACATTGCTTTTAAACAGACTTCTTCAAAACACGCTAGAAGCATGAAAACAACAGCATCTCTTTATCTAGGTATTGCTTCTAGAACAGAAATCTTACATTTTACTACTTTTTTTTTTTTTAAAGCTTGCCGATACAAAGAAAAGCACTCCTTAGTCCCTTGTCATGTAGGAGGGAGCATTAATGCAACAGAATGCTTGGAAAATAGATGTTGTCCTTCCAAAGGCAACCATGAACTGAAATGTTATATCCCATTTAAAGACGGTAAGTATTCTTCTGTAAATTTTTGCTTCATAGCCAAGTACTTTTCCTAGTAAGACAATGTGATTTTCATTTCTGTTCTCCCCTTTGGTTTTTCGAGTCACCATTCTCTTTGAAGTAAGCTTAAGTGGGCGTTTATTTCTGCATATAAATACAGAAAATAATTCATTGTCTGAGTAGCTTGTAAACCTCAGCACAAACAAAGAATGTATGATGGAAATACAAATAAAAGTGACTACATCAGTTAGTACAAAGAATACAAGGAAGGCATTCTTTGTGGAAATGGAAGTGTGGTGAGTTTAATACAAAGAAGTGAATCTGTGAAAATGCTATAAAGAAAAGTTGAAGAAATTGGATGTATTTGTTGAGAAAGAGGTTTAATGGTTGTTAAATAGCCATAGGAATTGGTTTTAAGGGTGGTTACTAAGACAAGGAAGCCAAACTGTTTGGTAGGACCAGATGATATGACAACAGGAAATTGCCCAAAGAAGAGGAGTGGATGTCAGCAATATACAGGCTGGTTCAGCCTGGTTCTGTGACTAATGGGGCAGGGGACCCACAGACCCATGCCCTGGGAAAAGGGGAAGGGTAGGAGGATGAGAGATTGGCCTAAAAATAGAACAGCAGCAATGATCTGAGGAGAAAAATTAATTTGCTATATATGATATCAGAATGCAGGGTAGCACAATATAATACAATATATAATTTGAATTGAGGCTAATAAATGAAATAAAATGAGAGAGAGTGTCCAAAACTGAAGGCCTTACTCTGAATTGAAGGTGAAATGCCTGGGAAGCATACCCACACACTGCCAGGTAGTGAGAAAGAGAGAGAGTCTTGTGACTTGCCAGGAGCTTTGTCTTTCTTTCTGAATACAAAGTCCTCTGGGGTATGTAGTTCTTCTCTTCTGAGAGCCAGGTATTTGGAAAATCGTCAGTCCACAGAAGTGGGGCGCTAACTCTCTAATTCCCTGTGCTTTACATGATGTTATGATGTGTAATACCGATAACAAAAATCATAAAACCGTGACAAGTCATGAGAGAAGAGATGGCGTCACCCTTATTGGGAGTTTTATGACATGGCTGTACAAAGACACAGGTTACTTCACCTAATGGTGATAGTAATATTGCTTCAGGCAGAAGACTGGGCTTTGAGATGTGCAGAAATCCCTTAGAACCAAAATTTTGATAACTGTCTTCTCAAATTCTGCCTTTAACATAATGAACATAATGTTTTACCTTTATTATTTTCTTTAAACATAGACTGGGAGTGGATGATATTTTTTTCCTCTTAGGAGAGGAATTCAGCAATCTTGTTTTATATCACATCATTGCACAGAACTGTATGGTAAATTCAGCTTCACTAAAAGGGTTGAAACAGAGCTTAACTTTTATCATATTTTTCCCTGTTTGTATAGCATTTAGAAACTGTTGTTGCTTTTCATTGTGAATTTCTTTCAACAAACTGAAAGATGTACAAAGTTGAAGGCTCTTCTTAGACTCCATCAGTGAGTTTGGAACCCATTGAGGTCATGTAATCCCATCACTCCCTGCTCAAGTGGGGTCAGCTAGAGGAGCAGGCTGACCATCCTCTGTCCAAGGGTATAGACAGACAGCACAAGACCTCTGGGCAAACCATTCCAGTCTGTATCATTAGAATGTAGTTACCTGTTAAGAACAATGTCAAATATTAGAATGATCTTTAAAAACTTGTCATAGACTTGAATAGGAATAGAGTCAAATGTTGTCTTGACTTTTCAAACGTAGTATTTCCTTTTATATTGTATTTTTATTCACTGACAATTAAGCAGAAAGACTACTCAGAGATGATCTTGCCAAATAAGTTAGTATGTTACTACAAGTTACTAAAAAGGAAACTAGAGTGTACAGTTTAATGGCTTAGGTATTCTTGATAGAATTCATCATACATTGATTTCAGAGATTATATTCAGTTTTCTGGACCTGAATTAATATACCTATGAAACCTGAGAAAATACTTGTGTGCTAACAAGAATTAACTTTTTTGCTTGATGTACTTGCTTAGAAGTGAGCAGGGATCAGAACCAAACTTGGAATATTTTCCTGTAGTTAAGCAACACCATGTTCCAGTGCTATGACAGCCATAAATATTGAGTGCGAGGTCACCAGACTATGTTAGGAGCATAATGCAGAAATCAAGTGTCTTAAGAATATTATTCCCCAGTTGTGCTTCCTTAATACACATAGAAGACACATGACTATAGTGAGAAGAAAAGCTATACAGTGAAAACTGTAGATGTTTTGCTCATATTTAGGACATAGACTTAAGAACATAGTAAAATTAGATCTACTTATTAAACCGTGACTGCTTGATTCCTTTTATGGTTTGGAAGTAAATTTCAAAGATGGAATATTTTATCAAATTATTTGTAGCTAGCTACTTGAATGCTCCAGGATATACAACATATGTCCAAAGGAAATATCAGCAGTTACTGCCTGCGAGCACATGCTGTTTGCCTTGTAGCAATTGTTGACAGAAGAAGCACTTAACAGACATTAGACTCATGACACTTGCATTTCTGTTTTATGGGCATAGGCTGCACACTTGAATGGTTCTTATCTGGGAGTTTTGTCTTTAACTTCAGTAGGAATAAAATAAAGCTTATAGAAGATACTGCAAAAGTTTTGAACTGAAGTAGGTAAATAGCATTAATTTTCATGATTTTGTCTCCATTTTTAGGAAGCTCTGTAGGACTGTATATACATCTATGTAAGACACGTTTGACAAAGAACTAAAATTTTTCACATGTTGAGGTTACTGAAGTAATTATTTCTGAAACTAACCAAACATTTGGAGGTGTTTGAAATCCAGTGGTCAAATTTGACTTGATCTTTCTAATCTGAGTGGTTTTTTAGGATTTGCTCCTTTTCTGTTGTGTTGATGACTGAAATACAGGCATGTCTTTCTTCAAGGCTAATCTCTGTCATCTGCACCTCAATATATATCTTGGACTTGTTTGTAACTAATACAAACTTCTGCTGGTCCTACAGATCTGCAACTGACGTTTCGACTGTTTTTGCTTGGGGCGGTAGGATTTTTAATTTTGGGTTGTCTACCATTATGTTGCTGTGCCTGCTTGCAGAGGAGGTAAGTATTAGTACACAAACAACTAGTTTTACAATATACTGCTACTAAATGTGAAGGATATGGACAGCTGACATACTTAAAGCCAGAGCAGAGAAAAGACTGGGGGAAAAGAAGCTGAAAAAGTCATATGACATCATGGAAAATAAATCCTTCTATTTTGGAGTGACATAGTCAATTTGACTTCAGAGGAAAAAAAATAGTGTGTTAATGCTCCAGTAGCCATTCTAAAGGCTTAGTTATAAAGAATTGGTCTTAGTCCTACTTCCCTTAAATGTGAAGCTGCATGTAGAACATATGGGCACACTGTCTGCACATTAACAGAGATGTCTCCACATAGATGGCTGAGTGGAACTTGAGCAATAGTGACTAAGTTCGAGTTCAGCTCTGTGGGAAGTGGATCCTGTCCTGGGCAGGTTTGCTGGCATATGGAAGACCAGACTTCTGTTCCCTCACTTCTCCCGTTTTCTTCCCATTACCACCACCACCTCCCTTCTACACCTGCTTCTACCAGAAGCCAGAGCTGCCTTCATATCACATCCATATATGTTAAAACAACTTGGTTCATCTCCTCTTAAGCAGGAAGGGAAAGTCAGCACTGCCAGTTGGGAGCAAGAAAGGTAATGAAGGAGGCTCTGAGAGCAAACAAATTTTAGGGCACGATGCCTCACACAGACCATCCTGTTCTATCCAAAATAAGATTTTAGGACATAGTGATCTCAGTGCATGGGAAACCAAGAACATCTTTAAAAAAAATAAAAAATAAAAAACAAGAAAAAAAGGGAAGATTTAAGGAAAAGTTTGTCTCACTTCATGAATTTAAAGCAAACAAATGCAAAATTTATTTGCCACTTACTTTCCCTCTAAGCCATGGGATAAATGGAGAAAAAATTTTTCTTTACCATTACCTTCATATTATTTCTACAAGCGTGACATTGCTTATGGGAATTAATCAACTGCTACACAGGAAATGGCATGTGCAAGTGGGAATTAATTATCTGAAATATGATAATGAAGAAAAGAATGAGAAGAGACAAGTTGAAAGGAGCAAGAAGTAGAAATGAGTTTCTGCAAGGGGTAACCATAGAATTTTGCAGTAAGATGGAAGAACATGATGGAAAAACAAAGTAGTAGGCCTTAGGAGAGTAAAAGGGGAGAAGGAGTATGCTTTAGAGAGAAGGAAATAAATTAATTGAATGCTGCTAATGTATAAAAGTTTTTGTTGTTATTTTGGGGCTTTTTTTTTTTTTTATGGTGGCTCTTCTCAGTGGGTTTTTCCCATTGAATGTATAGAACACATTACAGCCCATGCGTGCTTTGCAAGCAGTTTAGCATTTGATATTGCAAAGTTTTGGCATGAGTATGCATTCTTATGATAATGGGGAAAATGTAAGGCTCTACAATATTAAAATGGTTGAACTAAGATGGGGCATATTAACATAATTGTGCTTTATTTTTCTAAGGTGATGGTTCATATAGTATGGTTAATACTACAGCTTAGTTAATGTAATATAATTGTCTTTCTGTGTAGATTTTTTCTGAAGTGTTAAATTTTTCCTTTACTAAGATATTAGAACACTGTGTGAGATTATATACATGCATGAACACACACACACACAGACTTTAGAAATGTGACTGTTTAGCAGATGGCTATTTGCTATGGTGTGCCACATTGAGACAAAACCTGCTGTGAAAATCTCCACATTACATCTTATTCTATGCTCAACAGCTGATGCTGAGCGTACAGATAGCTACACTGAGTCATCAGTGACTTGGAAAACAGGAGGCAAAGAATTAACATGAAATTATCATATATTTTCTGGAAAATGAATTAGTACTTATTCATTTTGAGATAATCCACATTAATGTTTAAATGATCTTTTTCATTTTTTTCTTTGCCAGTGAAACTAGAATTCCTGTTCTTCTATGACTTGTTTATTGTTGGTTTTTGGTAGATTGACCAAAAAATAAGAGAGCTTTCTTTGATGAAATTCGGGATAATTGATTAATTCCATTATGCTTCTTGTAGAGCAAATTCTAAGGTTTCCCATAGGAACCTGCATTTATTTATTTATTTTAAGGGAGGGAGAGGGAGAAAGAGAGAGAGCTCTCTGTGGAAGCTTTTGCAGGCATTTTTTGCTGTGTAGCTAGAGATGGCTGTTTCTTTACAGATGCTCAGGTCCATACACAACCAGGCTGAGAGAACCGATATGTAGGAGATGTAAAACCATGGGATTCCTGTAAATTTTATAAAGGAAGCTGCTAATTTTCTTTCAGTGGTTCTGTTACAGCAGTCAAGTTATGTTGCTCAAGTTGTCTCAATACTTCTCCACAGCACGAGTAAGTTCCAAAATCAGCAAGGCTGAGTTACCACGTCTCACTGATGACCTGTGTGTTTTGCCTTCTTTGGATGATATTTTTTTAGGCAGGAAGCAATATCTAAATGAATTGATGCTGCCTGCTCTCTCGCAGTTCCTCGTGTGTGTTATTAGCACAGTGTCTCTTTTCTTGAGACATTCTCTGATGTTTTTGTAATCCCCATGCCTGTCTTATCCTATCTTCTTTCTCTCCTTTTTTTTTCAGTGTCTTCTTTTCACTAACAGCCACAAGCCATGATGGGCAGAGTAAGACTCTAAAGAATAGCAGAACAGAGGTGCACTTACTGATGCTATATTTGAACAATGTTGTGTAGACTTTAAATAAAAATTACTAAAATCTCAGTTTCCTTCTGTTAAATTTTTAGTGCAGTTGTGGGAAACAGTCCTTCAATTTCAGTTGACTAATTACTGGGAATTTTCTGGTAATGGCTGTAATTTGATGAATCAACTGGTCAACTGAAATTCATGATGAAAAGATAAGAGATGGGAAAACTTATAAAAGTGCTTTGTCAGTCTGTGTTCTGTTGATGAAATCTTATGGCCCCTGAAATCAGTGGTATCTTTTTTTACTCTGGAGCTAGACTTTTGCAGCTAAAACCTAGGTGATCTCGTCTTAATTCCTTCTGTTGTTTTAATATGTTGCAGTCAATGTGCTAATCCTTTGCGAAGAGCAAACAAAAAAATAGAACAAATTGTGCAGAACAAGAGAGCAAGTAGTGAAGAAATGCATAGCTTGTTACCGAATTGACTTAAAGACTTTGAGGATCATAAATATAAGAGAAAGGTAAACTAAATTTAGAACATTCTTTTGTTCTTTCAGTTTAACATTATCTTACTGTTGATTTTATATAGTGCTAGACATATGCAATACTAAATTCCTATTGGCTTCCCAGTCCAGTAGATTTTGTCACAAAAGCACTTTTTATCACAAGCCACCCTCAGTTTCTGCTGTGGGACAAGTAATGAATCTGCCAGAATTTGATTCCTGTCCTGGGATGCTAAATGAGAGCAGGCCCTGGTGGGGCTCTGGTAGTGCTGCCCAGAGCTGTGGGTCTCCATCTCTGCAGGTGACCATGGCCAGGCTGGTCAGGCCCTGGGCAGCCAGCACATGGTGGGGCTGGGGGGCTGTGAGGTCCTTTCCAACCTAAATCATTCAGTGATTCAATGAATATTACCGTCCTAGGCTTAAATCCTCTGCCATTTTTGTGTCCCTTGTCCCACATGTGAATTGTGTTACATGGGAGAGCAGAGAAAAAAGTAAGATTTTTGCTGCTTGCAGGAAACAAGGAGCCATTTCTAGTCACTGGGAAATCTTTTCTTTTCTATGGAAAGGGATATTTTATACTGTTATTTTCACATAGCTTAAAATCCTACCATTCTTCCTAAATGCTGAAATGCATGTAATCTGGGAATTAAATGTTATTTACTGTGCCAAACTGTAGCATGCTAAAGGTGACAATGACATAATAAATAAATGTGACAGTGAGGTTATTAGACAACGAGGAAGTACTTCAGTGAGAGTATTGATTTACCAAATTTGCAAAGATGTCCCTTAATCTAGTTACACTGACATGTATGTTTTCTTTTTTTTTTCTTTTTTTTCCTCTCTTTTGGTGTAGAGGACCATTCGTGTAATATTAATGCACTCAAGCAGAAGAAAGACACCGGGATTATGTGCTAACCATGAGTATGCTCTAGAAAATGAGATGATTTGTTTTAGCATCAAAATAATACAGTGTTGTCAACCCTTGATAATGCTATTGATTCTGCATTAGAAGTTGTTCATTTCTGTTTCTTTGTACTCATTCCATATCTCCTTTATGGAAAAAAAATGTTAATGCTGAAAGGGAAAAACTACTAATTCCAGCTCCTGAATGCTAAAGCCATTCTAGGTACTAGTAAAGCATCTTCACAATTCAGAGGTCAGCCTTAGAGTACTATCTGGATTAAGAAGAAATAGAAGAGATATTTGATGTTTATTAAATTGGTGCTGAGTGGCAAGCTTACTGTTTTTGGGCAGTGAATGCCACTGTAGCACAGCAGTGCTATTCCTATTGAGACCACAATTAATTATTTACCTGGCTGCAGAGGATTTAGGAAATGTATTGTTGGGCAGCTCCTTTAAAGACATGCTTAGGCAAAGAACTTCAGGAAACTGGTAGCATTTCCTCTACCATTGTTTCTGTTCGTTCTGTATCACTGCACCACAAAACTTCCTTAGGTCTTTAGGAGACCAGTCTCCCAAGGCAAGTGATGCCAAGATGTAATTTCTTTCAGTCTCCCTGAAGAGTAACACAGAATAAGAAGTGAACATGTAATAGTTTTGAACAGCAGAGTACAAAGTAAAAATAAATGCTTAAAAAAAAAAAAAAAAAGGCAGTAGAAATCAACTTCCCAGTAGTAAAGCAACCACTGGCCCATTTTCATTGTGTCTGTGAAATGCATGTAGTAGAATTTTCAAGAATAGTGGTAAATGAACCTTTACTCTTAACCTGGAAAATAAAGACAATAGTCTTTATCACAGTAGTGATACTTTGAAATTGTGTACTCATGGGATTACCCAGTTCATACATTTTTCTTAGTTTTGCTAGTTCTAAAAAAGACATCACTTAAAGCCCAAGTGTAAGAGTTGAAGTATGCATATGGGCAGTCTCATGAAATTGACAGAGCCTATAGTCATCATAAAACATTAGCATATGCAGAAGTTCTAAAACTTGATATGGCAACCATTGCCAGTAACACTGTATTAGAGATGGTTGGGGTATAATTTTGTAAGAAAAAGAATTACAGTGTTTTTGATGTTGAGCAGCAGAATGATGGAGACTGAATAGTGTTCAGATCACAGTTCCAAGTCTGATCTGTTTGCTGCTAATTGATGTTACTTTTATCAATTCTGAAATGTCTACAAATGTTTTTACAAAGATAGAAACAATTTCCTGCTTCTTGGATTTAGGGGCACTGTTGCAACTGAAATATGCATGCAACAAACATGTACATCCTCTTGGCTGAAGGTAATTATGAGAGAGTGCTGTGCTCCTGAGTAAGTTTGACTTGGTACTTCCTGATTTTGATTTGAAGGGTAAATTCCTTTGTTTACATGTCATTGACAGCACAACTGCTTTTGATATCACAGAACATTCTGACAAATGGACACATACTGATAAAACAACTGTATTTAACTGAAAGCATTCAGTGCATCTGCAGTAAATGAAATGTATCCTGCAGAATAAAATGAACATAAACAAAACATATGCACTATGAGAGTCGGATATGAGATGGAAAAGACCCAGCAATGCTTATATTCCTCATAGGGGTGGTACTTAAGAGCACTGTGTGTGGAATTGGGTCCTGTCCCTTTCATATGTGGCAGTTCCATTGTAAGGATCTTCTTAAAAGCTGAGAAGACTTTTGGTTGGAGAAGGCAAAGATTTCGATTTTACATTGTAATTTCTTTACCAGTTTGAGAATTAATTGAATTGGCAGCTGTTCAGCATGGGCATTGCAGAATTAACTGCTATTTCTGCCTAAAATGTTACACACACACGTGCATGCACATACGCACAGGCGCTCCCAACTCAGGAAGGCTGGGGATACTTTAAGGAAGTTATTTTAAAGGTGCAGGAGCCAACCATTCCAGGTCACGGAAGATGAGCCGACAGACAAGGAGGCCAGACTGGCTGAACAGAGACCTTTGCCTGGAACTCAGGAGCAAAAAGAAAGCTTATGGTCTTTGGAAGAGTGGGCGAGCTTATGATGATTACAAGTATGTACTGAATCTTTGCAGGGAGAAAATTAGAAAAGCCAAAGCCCAGCTAGAACTTGGCCACTAAGGTAAAGGATAACAATAAATATTTCTATAAATACATCAACAGTAAGAAGAGGGCTAGGGAGAATCTTCATCCCTTGTTGGACACCGAGGGCAACATGGTGACTAAGGATCAGGATAAGGCTGAAGTACTTAATGCCTTCTTTGCCTCAGTCTTTAGCAGTCAGACTAGCTACTGCCTGGGCACACAGCCCATTATGCTGGTAGATAGGGATAGGGACAGAATAGGTCCTGCATAATCCACGATGAAATGATTTTGGACCTGCTGTGAAAGCTGGACACTCACAAGTCCATGATGCCAGATGGATTGCACCCTGGAGTGCTGAGGGAGTTGGCGGATGTGGTTGGGGTTGGGAAGAGTGTCTGGAAAGCAGCCTGGTGTACTGATAGACAGTCGGCTGAATATGAGCCAGCAGTGTGCCCAGGTGGTCAAGAAGGCCAGTGGCATTCTAGCTTGTGTCAGGAATGGTGTGGTGAGCAGGACTAGGGAAGTAATCCGGCCCCTGTACTCGGCACTGGTGAGGCCTCACCTTCAGCACTGTGTTCAGTTTTGAGCACCTCAATACAGAAAGGACATGGAGGTGCTGGAGCAGGTCCAAAGAAGGGCAACAAGGCTTGTGAAGGGCTTGAAGAATATGCCGTATGAGGAGCAACTGAAGGAACTGGGGCTGTTTAGTCTGGGGAAGAGAAGGCTGAGAGGAGACGTTATTGCTCTCTTCCAATACCTGAAAGGTGCTTGCAGCAAGAGAGACTGGTCTCTTCTCACTGGTGACAGGTGACGGGATGAGGGGAAATGCCCTTAAGTTGCACCAGGATAAGTTTAGGTTGGATATCAGGAAAAACTTCTTTACAGAAAGGGTTGTTAAGCACTGGAATAGGCTCTCCAGGGAGGTGGTTGAGTCACCATCTCTGGATGTGTTTAAAAACCATTTGGATGTGGTGCTCGGGGACATGATTTAGCGGAGGATTGTTAGGGTAGTATGGTTAGGTCATAGTTGGACTCAATGACCTTTAAGGTCTTTTCTAGCCTGAACGATTCTATGATTATATATTCTGTTAGAATAATAGAATCATAGAATATAGAATCATATAGAATAACAATATAGAATTGTAGAATCTTAGAATATGCTTCTATAGAATCATATAGAATAACAGAATATAGAATCGTAGAATCATAGAATTGCTCAGGTTGGAAAAGACCTTAAAGATCATCAAGTCCATCCGCAATCTAACCATACCTCCCTCACTCTAACAACCCTCTGCTAAATCCCGTTGTCAGGATTATCACCTTAAGGTCACTTCACAAATACTCGTTTACTGGCTAACTGCACTGACATCATCACATGCAAGTGGATATTTTCATCCGCTTGCTTCCACAAATAACCATTCAGAGAATTTATCAAAGTGATTATTCAGAAATTTTAATGATTTTATCATTTCTGTTTTTTACTCCTGGACTCCAGTGTGCTACACAATAATTTCAGTATGGAGTTGACCCAGATCCACCTGTAGCACATCTTTTCCCATCTGCTGATCTGTTTCTTGTGTATCAAGCTGCACATTGCTAAACCAGGCTTGGCTTTCCTTTCTATTTCTCCAAAGAACTGGATTAGGGCCCATGTCAGCTAGAAGAAGGCACAGGTGTTCTTAGAAGGCTCCTATTGCCTTGGTAGTTTGTGAAAGAAGCAACTCCGTCCTAGGTGCTGTTTCCAAATCTGCCAGAGCGCTGCCCTCCAGCCCCCTGGTGAGACACCTTCCGTACTAAAATCCATGACCACAAGATGGTGCTGCAGGAAAACATTTTTCCCTCAGTGGTTTTGGTTTCTGGAGAACTTTATTAGATTTCTGCTTTTTACAGTCTGGTTCATCACGTCACGAGAAGGCAGACAGCGTACATTAGAGCAATGGTCATTCTATAAAAACGACAACATAATACAGCATATGATGGCAAGGCTTTAGAAGACTTTCAAGATATATAAACCATTGCCTGCGGCTTTAGATCTGCTCTCGCTCCTATTGAACTGGTACAGAATAAAACAAAAGACCTCTCAGTGGAACATCCATCCTTATCTTCACAAACATTAAAGAAATACAAAGCTTAACAACCTGATTCAGTGCACAGTAGCTGTGTTCAGGAGTGGATTCTGACACCATAGGGATAGGAGCAATGAGAAGTCCTCAGCTTTTCTAGTGCACCACCCACACCTGCACCAGCTCTATTGATAAAACTGTCATTGTCAAAATTAGGTTGCACACCAAAAATTAAGTGCAAAGGTCTCCCTGGAAAGTGTTTCATGTTCTCCTGTAAGATCCCGTGGAGTGAGTGGCTCCACGGAACTCTATTTTGCTTTTGATCATTCTACTCCCATTTTTTGTTTTCACAACACACTAGAAAATTAAAAAATGGTTTCAGCCAGATCAGTACTTCTCACCATCTGATCTTCAAAAATGTTTTAAAATCATGAGGATTGAACTTTAAATACTACGGAGTGAAAGTTGTTATGGAAGAACAGATTTGAATTCCAAGGCTCGAGAATCAAATGCCAAATACAATACTGTATTTAAGCATCTAAGCTGTTAAATTGTTGAGCCTGTGTGTTCTATTCTGTGTAATAGGTTTATGTAATAGAGCTTCACTCTGCAAAAGCTGCATCAACCACCATCACTATTTTGGCAGATTTGCAAGCATGGCAGTGTCAGTGGCAATATAGACAATGCGGGGAAGGTGATGGCAATTCTACAGAGAGCTGCCTTCCAAAAGAGAACATGGCTGTAAATGTTGTAATCCTACTGCATCCTATCTCTTTGATTTTTCAAATATCTGATATTTGGCTCTATTTAGATAGAACAGATCATTATTCTATGTAGGTTGCTCCAAAAGTAGCATCTTCTGTTTATTTCCATAAGAACTACAACAGACACAGAGCACCCAAAACACTATTTGATAGAGAAAATCCTTAGCTACAAAATACTATGTTTCATGAGCAATGAACTGCATGCCGTGCTTATAAAAATCTTCACCAGTGGAAGTGCCCCACTGTTGTTGCTGTTGCTGAAATGCACCACTCACTGCTCGTTGTGCTCACATTCACTATTTGCCCTCCATAAACATTCAGCAAGAAATGAGTGTCAATTGGTGCCATTTTTTCCTCATAGAGGAATTCAATTCCACTCTTTTGCTTCACACACACTTCCACAACAGACACCTTTCTGTCAAAATGCCTCTCTGCTGCTAGCTGTCACAAAGCAACAGAATGTAATTTAATAGTTGCAGGAAGGTTCAGCCTCTACTGCCATTCCACCAACATCTGCCTCTGATGTTGTGGGCCAACATAATAGAATAGAGGCATTACTTTTGGAGCAGCCCTCATCCTTAGTAGTCACATTATCAGTTGAGCTGAAGTGAAACTTAAAATAATTCTCCTTTAGAAAAGTTTTCTGGCCTGTAATTTAGCACTGCCCTCATGCTGAAATTCTATTTGAGATACTTACAGACACTCCAAGCTTTTACCGTTTTCTTTTTTAAGACACTTGATCTAAACATGGCATGGAGGAACTAAACCAACCAAATGAACAGATACCATCCTGTGCTTAGGCCTTATTACACAGCTAGGAAGGGAAGCTTTTGCATACTTTTCCCATTAGGAGAGCCCGACTCCTAAGGAGAGCACCAGGTAGGAAGCAGTATTACTGAAAGGCAATTTCTTCAGTCAAACATGGCCTTATGAACTGCAGTAACTAAGCATATTAAGGAATTGCAATTAATTATGTGATGCATTCTTTTGCATCTTTCTCAAGCAGTGACAGGAAAATTTTAATTCCCATTCCTAAGACTGAATGCTCCATGCATTTGTCAGCTGATATTTTGGGTTTTCAAGTTGTGTTTCACAGATGCCAAACTGATAGCTTTAGAGAATGACAGAGCTCAACTTCAAGAGAGGGATCTCTTATCAAAGATGGTCTGTATAAACAACTGTCAAAAGCAAGGAAACCTGAGAGCCAGGGGAAATGCTGTTATTGGGCTGGTGCTGACCAGTTATCTTGATGACACAGTTGGTAACAGATTTAGCTCATGAACAGTGGATAGGCATGGAAAATAACTGTTGCGGCTCCCTCATTCACAACAGTCCTCAAATGCTATAAAATCACTGTGGCTACACTGTGAAACATCTGAGCTGGGGACACATCAACTGAAGATCTGCAGTGTCTCTATAAAGGAAGAGAAGAAAGATCATAGGGAAATAACTTAAAAATGATGCAGAACATTTTATCATAGTGCACTAGGATCTCATTCCTGTTTTTCTTTCAAAATCTATTATTGTTACTGTGGTCACATATAGAAGTCCATCGTTTCAAATGCTGCAAACATTAATCATCTTTTTTTATCAATAGTTTCACTAAAAACAAAAACAGCATAGCTGCAATTAATCATAACTCTTCAATGCTACTAGCTAGGAAGAAAAAAATTAACAGCACATTCTGTTTTACTGGTTAAAGATGCTACTACAGCAGCATTTGCTCAAATGGTTGTTTTACATATGCAGTGGCATCATCCAGTTTAATTCCTGCTGTGTTTCTTTGCCAGCAACTGCTAGTGAACATTTGCCCACTTCCCTGCTGCTGAGTAGTATCAGGATTAGATGCAGGGAGGTGAGCAGGCTTACAACTTCATCTGTTGGCACCACAGGAATGCAGGAGTAGAACAGCATGGTAGCTGAGAAAACTTTCAAAATCATCAGTTTTAAGGTCTTGCCTCAAAATGGCTATTTCCTGGCTGGGGGGGAAGGTTATCTTCCCCAGGCTGTGCCTTCCCGCCCCCTCAAAAAAAAAAAAAAAAAAAAAAAAAAAGATGGGAGTGGGTGGGAGGAACTGGAGGAACAATAAGAATATTTCTCAAATAAAATGGTAATGGACATTTATTCTTTGTCTGCTCTAGCAGGAAGGTACATCTGCAAAACTATGCTGGGGAATAGGTTTTTACATAGAAGTACCTGTCAGGAAAACACTGGTCCTATCTGGCTCTGCTGGGAATGAAAATTTTAGGGGCTTTAATACATCTTAGACTTGAAGATGGTGGCTAGCTCACAGCAACAGGCATTTTCCTCTCCTCAGCAGTGGAAGCCACTTTTCCCTCAGTACTTAGCAAAAGTCTCTTTGAATGACGTGATTACAGAGAATTGTGTTTTGAGGAAAAAGTGGTAGAGACATAGAGCTGCGTTTTCTGGGCATTTATACTAGCTTTTGCCTGCACTTAAGAATAGCTGAAATTTACTTTCTGAACCCCATGCATTTCTTAAATACGAGATATACCCCTGTAAGTGATTTTGTAAAATCACTTGTCTGTACATATAGTACAGTTAAAAAAAAAAAAAAAAAAAAGTGCCAAACAGCCACAACACAGGAAAAGGAAATGGTGTCTGTGTCCTTCCCATTGAGTTACTGAGATATAAACTGTGTGCTTGTTGCATCCAAACATGTTGCTACAATGGATGATGCCCTTGTTCATAGCAGAGCTTTCTAAGAGACGTTCAAGGCCAGGCTGGATGGGGCTTTGAGCAACCTGTCTAGACAGAGGTGTCCCTGTCTTTAGCAGGGGGGTTGGAATGAGATGATCTTAAAGATCTTTTCCAACCCAAACCATTCTATGATTCTATGATATGGTTCACTCTCATCATTCAGTTGAGCAAAGAAGGGGGAATAGCAAGCAGCCACTGCAGCCTTTTAAGGCTATAAACATAGCCTTAATGGCTCCTTATAGTTTTTTAAACTAGCTGAGTACAGAGTTAAACAGAATAATAATCTGTCTCCCATCCTTTTGTTTTCTCATTGTTTGTCCTCTGTAAACACATGGTAAGTGTCTCCATTGTTAACTTTGAATTTGATTCCCCTGTGATCTATCACCATTGCCTGTTCATAGTTGCTTTAATACTGCACTTTCATGCTCAGACAGTGTTCAGCTATGACACCAAGCAATCAGCTTAGATTGTCCTCTGACAGCTAACAACTAATCAAGATTTGTTCAGATGGAGGTGGATTTGGACAAATGAGGCTGACACCTCCAAAGCAGCCATCATGGTCTATAGTAGCAGTGGTGCACATTAGCAGGCTCAAGACCACATATTCATGCATTAGACCTAGCAGTTTTAAATGAGCTGTTATTATCTATCAAATAATATGTACTGTTAAGTATGCAAAGATATGTCCAGAGGAGTTGTTGTGATCTACAGCAACAACTTTATTTCTCTTTCACTTCAACAAACTTTTTTTCTTTAATCAATTGCTTTTCTACTTGGTTACATTGTTAATAAAGAAGCACACAGCCAATATTGAACGGCGCACTCAGAATTTGTGAAGCCTGCACAGAACACTAAGGTAAGTTGAATGCTTCATCTGTAGATCATCTTGACAGGTAATAGTTACAGAATGAGCCTCAGATATATACTACTATTTGGAACAACAACAAGACTTATAAAAAGCAGCTGAATTTTCCATGTTTTTGCATGTATCTTTACCACCCAGAGGAGTGTTTACAGTGCTGCAATCTCTAAGTGGGCTGATGTTCAAATCCTAGTACCAGCTTGGTGAGTAGAATAGCTAGCTACACTAACACCTATTACAGCTTGCTGATTCAACACTACTTGTGCTTTTGGAGTTCAGCTAGTGCTACCTGGAACACTGGTCCTTAGGGTTTCCAAACTTTTTATGTTGTGCGCTTCTGTCAGTAAAAATTTTGTGAGCACTTATTTCCAATGCATAGTAGTTTATAGAGCGTTTGTCTGTGCTTTCCAATGAATTGGAACAGCTCTTGCTTCAGCCAGATGGTGCACTAGGAGGCATCATACAGCCCTCCAGCCTGTGCCTTTCTCCTCCTTACCTAGGTAATTGTCTACTAATGTGTATCTGATCTAACTTGCTGCATCACCCAAAAAAGTTAGCCTCCTCTTAGCTGTTGCTTTCCTAAACTCAGTGACTTCAAATAAATAAACATAATAATGTTCTTATGAGACCAATGTTTTATGTCACAGAAAAGAGTGAAAAGAGGTCAAACTTTTCTCACAGCCAGGACTCCTAAAGTGGCAGAATGCTACCCAGATATGTTTTACCCATATTATAGAATTATATTTCCCAGCACTGAGCAAGGGGACGTATCTGCCAGTCTGGCTGAGATTAACCTCAGAGAAAGGAATACTTCATTCACTCATTCATTCGACCAGCTGAAAAAGATTTTGTCTCCTTACAAGTTTTCTGAGTCTTTACTGTCTCCTTACAAATGCTGTGGGTCTGTTGACACTGGTGTAGGCAAACTCACTATTAATGCATTACTCTGAGTATGTGATGGCTTCCTCCTTCAATGTCTGTCATATTGAAAGAGTACAGCGGTTCTTTGGAGGACAGGACACTACATGCCAGCTCCATAAAAAGACCAAAATTGAATTAAGGCTTTATGAGACATTATGGAAGTTCTGGATAATATTTTAATTTCTAAGATGCTCATTGCATACTTCATTTTTACATTCTTTTGAATGTATAAATGTGACAGATCCAGGTGAAGCAGATGAACCTGATGATTAGGCCATTGAGCCTGGGTGAAAGGAAGTTAGAAAACAAGATGTGAGAGCAGAAACAGCCTGAGATGTGCAGCGTTAATGAGGACAGCAAGTAACATAAGATGATGGTCAGGGTAAGATGAGCAAAATAAATTGATCTAGGGAATTGACAGCAATATTTTCTTCTGTATCTACAAAAATTGGTATCTCTTTTTTTAGAGCCTGTTGGAGTAGATGAAGAGTGGAGAAAGCATGGCTTTTTTCTTCCTGATTATTAGACTGAGAGATACAGGAAAGTAAACTGAGTGAGCCTATATTGACTGGTTTAGCCAAACACTTCCCAGTTTCCTTAGCATTGTGTGGTTCGTGGTGTAGTTCATTACTTGCTTTATCCCTTCATGGCTTCGTATAAGGGGAAGAGCAGCTTGGTAAGTGTTACTTTGTGTGATTAGCCTCCTTGACAGAACAAGTAATAGGAAAAAAAGTAACCCTTGATGGGAAGTGCTAGGCAGCCTCTCTTGGTGCAAGCTGTGACCAGAAAAGAGGTGTACCAGGAAATACCCTGGATTAGTGTGTTGACTCTTGTTTGGAATAGTTTCCTGGGAAAAAAGATTTCTTGGTTCACCTGCATGAAAAGGTGGAGTATTATATCTATGATGCAGAGGACTCACTGGTTGCATGTCTGGAGATCTAAGAGCAAATCTGAGGATGATTGGGCCCTGGTTCCCTTGTATGAGGTTGTGAGCTCCTTAGCATAACAAACTAGTTTGTGAGAGTGACAATAAGGGATTAGGAAACTCATTTGTTCTTGTCTGTGATTTAGGATTTCTTACCATCTCTACAAATGATCTTCCAAGGTACCTGATTCTTTCTGAATTGGGATGTGTAGCTTGGAGATATGTTGGGGAAAAAAAAAGCTTTTGCATTTCTATCGTTTGAGCAAAAGTAATATAGTCATGTCCATTCTCTCATGACCTACATGTAAAGGTCTGCATATAAGTTTGTGCTGTTAGCCTTTGCAATTTGTCCCTTTGTTTAAATAGAAGGGGTGAGGGCTTGGAGACTCCAGGGGTACGTATTTAAACCATGTGAATGACTTCACAGTGTTATCCTGAATTATGAAACTACAACAATATTTGCAATTCATCTAGCTGGGAGAGAGCTTTGTAAATACTGTTTTCATATATAATTCCATGAGGGAGGTGGGGAATATATGGATCATCAGAGCTGTTGCAATTGAGGTTTGGCTCTATATCCAAAATATGTAAGAATTTACACTGATGGCACAAGCCTCTTGCAAAGTACTAATTCACAAGTTCAATTTTTTTAAAAAATGTCATTTATAGAAGAAATAAGTTAGGAAGGAATTAAATTTTGTACAAGAAATCTTGGAAAACAAGATCACAAATAACAAAACATACTGTTCAGAGTCCAGATGGCTGCATAAAGTAAATAGCTGTTTCCTCGGTGGAAACATAGGCAATTTGGCTGTGTGAAGCTCCAATTCCAGCAGAGATCCTTGAAACAGATGTTGATATTGCTTCTGCATGGAAACTCTACTAAAAAACAAGATGTTCAGGTAACATGAATGTAATGATTGACAACCTCAGATTTCTTTGTCTGTAGGCAACATGCTCTTAAAACAAAAATATGTCTTGAAAATAAGTGACTTTCTGTACATATGCTATGATAAGCTAACACATGTGGCTGACTAGCATACTTGAGAATTTTCAGTAATTTTCTTTTCTCTGAAACTGATAGGCCAGTGGAATATTTCAAGCCCAAAAATAAAAATGTAAGTAAGTTGAATCCAAATATAGGTAGGAATATGTAGATACAGGTATAGATAGCTAAAAATTTATAACGTCTTTTCCTATACAGAGAAGAAAGAAGAAATTAATTGCTTATGTTCTTCATGTCATGCTAACTTAAAAAATTGTCCTGTGTTAATGTGTTTTTTTCTCTAACATGTTTATGTTATCATTTCTTGTATGTCTGATCAGGCTTGTCCATAGATTGTTACATTCTCAACTCTAGCTGATCCTGAGAAATGTGAGTTCAAGAAGTATGTTTTCTGGAGGCAATGCTAAAAGTTTTTCAGTGGAACATGTTTTCTCTATATAGTAAGTAGTAAAAGCAGTAATTTTGCAAAACAAACAAACAAACACAAAAACTGGCCTTCCAGTTCTTCAAAAGATTGACAGCAGCAAAGCTGTAATACTTTGCTGGCTGACCCGATTGAATCCTCTTCTATGAAGACCCAGAATACAGAATGTGTGCAACAGATTAGTTTGTTCTTGAGTAGCTAATGGGAGTACTCTCGATTGCTCCAGCATGTACAAGATTGGGTTGCAAGGTTCACACTTTGAAGCAGTAATGAGTTGCAGAGCTTACAACATCTATTCATTCAGTAACAACAGTCTTAACATGGTTATACAGATGCTACTGGAACTAAGGGAGACTACCACTGGCTCTATACGTTTTGGGGTGAGTTGTCTGAAGTCCATAGGGTGGTGAAGAAGCCTGATAACAGCTTGTTTTCTCCTTTTTCCTCTTTGAAAATACATCCAGGAGGATAGCATCTGGGCAGTGGGGTTTACAAGTCAGTGGTCCAAGTACATACCGAGGTTATGAGAGATCTGCATTTAATTTCTTGCTCAGCCTGAGGTGATTCAGTTCCTTGTAGGATAATCTGAACCATGGGTGTTCTTAGGAAATCCAACATCTGCAGAGATTGGTCCTCGGTTTGATGAGGAAACACAGGAATTCATTGCAGTGGGGTCAGCATTCATGCAAATATTGTTAAAATGTAACCTAATCCAAAGTTTAGTTGGTGAGATCTTAGTGTTCTTGGAAACAAAGAAAACAGCAGTAGGAAGCCAGGGTACGTGCATCAGTAGCTCAGTAAGCTCATTGTCATGAATTTCCAAGATTGTCTATTGTTTTTCTGAGGTTAGGTCTGATATCAAGAGGCCCCTGAGGCAAGCAAATGCAAAGCATTTCATAGTTCTTTGGGTGAGACAGGAGATTCCTCATCTCCTCTCCAAATTTTAAGTCATCTATACTGGAAAAATTTCAGTAGAAGACAAATTTGTATTTTCTGAGTGATTCAAAGCAGCAGATTTGTTAGCTGGCTGTGTCAAGGTGCCCTAGTAATTTCCCACCTCGGACTAATTTAATTCCTCAAAGGGAAAAAAAGAGGAAACATTCTGCTAATAGCTCTTCAGGTACCAAGGTCCTTTTAATCATTAATCTTAACAGAGAACCTTACGGTCATTGCAAGGGATTTAATAATATGGATGGTAGAGAGCTACTGTTATATCTACTGGAGAGTGTTGGAACAGCTCAGTTTGAAACTATATCCTCAATTGTTTGTGCTGAGCAGACTCTCCTCTGATCAGATAGTAGCCCTATACTTTCTATAAGGCAGGTTCTCAGATCTCTCCTCATCTTACTGTTCTGATGCGTGGTCATCTTGTTGCTCAGTTCAATGACAACAACTGAGCTCTGAAAGAATGCTGCTCACTGCAAGAGTTGAAACCCTTTGTCCTCTGAGGCTTAGTTAGAATGAGGGAATGGGAAGACAGCGTCATAATTCAGAATCTTAAATCATTCTCTTGCTCATTCTCTATACTACAATTTCTCTATCTGTGATAAAAGACATGTGCTTGTCTTTTAGCTGAAGATATCACTTTCCTGCACTTAGTATAAAATATATATTTTCTAAGAAAGCACCAAAAGTGTTTCCCAAAAGAAATAGCTTAATGCTAAATTACAGTGCCTCTGCTGTCTTATGATACTGCTCCTCTAACACACCTATGTTAGCTGAGTCAACAAGCTAAACACCATATATCCCAGTATAAATTTCAGCAATCTTGACACCTCTGGATCATAGTGTTACACTTCTTAACTCAGCTGTAAATGTACTGCAGGCAGTAAATGTGGTGGTACTATCAGCCCCCACAGACTAGGGCTTAGTATCACAAGGAGATATTTTGTATGCTCGTTACAAGAAATCCCCTTTTTAGATTCTTTCTGCATTTATAATAACAATGGGCTGGGTTTGCTACTCTTAACAATTAATGTCTAGTGCTAGTACCAAAAGAAACAAACACTGCTTTGCTGATTTATTCTCTGAAGAATCTCTTTGATACAGAACAACAACAACAACAAAAGAAACAGTAGCAAAAAAATCTGAATTCTTTCAGTTTCAGAGGAGACTCCTGCAATTTGGACACCTGTTAGTCTGACCAATGCCACAGTAAAATCAGACTCAAATTGCTTTATTCTGTAAAGATAAGTAGATAAAATCACAGAAAATAGAGTCAGAGTAGAGTAAATTCTCACTCCACTCACAGCTTCTAGCTTAATGGAATTGCCTTTCTCATGGAAGGCACAGCTGCTCCAGCCCTGCCTGCAGCATGCATGTGTGCCCAGGCTGGAAGGGATTGTAGAGCTGCAGCAAGGTTCGTCCTGAGCAGCAAAGGTGGCTGTCAAAATAGACCTTCATTAAAGTGTGGGTATAGAAGAAAAGCACTTTGACCAAACCATGCCTGGCTCCTGTTTGGTGGGAAGGTTAGCTGAGAACTCGGTTTGCAGAGTGCTCAGCATATATTTGCTGATGGACCACCATCTTTCAGGTGGTAGTGGGTCTTGTGCAACTTTTGTTTTCTACCCCTAGTAACATCAGTGCATTTCCTTGTTACAGACAAGCATGTGTCCTCATGAGCTGGCAGGTCTTTTCAAACCAGACAGCTGTTGGCCTAGCTGCACAAGTGTGACTGGTGCCTTGCCTTTGCAGATCATGGGGTCCACATCTGTTACCCTCAAAATAAAGAAGTTTTTCCTCAACATTCATATAGAACTTCCAGTGTTTCAATTTGTGCCCATTGCTTTTTGTACTGTCACCGCTGAAAAGAGCTTGGCCCCATCCACTTGACTCACTAAATATATGTATGCATTCATAAGGTTCCCCCTCAGGGAAGGTTCTCTTCTCCAGGCTGAACTTTGCAGGTTTGATTAATTCTATATAGGAATGCATAATTGGATGTGGATTCAATTCTGATTTGTGAGTGTCATCAGTAGTTACACATACAGGGCTACTCTTTCTTTTTTTTTCCCCTTCCACTACTCAGCTCATATTATAGCTTATGCTGCAACACACACAATAAGACACTATGCCTTAGTTTGCAATTTCCAAGTGAGAATAATGAGCTCCTTTATCTTGCAGGGAAACTGAAAATAAGTCAAATAATGTATTGCATATGGTCTAATTGACAAACACAAAGAAATAATGCAGTTTTAGAAGTTGGTCTAAATAATATGCAAAAAATAAGGCTCTAGACTGGTAATGAACAGCGACAGAAGGAAAAATTATTGAATCGTTGCTCATTTAGTGAACGTGATTCCTGCTGTGCATTGGATGAAATTGGTCCCATGAGGAAAATAAAAAGACTACAATTCTTACAAAAGGTGGAATGAGTTATGGTCACAGAAGCAAGCTTAAATTTAGCATTTTCTCACTTATGAGTGACGTGTGACCACTGAAAGATATTTCAGAAAAATTGTGTAAGGATGTTTTATTAAGGTGGTTTTACATCTTTTGAATAGAGAATGGAATATGTAACAATTCTGTCCTGGAACACTGACCTAATACCTACTTTTTCTCTACTGACAGTAGAGTACTGAAATGCCTAAAGTCACTTCAACTTAGACAAGCTAACCAGGCATCATGCTATCATCTTCTGCATGGGGGAATGTGAGCCTTCTCATGAGGAGAGGGAGCTCCTAACCTGGTAGAAGAGGGAAGCTACGATGGAAGTCACTGTAGCCGTGTGGGTAGTTGGCATTATCCCTATTTTGGAATAAAGCATAAGGACATAGCCCAACTTTGTTGAATAAGTAGGTCTGTGAAGAACGGGATGGATAATAAATTGCTAAATACTAATAGATTTCCATAGGGTCAGTATGAATTAGCCTTCTCATAGATTTCAAGCTTTTTTTTTTCCAAAATGTGTTTGTTTGTTTTTTAATAGATGAATTTAGTTTTTTATGTTCAAGAAATAATTGCTAGAAGTTATTACATAGATAACATACCTATATTCCCTTATCACATTCTTAGAAAAGGCAGAAATATTTTGACAGAAAATCTCTAAAATACTCACTTTGAAAGTTATAATTTAGATAAATTCTAAACAATTGAAAGCAGGATTTTCTAATGAGAAATATCAAGGAATATTAATAATAGATGTTATTTCCAGATGTGTTTCTGATAATACATGATAGCATTTTTAAGGTAGAGAGCTTACAGCCTGAAGTGAGGCAAATGTATGTGGTCATCTTTTACATTTTAATGGAAGTAATTAATGAGTCTGGCATGCTTTTGAAAATGCTTTAATTTATTCTTTGAATAAAAAGTAGAAGTTGGTAGTACAAGACACAATTTCTGAGTTATACTTCTGGAGTGTATAAAACAGATCAGTGCTGGTACAAACTGGGAAATTCAAAATTATTGTTTGCATTCTGAGCAATTTCAGCAGCTTTCATTGTGGATTTATATCATGATTACTTTGTTGTTTTCCCTACAGTGAGCTTGATTTGAAATGGAAAACTTCCCTGAATTTAACTGTTGCACCTGATTGCCTTTATTTTTTTAAACTTCCAGACACTAGCTCTAAGGCATCAGTGTATGTCTATTTCTGTGTGAAAGAAAAAAAAAAAAAAATTGCTTCTTTATCTGATTTATCAGATGACTTCAGTTTTGTTCTATGTCATACAAGGTGACCTTTGAATTTGTTGAATAGTATTTTGATTATAAAACATTGCATTGGCCAGCTCTGAATTTTGTGCATATACCTTAAATTGCATTTTTATCTTGTAGATCTCATTGGGAAAAAAAGGGGGTCTACTATAGCAGGCTTTTTTTTCTTTTTTTTTACTCAGGTCCTGTAATTAGTATCTACCTCCTACTTAATTAGTATCTTGTATCCCTTGAAATTGGGGGGGGGGGGGGAAAAAAAAAAAAAGATGAGGATAATTGAACAGTAGAGTTACCCTTCAGAGAGCATTGGGATCAACCTCTAAGCAGCTGAAACTGCCACAAACCAAACAATGGCTTATTGCTTATAAGCAGTCCTTTTTGCTTTGTTTAGGCTGTGAAGGTGCAGCCTTCTCCACCAATGCTTTACTTCTGTTGTGGAACTAGTATATCATTGCTATCAGGTAGGAAGATTTTCCTTCTGAAAATACAGGACAAGATCCAGGGCATCTCGTTGGCTAAGCAGAACAGATGAGAGGCATACCGCTCTGCCATTCTCAGCAGGTTATAATCTGCAGATTTGTATAGGAGATTTAATGTGGATATGAATAAATAACAGGGAGAAGGGAAAGACATATTTGCTCAAAATTAGGGTTTACAGAATGATATGCCCTACTGATAAAGCAGTCCAAAAATACTTCAAGACTTATTTCTCAACTCCTTTGACAGTATCTGGTGTCCCAGTTTCAAGGGCAGTCTATGGATTTCACTCCCATTATCCCTCCATTTCCTAGCAATGTTACATCTCCCAGTTTTTCTAATAAAGAGTTCTTCCCCTTGTGAGGTAAATAAATTAGCAATTTAGAAAGGTTGACCAGAAACAATCCACCAAAGCAGAGTCCAGTCCTGTGTGAGTGTCAGTGCTATCTTACAAGTTCTATAAATACTTGGTGTCATCCCATGCACATCTTCCTTGGATTTTGCATTTATTTCTCTCTACGTTATACACCAACATAGGTAGCAAAATATGGAAAAGAGGAGAGAGGAGACAGAGCAGAGATTAGAGGCTGGAAACATTTTCACAGCAGTATCTTGTCAGCTTTCCAGCACACTCTGGCTTATTGAGATCCAAACACTCACAGCTGGTGCATATTTTAATGCCAAATGACTGGCATGGCTGAAATTGGAATTCACAGTCTCTCGATGCTCTGTACTAGCACATTTAGTCAGCACATTACTTTGTGTGACTCTTCTAAAGTTACATTTCAATGAGGGCATTTTCATGGAGGCACTGTGAACTTGCATGGGAGAGTATATGGTTTGGTGTGCCAAGTGTCTGATTAAAATTAGAAGTAAGAAAACATGAAAAGCCCTGCTAATTTACTGCCCTAAAATTGTCAATTACAGCAGTGCTAAGCAGTCTGGAAACAGCTCCTGTTCTTCCAAAAGCAGAACAGTGCTAACTCCAAGGCAAAAGAAAGAAGGGGAAATGTTTGTCAACTCTATCCAATGGCTGGTCACATAGTAATTGGGAGGTAAATTCTCCAACTTCAGTTGTTTTGCTGATAGTCGGAATAATGCCTGGTTTTGTTGTTGGCGATTTTTGTGTGTGTGTGTGTTTATTTTTAATTTTTAACTTTTCCATCAGTTTATTCTTTTTGTTAGTACTGTGATGGCTTGCTGTGTTACTTAATGCCTAACTGCATATTCTACATTGTTATGTTTCCTGAACAGCTCAGTATATAATGGCTAGAAAAAAAAATGAAGGCCATTTTCCTTTTAAGAAGTGCAATTCAATTATGCAGTAAGATCTTGCCTTGATTTTGATTCTCTGAATGTCACTAAGAGTACCAGTACAGTGAAAGTGTCTACCCAATGAGGTGTGCTGTGGCACAGACTTTGAGTCTGTCAGCATTAGGGCCACCTTTGGGGTCATCCTTCTAATGATAGCACTGAAAAAGTTGTGTCGTGCAATACTGTGGTATTTAGGCATAAGTTCTCATAAGTTAAGGATGTCCCAGATGCTGTTTAAATTATTCTAGAGTCATGGAGTAACTCAGATTTAGTTCATTAAAATTCCTGCTAGGCTATGAAATGAATTGAATCCAGTTCAATTCAATGGAAGAAAGATCTCATGATGAGAGATGCTTGTGAACTCTCCAGACCTACAAAAGTTTTCTGTTGTTTTCATATGATACATATGTTTGTAAATAATTGTCACTATGGACTAATTTGACACAGAGGAGGGCAACAAATCTGTCAGTATTTCATAACCCTAATTTTGCGGGATTTTATCCCAACCTGCTTTCTTTGCTTTTTCTTTTTAGTCCTAGATTTTTGTTTGTTTCAATGACAGAAATACAGACTTAAGGATGAACAAAACAATATACAGTATACTGACCAGTCTTTAGAAGTGGTTAACTAAAAATCTCAGCAAAGGCAGTCTGTGGAAATTGGGAACAAAACAGAACATAATTTCTGTATCTGGGCAGTTATTGAAGAACACATGGAAAACAAAATGAGCCACAAATGGGCTAAGACATTAAATAGACCAACAGGGGTATCCAGGCAAACATTGTCACATACCATATTGGACAGAGTGAATAATCTCTACCATTAACTTCTTTGCCCCCTCTTGCAAATATGTTCCAGGGTTGAAAGAGATGTTTCAAAGAGCAATGGGAAAATATGGTCAAGTACTGAAGTAAGATGTAAAAGGAGCTCAGAAAAGCAGTAGTTCAATTTTTCTTGGGGGCCACTCTCAGATAAATGGAAACCAGACTGGCTAGCATTAGTACCTGTTCTGTGTCAAGAGCTCCTGTCTCTGTAACTAAGGAGGTTCAAAGCTAGGACCTTAGCAAGGCCCTATCTGACTACTCTAACATGGAAGGAAAACAAAATCAGTTTTCCCAGAGGTTCAGAGCATGTATGCCTCCCAGTGGCCTTAAGAGCATTTTCACTATTGCCTTCATTGGCAACAGAAGTAGACTGTTAACAGTGGGTTTTACAAATGGACTATGTGTATATGCTACATGGATAAGAATAATGCTAGTGCTCCAATATGTGGTACATTACAGGCTGAGACTGCTGTTTTCCAGTATTACAGAACAATTTGTCAAGTTATGAAGTGATGAGAAGAAATTGATGAGTTATTTTGCACACAGAATCTGTAATTAAAGAGAAAAATATTAGGTTTAAGAATAACAAGCTTGAGGCACTTCACAAAGGTATCTCAGGTTGTCAAGAAAAAAGAAAGTAGCAGAAGAACCAAACTGTCCTCGATGTCCACTTGCAGACAACCTATTCAGTCCTTGTATGTAGGAATTTTTTGTTCAAAAGACCAGGCCTCTTCCAAATAATCTGGGATACCTGCATGTTTTGATATTAAATTCACTGGGAGCAGGGATCATTTATTCTTCTCTTCAAATTTGTGTTGTCTTCCTTGGGCACTCTTTCCTGTGCAGATTCCAAGATAGGATACATGCTAAATAGTGTTCTTCACATGTCTCTGGTATTGTATATATTTAATGAGTTTGAGCATAATTTATTACCTGTAGAGAGTGCTCTGAAATTAGAATTAATATTGAGTGTTCCATGAAGAAATTATGGTTTAGACATAAATGCAATGCATAGTGCAGAATTAAACAGATTAATTTTTAAGCGGACAATGTATGTACTTGAAAAAGTAGCTTATTTTTGCCACTTGATTCTTTAAAGACAAAAGATTTGAATTTTCTGAATACAGCCTAAAAGAAAACATGGTAGTGTTCTTTAGCTTAATCTTTAGAAGTATGACTACTAGACATCATATTTCTATTTTTCCCTTATTTTGTTGATTAATGGATCTGCTGTAAATAGTATTTACAGTGTATGGCTTTTCCTTTGTTTTCAAACTTGAAAATTATTTGACAAACAGTGAATAGTGATGAGCAGTACTACATTGTTGCTTTCATTTCAGTTTACTTATATTATTTTTATTAATATTCAGATTACAACCTAAAGCCTGTTTTTCATCAGTAACTTCATATAGTGTTTCATTCATACTATTCAAAGACATAAGAAATATAAAACTTTGCCATAATCAATAAACTTAAGTACTGACTTTCAATCCTGCTCTGTTTAGAATGTGCTTATCTACGTACTAAATCACACCGTCATTGCAATTCTGTCCATCTTGCAGTTTTTTAATTTTCCTTACCATGTGTTCTAATTACACTAATCTTTTTGTACTTGACAGGGCTTGCTTTCAAATGCTGTTTTGGTATTTTGCTTCACCCTATAATGTAATGGTGGTTTTTAAATTCTACCCAGTCCTTCTTGTGCTGGAGGGCTCTAATTTTACTACATGACCCAGCAAATGGATGAGACAGTTAAGGATAAATCTCCAACACCTTTAACTCCACACTTTAGTTCTTCTGGAGGTAAGAGCGGCTTACCTATGCACATAAAAAAAATATGGAGAATTTTATGCAGTGCAGTAAGCCTCAGTGTGTGGAGCTCCATATAGACAGACTTTACTTTTCTTAGGCTCTTCTGGCTGAACCTCACTTTCTGTGCATTTCTTGTTAAAGTTTTGTGCTGGACATCCATACAGTTCCCTGTGTCAGGATGCTCTGTCATCCAATTTGGCAAGAACACTATTGCACTCAAGATGAAGCTGTGGATAAGGATCCACAGGAAACTTGCCTCTTCTCTGTATGGAGAAGAAAAATTAAATGAAGATAAAGCACAGTTAAGATTAACTTTCATATACCTAATGCAGGTTTGAAAAATCAGTACGTGCATAGTTGAGAGTTTTATATATTCAGGCAGTTATATTCAGATCAGGTAGTTCAGGCAAAAGACAACATGTAGGAACAGAGCTGAATCAACAGTGTAGGCATCTCAAGAGAGAGAAAGATGAAAGACTGTAGGTGTGTACTGTATATGTTCATTAGTGTATGAACAAATAAGTGTGTGACCCATACCTCTGAATGTCTAATCCAAATTAACTCCTTTCATCACTGAAGAGTCTTTTAAGACCTATCCAACATGTACCAATTTTATTTTAACTTCACTAGTCATCAACACACTGATGCAGGTCTACAGGAATCCTTGTTTCTGATAACAACATCATCATTAAAATAGAATCATTTAGTTCTAAATGTCGTGGAATGTGTGCCTGGTGTGCCAAACACTAATGCGTGGATGTCTTTACAGCACTCTGGTGGGATAAAGGGAGGTGTTTAATTTACATACTTGTTGAAATAGTAAATGTAATCATGTCAAAATGAGAAATTGATTTTTGTTGTGGCTGTCTGTAGAACACCAATGCACCAGTTAAAAAAATAACATAGATAAGAGCCATGTTGAATTGTATTTTTTTAAATTTTGATGGATCCTCTTAGGGAAAACAGTGTGCAAACTGCTTAATTATAAGGGGACAATGAAGAGAAGTACTAAGGAAGCTCTGTTCTAGTGAAACAAAACATTAATTTTAGGGGAAATAAAGAGGCTTTATTTTCATGCTGATAAATTGCACTCTGGAATAAAATCTGTAGTTCTGCTCTAACACAATTTTGTAGTTTGTTCTTGCAAAGCAATTTTTATTTATTTACTGTTTATATTAAGTTGATATATATGCAAATACGAGCTTAAGATAGAAACAACTTTTTGCCTTGCTTCCAAAAGTGCTGGTGAGACAGAGATATTAAGACAAAAAATTTTACACATTTCAACTGTGTCAGTAGCCCTGCACTAATGTGCTTATTAACCTTTAATTAGAAAGTGCTTTTTATCAGAGTTTAAACTTTTCATACAGAATATGCTTGGCAGGATTTAAAAAACAAAACAAAAGAAAAACCTACACAGAGGACTAAATAGATAAATGCTGATTGCTTTGGATTCCAGACTTCTTGTTTATTTATTAGTAGGCTTTCCTATTTGAATGATATTAATAACCAAGACAAAGATCCAGCTTGCAAGCTATCTATCACTGGGTCTATCACTGAACAAAAGCTGTCACTTAATGGGTGTGGTTCACTTGTTTATTTCATGTATTTTTTGCTCTAACATCAGCCAAGCCTCATCCCATGAGAACTTGTAGCTGCTGTTTTTCTCAGAGCTTCCGTATCTCAGGTTCCACGGTTGTCTTTTTTTAGCTCACTTGTTTTGCAATCTCTCCATGGACTCCCCGAATTGCAGTGCGATAGGGCAGCTGAGGGGCATTGTTTAACTCTGTATCTTGGCTCAGATATGTTTCACCTCTCTGGTTTTGTAAGGGAACTGATAATTAAAGATGAGAGTCTTGTCACTGTAGCATAATGTAGGAATACTTCAGAATCAAAAAGTTAATGTTGCAGTACTTGAGAGGAAATGAAAGTTCAAGAATGTCTGCATTATTAATCACTTGTATTTCTCTCTGTGACAAAAATAATCTGTATTTGGTATGATTCTGCATGAAAATTCACATTTAAAAAAATACCAGTGTATTCTTTTACCACAGTTTCCTCTTAATGGCATTGCTGTTCTCTAGACACCTATAAAAATCTCACTTGGTGAAAAAAGATTTGTATCTAAATTTGCCAACAATAAAATAAGAATACCTGTTGCCTAAATTTGATGTGCAATCTGTAGATTATAAATTGTCAGAGATAGAGATTGTCTTTTGTCCTGTGCTAGTAGGATACCTAGAGCAATAGTGTCATTGTAATTGACTGTAGGAGAATAGGTATTGAAACCTAATATTTCAGCAGCCACAGTACTCAAAATGTGTTTTGAAAGATGATATATAAAGGCTCTGTTGCGATCTGTAGTTGGTAAACAATATAAGAACAAAAAATATGACAGTTTCCTTGTCTCTACTGTGCCCACAGTCAAGAAAACATAAAGCTCTAGACTTAGGGAAACCAGCATTAGAAAATAGTCTGCTACAAGAAATAGCATGTAGTAACTTAGTTTTACTTTCGCAAATGTGCTTCTTAATCAGGATGTCAATTAAGGCTGAATGGTATTCCCTCACTTACAAAACAAAATAAAATATGCCAATTTAAATTAATTTTAATATAGAATATAAATTGTGTATACTTAACTAAGGTTAATTGTAAGAATTGCAGTTGAAAGCACTGGATAAGAGAAACTCAGCTTTGGAGATGTGGTAGTGGACTTTGTTCTAAAGCCTACTCTTGGAGACAAACACTGCACTTACGAGCTAAACTTGGCTAACTCTTCTGCTGCTCTGGCTCCCTTGGCATCAGCCTCTCATTTGCAGATCACTAACATAAAAGCTAGGAGGAAAAAAGAGGAAGGGGAAGCAGATTACCAAGTAAGTTGCTTCTATGGCAAAAGCTCTTTTTGCCCCTGTGTATCCACCCGAGTAGTGCAAGCAGAAGCACCACCCAGCTTGAAAGATCACATCAGAGCCGAGCTGAAGAGCATGAATAAAAAGACACATGCAGCCTGCTCCTTCAGCAGCATGGAAAAAATCCAGTAAGAAACACATACTGAGTTTATTACCACTATTCCCTCACCTCCCTTCCGTGGTATCTGTCCTTGCTAATGATGACCAACCCCTTTCACTGTTGATTGGCCACAAGGAACTACTTGTCCCCAGAGAATTCTGCCATTCATGTTTCTCTAACTTGAACTCATCAATTAGCATGCCAACAAGTATTTCTGCTTTGTGAGACATTATCTTTATGGACTACCCTTTTGTATATAGCCTTTCTCCTTTTCTCTGGTCATACACACTTTTCCCTCCGCATGCTTTCACCTTCCTTCCTAAAGAGGTTCCCTAAACAGTGAATAGAAACAGGAAGCCACTTACTGCTTCTTTTCCCTTCCCTTTCACTGGAAAGTGTTAGGGCTTTTGCACAGTGACAGTGAAGTAGCCTTCCTTTCCCAGCTCAGCCTGAAGTGATGATTGATGTACCTTTGAGGGGGGCAAAGGCAAAAAAGGAGGTGAAATAATAAATAAATAAATAAATAAATAAATAAATAAATGTGTAGGAAGGGAGAAAATTTTGACCCAGACAGGAATTCAGAGAAGAAAATTTAAAAAAACAGGAAACCAACTCACCTGTAGAGGCTCAAGTGTCTCTCAATAGCTACCCCAAGGAGGAGTGATTGTTCTGTATTATGCTCTGTAGATTAGAGTCATTGGTTGACTAAGAACTTACAGTCAGATGCCGGGGGCTTCCTCTTCCCACAGAAGCAGTAGGGAATGAAACAGGTTGTTGGGTTGGTTTGTTTAGTTTGATTTTTTAAAATTCTTTCAGAAAAAAAAAGAAAGAAAATTACAGGTTTTTTTTTTCCTACTGTCTTATGATAAATGTTACTACTGTCAGTATCAATGGAAAAGGCTTGAGTAAGTTATGGCTCTTTTCAGGAGTGCACACTTATCCAAAGGTGTTCAGCTTTACTTTTTCATTGAGTGCCTGCTGACAAAGCTGCACTGTCTAATGGCAGAGTCAATCACCAGTGTTAGGCAGAAGGTTCTGAGCAACTCTCTAAAAGAGGATGTTTAAACCATAAGTAACCTCAAGGAATATGCAGTGTGTGTTGTGATTTCAACTTCACTTTCCTATCTCATTTGCTCATTAATTCCACCCTCTAAATTGTATTATCTAAAAACATGCTTAGTAACATTTGATTAAAAGTTATGGTAATGAACACATTATACACTGTCAGAGAGTATCAGGTATTAGCATATAATTTGGGTAGCTTAGTATGTCTTTGTGGCACTAAAAAATGATTCCCCTCATATAGGTGAAGACAATACTGAATAAAATGTCTTACTGAAGTGTACACGTGTCTAGCAGAGCTATCTTGTGAGCTTGCTGTGTAGTAAGTTCATCACTCTGGCATAAACAACAGTTAAATACAATCTTTTCCATTTCTCACAATGCCATCTGAAATTTCTTGATTTTGTATATTTAGGATCTTTATCTTTTTCAGTTGTACAAGAAAACGTTTTGCCGGTTATGTGAAAGCTTCCCATTGCTTTTGCACAAACAGCTGCATTGTGGAAGCAAGCAAGCATGGAAGGGAAGAAGGAATGGTCTTTTTTTGCAAAACCACAAAGGTATGAAGTCAACTGCCCTAAAAAAATTGTAGGTAAAATGAAGTACTTTTAATCCCTCCTTCTTGCCCCTGCTGTTCTTGACCTGAAAGGCAGCATGCCCATGCTTTTTTTATTAGCTTAGTCTGGATTCTTCATTCATCCACTTGCAAGTTCTAGGTGTTTTATGATAGAACTATGGCTGACCATAGTTCTATCTGATGTTGGAGGTGGTTCTTGGTAGCTAAGCCTCATCTTTTATTTGCAAGGCTCAGACCAGCATGCTCTATTTAAAGGCATGCAGGATAAAAACTCTGGTTATGTTCCTGAAGTTAAAGCTGTTCCCATACCTGTTAATAATTTGAAGATTTTATTAGAATTATTTAAACTGTTTCCTTTTGAAATAGAAAGAATTTTTGTGTTAGTCAGGAGTCACTCTCTTCCCACCAAAAGCTTGCTTATTGATGCACTGTATTTCTTGCAGCTTTATATCCAGATGTTTTTGCATTGTCACTGCACCTTAAGTTTAAAGTGTTGAGATTTTTCCATCATACTCTCTTAATCCTTTCTGGATTTGTTCAGCAAGTATTTTCTTCCTGCAGGTTTCCCAGTACTGCCAGAAATGTTTGTCCTTCAGTCCAACACACTTCCGTCAGTCATGCTAATTGAAATCCCTTATGTGGGATCCAAACAAAATAATTTTTGCTCTTTCCATTCTAACCAATCTAGTGTCATGATACTTGCCTGAAACTGGTGGTGAGCAGACCTCTCAGCATGTTACAGAGATTAATGAATTTGTCTTCTCAATGTCCCCCAGAGGCAGGAAAGCTTTGTGCAGAAAAGGAAACTGGGAATCCAGGGAGATTAATGGATTTGGTGAAGATTACAAGGGAAGTAGTGGCACAGAGGTGATGAGCTTTCTTATCTCCCAGTCCTGTCCTTGCATCGAGAGTCATCTTGCTGGGAAAAACTGCTGTTTCTATTACTACTAGTAGGTTTTGTTGTTATTGTTGTTGTTTTTAATTCAACACTGAATATAGCCTATTTGGCTTCTTACTGATGAAAATAAAAAGCTATGTATTCCCTGAGAAACAGATAATTTCAAGTAATAACAAATGCAGAATGCAAGGAGATTCCTCTATATTTATGGATGTTCAGGGTGAGAAGATATAGGCAGGGGTTTCTTTTGCTCTGCATTCATCTTGCAAGTTGACTCATAGTAGACAAAATGTCAAGGACACAGAAGTGCAGAGAGCTACTTAAATTGTGGCTACTTATTTATTAATTCCTTGTTTGCTATTGTATACATCAGACCAAATGTCACCATTAAGTAGAATACCTCCACTATGACAATTTCTGTAGCTGCTAAGGATAAGACCAAATTCTGCATGCCTCTGAGCTACTGGTAATTCAGACATTTCTCTCCATCCCAGTGCATAATGTTTGTTCCAGGCAGATGATCAAGTAAATTGGAAAAGATTCCTGTAGTAATACGGAGAAGCAAACCAGGTATTATTCGTACATCACTGAGCATACTTTACTCTCACTGATTTAAAAGTGTTCTTCCCTGGAAAGGAACCTTATGTTTTATCAGTTCTCAACTACCAACGTGTTAAATATGATTTAGTACCCTATACAGAAAAATAATGTGTGGTTGAAACTTATCTCTGATTGCAATCTGTTCTGCCATGTCAGTATATTTTATGACGCTCTTTATTAGTACATTTTTTTGGAGGGCTGAAGCAACTTAGGAACACCATTGCTTTCCATTAGGGAAAGTGAAACAGTTTACTTCATGGTGACCTTTTCAAATACATCCAATTAATGAAATTTATTTCAATTTATTTTGTATTTAAGTGAAGGATTTCATATTCCACCTACAAGGTAAAAATATATTGAATAAGCCTTTCTGAAAACTTTAATCACATTTGAGTGGGGTTGCTTTTTTTTTTTTTTCCCTTTTAATTTTACACACCATAAGTTCCTTAGGTTTAATTTTTTAACATTATTGTAACCGTGGTTGGGTTTTTTGTTTTTGTTTTTGTATTTTAGTTTAGTTTAGTTTAGTTCAGTTTAGTTTGCAGTACCTTCTAGAAATTCTTGATATTGGGTGTCAGGTTTCCATGAAATACTCTGGGTCATCCTTGCAAAAACAAAAATGTGTCAAAAAAAAAAAAAAATAAAGACCCCACTGAATTTAAATATAGAATTTACAAATGTAAAGTTCAGTTCCTCCTTGGCAACTGACCAATCAAAAAGAGGTAAAATTTCTCACTGTATAGACAGTGACATAAGTGATATTTTCTCTTTTGACTCAACAAGTGATTTCTTCAGCAGTGGTAATATCTCTAGTGAGATGCAGCAGTTCTGTCTCCCTGATGAGTCTTTTTCTTTGTTGTTCATTTATTACCTGTGTTGTTCACTATTTTAGTTTTTCAAATGTGTCTCACAACAGGAATGAAAAATGTGTTTTCTGAGCAAGGACAAAGCAGCTGTGCAGATGCTGCCCAAACACTGAACATACAGGAGCAAAACAATGCTATTGCCAGCACCTCTCCCTCTCTGCTTGCTGCTCTTACTCCAGAGTACTTGAAGGAAAATTAGGGGCAAAATGGTGGGATAGTGGGATGGGAGACAACGCAAAACAAAAGTAGTCATCGTCAAGGCATGAGCTTTGCTTAGCTCCTGGCCATATCCTGGAGAGATCGTTGCCACACCCTGGTGCAACCAAGAGCCCGGCTCCCGCCCCACAGGGCCCTGCGGGCGCTGGCAGAGGTACTGTAACGGGGCCAGCGGCGGCGCCTCTCCCCTCGGGGCCCGGGAAAGCAAGCCCCACTCGCCAGTCACATCATTTTGTGTCATACAAAAAGTACTTCTAAGGTATTAGAAATATTAAGGAAATGTCACTTTCTATTATATTTTGTTAACTTTTTGGGGGGAGTTTTTATGCATAAGAAGAGCAGAGAATGCATTAGTAAATGTTTTACAGAAAGTTTTTCAGGCCTAGTGAAATTACCTTTTTATTTTTTTAGAAAAAATATACATCTTTAAAATCTTTTCAGCATTTGAAGATATTTGAAGAAAACATTAGCACATTAACTGCCGGTGAAACAGATCTAAATAGTTGCTGTTAGAAACCATTTATTATATATTTTGTACGCTATTTATTTTCAAGTATCAGAAGACCATCTGGAGTAATCAGAAACTTAGCAGTAGGAAGTACCAAGGTGGATCTTCTCTTGCACTGTGAAATAGTTCTAGCATCACTTCTGATCAGACCAGTGCATTGATCTGGCAAGCACTTGTAGTCACAAAATAACTCCATAATGCTTTGGAACATGAACTTAGCATCCTAAACTACAATGAACATTCAGGAGAATATAATTTCAATATGTAATGTATAACTGAATCCTTCAATCCAAGAAATAAATAAATAAATTTACCAACATTCAATTTTTACATTTCTCTGCCAATCTGAGAGATTAGTATCAGTGCACTTACATGTATGAAACTGTGACAGTGATGGAAGGTATGCAATGACCTCCTTGTCAAGCAGCGATGATTGAGGATTTAAACACCTCTACTTTACCCTAATCTTAGGTAATAGTGTCCAGTTAGTTTAAATACACTGTGACCACTGAGCATCTGAAGCAAGACAGGAAATAGAAGATAGGCTCTAACATTCTTGTGCTTTACTAATTGTATTTTCACTTCATAATAAAGAATGTTCACAAGGGAGCTGTAAGTTCCCCAGTCTACCCAATAATTTTTATTCTTGATGTGTGTATTTATTCAGCTATGAATTCTGTCCTGAGCTTTTGTGATTTTATTTACTGCTATGCTTATTTGTAAAAATGGGTAAATCAATAGAGTACTGGGGGAGTGTAGTGAAAGAAAAAAAACAAAACAAAAAAAAACCCACTCAGAAGCAGTACGATAAATTTACTGTCAGACAGAAAACTTCAGACACAAAAAATGCCTGATGATAAGCACTGAAGGCAAAATCTGAATCACTCATTGATTCGTCATGTCTTTTCTTCAGTATTTATAGGATCAAGCAAAGAAGATAAAAGGAAGAGACAATCTTGGTAGCCTAGTGAGAATTTTACAGTCACCAGAACCAAAGACCTACCTTTTGCAGACCAAACACAGCATTCTGCTCTAAAAATATGTATTCGATAATTACCTAAAAGGAGTTGTGGATTCATCCAAGCATTAGATTAGCTTATCTGTCTTAGGAAACTTCATAATCTGTAGCCTGAGCTTACTCCACCATCTTTGTGTTTGGGTTTATGCCCTATTTCTTTCAGAAATGAGGTAAAATGACTATACCACAGAAACTCCTTTCCATCCTCTTCCTATTAGCTGGGTGTGTTGATTATTCTAATGAAATATATTAGAAACACAGAGATCTCCAAGTTTCATGGAAGAATATGCTAATGTTTGGGAAGATGTGTGTGTATGTGTTAATTTTGGTTGTAGTGTATTTCCACTTTTTAAAACTATTTTGTCATCTAGACAATCATATGTTTCAAGAAGACAAATAGTCAATATTTATTTGTATACACAGATCAACATTCCTTTTACTTAAGTGGCAAACACAGTCTTCAAAGAATAACCTTAGATTGTAGAACAACAAAGAAAAATGTATAGACTCCAAAATATATACCACAGTGGTAACTGGCAAAGTTCTCCTGGTATTTATTGTTTGCAGTGGAGCAATGGAAAGTTACACCTTTTGCTTGTGAACAAACCAAGAAATGAAAAAACTTTTCTGACTGGTGCAGATGGGACTTTCCAAGATGAAAAATACTGAAAATACTTGGCTGAAGTCCTCCATACTGTAGATCTTTTCATAGCTCTTCTATTGCTGTTCTACTGGTTTCAGTCTCTTGCAGTGTATTGTCTTTTTCCCAAGTACTCACGAAGTGACTCTTAGGTGCTTGAAAAATTGATGGGCACTTCTGAGCAACAGTGGTAAGAAGAACTGTCTGCTGCTGTAGTTCTATGTAATATGCTGCCACATCAGCTTCATTGTGAACTGGTACCTTCTGACAGGCCCTGACTCAAATGAAAGTAATAGAAAAGTGTATCAATTTCTCTAGAATGGGTACAGTTTTATATGGATGGTAACGCCAAGCAAACCTCTTGGTCTCCCAAGGGTTTCTTTTCTTTTTCTTTTTCTTTTTTCTTTTCTTTTTCTTTTTCTTTTTCTTTTTCTTTTTCTTTTTCCTTTTCCTTTTCCTTTTCCTTTTCCTTTTCCTTTTCCTTTTCCTTTTCCTTTTCCTTTTTCTTTTTCCTTTTCCTTTTCCTTTTCCTTTTCCTTTTCCTTTTCCTTTTCCTTTTCCTTTTCCTTTTCCTTTTCCTTTTCCTTTTCCTTTTCCTTTTCCTTTTCCTTTTCCTTTTTCTTTTTCTTTTTCTTTTTCTTTTTCTTTTTCTTTTTCTTTTTCCTTTTCCTTTTCCTTTTCCTTTTCCTTTTTCCCTTTCCTTTTCCTTTCCCTTTTTCTTCTTCTCCTTTTCCTTTTCCTTTTTCCTTTTCCTTTTCCTTTTCCTTTTTCCTTTTTCCTTTCCCTTTCCTTTTTCCTTTTTCCTTTTTCCTTTTTCCTTTTCCTTTTTCTTTTTCCTTTTCCTTTTACTTTCCCTTTCCCTTTTCCTTTTTCTTTCTTTTCCTTTTTCCTTTTCTTTTTTTCTCTTTTTCTCCCCTCCCCTCCCCTCCCCTCCCCTCCCCTCCCCTCCCCTCCCCTCCCCTCCCCTCCCCTCCCCTCCTCTCCCCTCCTCTCCTCTCCTCTCCTCTCCTCTCCTCTCCTCTCCTCTCCTCTCCTCTCCTCTCCTCTCCTCTCCTCTCCTCTCCTCTCCTCTCCTCTCCTCTCCTCTCCTCTCCTCTCCTCTCCTCTCCCCTCCTCTCCCAAAAATTAGTTTACATTTAGCCTATATTAGTTATTCCCCCAGATACTGTGTCTCAGACAGCCTGGTATTCAAGAATCCTTGCAAATACAGAAGAGTAACACCAGAGTCTCTCTTCAAAGACCTCACTGTAAGACTAAAAGGATTTCCTGTGAATAAGAGCTACACATGGACTTAACACTGCTGGGAGCAAGGACATACAAGGAGAAACCAACTACACAGTGAAGCCAAGACATTACTGGTTTTTTATGATTTCTTTGTAGATAGGTGGAAGAGGTCTTTTCCAAAGGAGCTCATGGTAATATAGTGTACCCAAGAACACAAGGGAGAATGTTGCATGGAAGGAAAAAAGAAAGCCTTGAAGGAAAACAGGAAGCTCTGAGCTTTCTCTGTCTTTCTGTTCTTTTCTACTCTTTTCTACTCATCTACTTAGATGAGGTGTGAATGTAACTGATAGGCAATGCATACTGCTTCTTCTGGAGAAAGAGACTGTAGGAGGATATAATGATTTCCTAGTCCTACATTATAGTGACGGTTTAAAGGTTTAGCAGAACACAAAGTAACATCACTCTCAAGGCATATGCCACAGGACTGCTCACTAGAGCACAGACAGTGAGTGCCTGTAAGGATTATTTAGTAACCATTTTTAGAATGGCTTGGAAAGCGATATTTTGCACAAATATTTTAAATTTTAAAATAATCTTGACAAATAGACTTAAAGGAAAACTGGTAGAAACCTAAGAGTAGGTGTGGAGTTTCTTAAGTTAAACTTACGAATGCATTTCTACAGGGAAAATAAAAGCCATTTATTGGTTTTTTTTGTTTTTTTTTTTTTTTCCCTCTTCTTAATGACCTCCTACCTTTAATTGCTTTAAATAAATTCAGATTTGTATCAACAGGAAACCTTATTACTATCATACTCATTACTATCAGTGCAAAACAGGAATAATTTCAACATGAACATTCATGAAGGATAGAAGGTTTTGGAGTTAGCCTTTCTCATATTAAATATTACTATGTTTATGCAATTTTGGAAAGAATTAATCCCCAGCTGAATGTGTCTCAGACTGTAGAGGGAAACCAATGCCCATTTTGTAGCAATTTTAATGTGAAATAAAAATAAGTGTTGATTTGATTTTGACCAGCTCTCCATTGCTGATCCATAGGATCACCTCAATTTTAGCTCTAAAATGTATTTTAGCTCTGGAGTTGGGTATTTAAAAAATTCTTCAGTATAGAAAATAAAGCTTAGTTACCTGTAGGAATTATTTACTTCAGGCTGCACTTCACGAAGTTGATGAGGAATTCTTTATGGTACTTAGTAACAAAGAGATACTCTGAGGATAACTACCTCTTCTCTGTTAGTTTAAAAGTAGAACCATCAGGCCTTTTCATACCTTTTTTTTTTTTTCTTTTCTGCTTTATCTAATAAGACGTCACTCATGTTTTGTTTTCTCTGAAGTCTCAGTGACAAATCTTGCAGCTGTTGGACCAAACTGATGGCATGTTGAACCATACTGATGTAATCTTGTTCTCTCTCTTTCTTTGACCTTTTCACCTTTCTCCTCCATGCATTCAGCCTCTCATTTTTATAAGAAAAAATAAAAGCTACTATTACTCTAATCATAGCGACCTTGGAATCTCAGTTAGTGAGAAACTACCTCAATTTGCATTCTAAGCCATAATTGGTGTCAATCAGTGTCAGTCAATGGCATGAGAAATAGCTATACACCAGAATGTTCAGAGAGTTACTGTTCCTTAGGCTGAGAGCATGATAGGGTAGGTAGGTGTCCACTAACTGAAATTTATGTAGATGAGTACCTAACAGAATACTTGACCTCACCACATAGTTGCCAGCTACAATCTCAGATCATAGTTTTTTTCGGACTACAATATTAGTTTTGATAACCATGCAGAGACAGATGGCATTTTTTTGGCTTTCCAAAGCAGATGAATAATTTCCTTAGCTGTAGCTAGTGTAAAGAGAAGCCAAGTAAGTTGAAGATGAGGTAAAACCAAAGCATCTGTCAGTCCCTGTATGCCAACGTTTAGAAGCCGCAGATGAGCTAATATTTCCACACAAAAAAAGTAGTGACTATTAGAGATTTGTATAAGAAAATATGGTATTTGATAACAATGCCACAACAGATGTTGTTGCGTCCATGCTTGATTTTTACTACCGCTCTGTGAATTTTTGGAAGAGATGCTTGCTCTGCACAGCTTATATGAAGTATGTTCATTATAATCACACAGAATCACAGAATCACAGAATCACAGAATGGCCTGTGTTGGAAGGGACCTCAAGGATCGTGAATCTCCAACCCCCCCACCACAGGTATGGCAACCAACCCCCACATTTAATACTAGACCAGGCTGCCCAGGGCCCCATCCAACCTGGCCTCGAACACCTCCAGGGACGGGGCATCCACAACCTCTTGGGGCAGCCTGTTCCACTACCTTACCACTCTCTTGGTAAAGAACTTCCCCCTGACATCCAACCTAAATCTTCCCTTCTTCAACTTAAAACTACGAAACTTTATTTATCAGGAAACAAGGAGATGGAAAATTTGTAGCTAATCAGATATTGTCCTTCTTTATCAAGCTTCCTTAGTGATTAGGGTGGAAGAGTTTATTCTTTGATTTCTTTTCAATTATTTTTATATGAGAGAAGTGCCTATAGATACAACTACATAATGTATATAACATAAAAATCTTAGGAGAATTCTCTACTAAAATATAATGAAAACTATTAGGTTACTTGCACTATCCAATATTACATTTTCCAACATGTTTCGTAGAAAATGTGTAATTATATCTTCCCTATTCAAAGAAATCCTTCTCTTCACACTAATCCTATTCTTTCTCATCTTCTTTGATGAGAGAGAACAATGTTTCAAAAGTTTCTCTTTAAGAGAAAAGCTTGTGAAAGAAACCCATGGAGTACTATAGCCTACCTGACTTTTTCTCCTTGGTAATAGATGTGGCAATTTAATAAAAGCATCTTCTATCTAGGTCAAAATTATTCGAGGAATGCATACTTCTATATATATATATAAATCTCTCTCTCTCTCTCTCTCTCTCTTTCTCTCTCTCTCTATATATATATATATACTATATATATATATATAATTATTAAATACTTGCTAAGATATGGTGGCCCCTGCACAGTCTGCATTGTGTGTTGAGAGTATGAAGGGCCCAGTGGGAGTGGGTGAAGGGGAGCACTTACTTCTCGAAGATGTCTATCTAACCAAATCATAGCATACATATCTAAGCAGCAGACCCACAAAATAGTGAGAGAGAGGCTGAAGAGTGCATAACAGCACTTTGGAGAGTGTAAAGAACTGAAGAAGGCTTCCCTGGATGCTGGAGCCTCCCACAGCAAACCTGTGTGTGGCTGTGTATGAACTGCAAACAGTGTTTGCAGCAGGAATCTGAGACTAAACAGCTGCTTACTTTTATTACATTCCTGCTGTTTTTCATTTGTTCGTTATGAACAGTGCTGCAAAAGTTACACTGCTGGGTGCAGGGGTGGGGGAGGAGAGAATTCAGGCCTAGCATGGTGTTCAGCAGATTGTGTTGCTCCAGAGATGCAGCACTGCTATATTCTTACCAAAGCCTGTCAGCAGGACTTGACTATAGTCAGAAGTTCAATCTGAGCCAAAAATGGCATCAGGTAAGCTGGACAGAAGTCGAATCAGAGAGGAAAAAAGAGAAACTGTTGATAAAAGCAACATACAGCAGTGCTTGATAGATTCATTTTGCTACATAAAACCCAGGGGCAAGGAGGAGTGATAACCTGAGATTTTATTATAATGTGATTTCACCATGGCTTAGCAGATGCTCTCAGGCAAGGGAGTACTCTTCAACCTTGCTAGTTTTTCAAAAACTTTCATTTGCCAACCAACATTACCTCTGCCTTATCCATACTGAACTGAAGTCTAACATTATCATCCAGCACCTGAATTTTTGCCAAGTATAAAAGCAGACATTTTTCACATGGTGGATTTAATTCACTGATTTTCTATCTATCTCATAATATTCAAAAGGGTGCATAAAACACATGGTTAGAGACTAATATTAACATATTGTCTTGCTCCAATTTATAGGGGGGAGAGAAGGTTCTTTTAGTATATGTATACTCAGCAGTGAGATTAAGACACAACAGCTCAAATGTTAGCCTGACCAGTTTATTACAAATCCTGGCTGCTTTAGGGATATGGGGAAGAGAAGATGGGCAATAGAAAAGAGATAGGAAATAAAAGCAAGGAGTCTTTGTAGAGAGCAAGAGAGAGAGTCACCACCGTGGGTCCAGCAGTTTGTAATACTTCTGTTGATCTCAGGAACTTGTCACTGTGGGGGATAGGAGAAAGCCAGGAAGCTTCACACCAAGCAGGCCCAGGAGGTTCTTCTGATGAGTTTTTTCCCCTCAGGGAATTCCTCTGTCAGAGGTTTCTTTTCTTTGGGAGTTCTCCAAAGTCCTTAGTTTAGTGAGGGCCTTTTATCTCCCATTTCTCAGTAATTTTTTCTTCTTCTTTTCTGTTAGTGTGACATATCTGGCCCAACATAAGTCAGCGGGCAGTGGTGCCTTGGCTGCCATGCACAAGCATTATTGCCTTTTGCAGTGGTCAGCTCCTTCAAGCCACACCCCCAAAAAAGACTGCTTGTCCCACTTCTGCTTATCTTTACAATCATGAGCAGAAGTACTGTGGCACAGTGACACCCACCACTCGCCCCCCTAGATAATTTGCAGTTATCAGTTAGTCTTATCACCAGAAAGGCCTCACGAAGCAAGCTTTGAGACAAAAGAGAAAAGCAGTTTTGTCTTTCACACATATTTTATATGATTATCATTGAGTTTAAATTGATTACCCTAACAGAGATCTACTATTTTCAAAATGCCACTGTATCTCTGATTTTACAGTGCGTTTTGTAGACTGTTCATGCATTGACTTCCTTACGTGTTCTGTTTTCACTCTATTCTTTTCTCCACGAGTGTGCAATGCAAGCTTATGTTGGGTACTTAAATCAAGCCTTTTTAAGGACTGTGTTTAAAAGTAAACATTAATATGCAGGATGTTTACATAAGTGCAAGAGTAGGATAAATACATTTGAGACAGACAGAGAAAAACAGCCATCTAGCTTTTTACTGCTTCACCGGTAGAGGAAAAACTGGCTCACTGAATGTCCTCCCCCCCCCCCCCCCGAAAGTTCATTTATTCAGTATACTAGCTACAAGAACTTTGTACATCCAGATAATCTGCACAAAATATCTTCATTTGATAAATGTGCTGTTGATGGTATCTTTGGATGATATTTTTAGGGACAGTTTAGGATTCCTTATAGAGAGCAGTTTTAACTGTATGTATATGGCTGTAAATATGTAAATATCCAGAATATTTAACTTATTATTCATAGAATCATATGTTGTCTTTGACTCCTTGTCTATTTGTGTGATTCTGAGAGTGTGTGTGTGTGTTTTAATTGGTGAGAGGGTCATATTTTCCTTACGACACAGAGGCTTAAAAATCTATTACAAATTCTGGATGCAATAGCTAAGACCAAAGCTGTGTCATAACAAAATGCCTTGGAGTCTCAGTCTTTCTTGAATTATTAACATTGCAGGTCAGTTCTAAAAACAACAAAATAAGATGCAAAGGCATCAGAATTAGATGATCATGCTGTAAAGAAGAGGTAGCAATTGTATTTTAATTTGGTAGAATTTTTGCATTCAAATTACAGGTTTAAAATTTGCAAGAAGACAAGAGGATGAGCACAGAAACATCATAATTTAAATTTCATATCATTGAAGGTGATCCAGGAAACTAATATAATTTTGTTCTGCATCGCTTTCCTTAAGTACTGTTTTGCTTTAATACTGAGCATAATAGATGACTATGCTTTTGGTTATATAATTTCATTTGTTTAGATTTCATTTGTTAGAATGATGTTCTGATGAGCCACTTGTGCTATGCCAGTAGATTTGATCTTTTTCTTTCTCAAACTCTGTTATTTTTCTGCATATTCTGTGTGCTATGGTTTCCACTGACCTTTGTTTGCTAACAATACATTTTATTAGTGCAATTTAGAATAAATCTGTTCGTTTTAAAGTAAAGATGTTAATGTTGTTTTCAACCTTAACACAATGAATATCATGCAAATCACTGTGCATACAGGGTCACTTCAATCTCTGCAATTTGTGAGTTTGGAGCAATGTTTTATTAGGATGCAATTTATAAACCATTTTGTCATCCAGGATGAATTATTTCCTTTCAGCTGATATCTTTCAGTCAGAGGAGTACCCTTTGCACCAGGAACTAGGAAAAAAAAGAAACAGATAAAACAAAGTTATGGGCTCCAGTGATCTCTATTTCTGAAGATGCTTGCACTCCTAGCAAAGTAATCACTGGTGTGAGAAAACAAACAAACAAACAAAAGAGTAAAATCTATCTCGCTTGCTCTCTCTCTTCATATATTCATGCAGCTGAATAAGAGTTCTGGGCCCATATTCACCACTCTACTTAGCTCAGTGAAGTTATTTTCAGTTGATGTGAATGCATATATTCCATAACAATTCTGGCCATAGATTTAGAGGAGATCTGATTTTATTTACTTATTTATTTAAATAAATAAAAACAATATAAAAAAACAAAACCAGTACATCTTCCCAACAATATAACATTTAACTCATATCAGGTGTTTTGTTTTCCCTGTGAATTGTTTATTTTATTGGAACTACAGGGATGTACCATTGGATGTGACAGCTGATGAGTTAAGGCCTTAAGGACCAAAGGAAAACTTCAGGCTATTCCAAAGTACTGGACCTAACTGTCAGCTGTTGTAAATTCACATCAGCCAAGTTATTTTTGTTGAGTGATGTGTGATCCCTAGGTTTCAGTTCTATCATTTAGGAATTTTCTGATGATTTTTTTTTTTCCATTCCCCGGCATAGCTCATGGATTTTATATTAAGTGTATTTTGCTGGGAATCAGGTTAAATTCTGGTATCTCCACCCACTTATTGGTACTGCCTTCTGGGGTTTGTGCTAGGCAAACTGTCTTTGTCACTCTCCATCATCTCGCCTCCTGTCTTGATAGAGACATGACCTTCCCAACACAGAGAATGTTTTTTAGATTTTCAGAGATAATTTGGGCCTAAGAAATGCGTGAATGTGCCCTTCATATTCATTACTTTGAGATATTCCAGAAATGCACCATTATGGCAAGGGCCACCAGCCTCCTGGGCTGCACAAGAAAGCATTGTTAGCATCTCAAAGGGAGGCAATCTTCCCATCTACTCACCTGTGGGGAAAGGTACATTTATGTGTCCTTGTCTGAGCTCCCCTGAGTAAGAAAGATATGGACATACTAGAAAGAGTATAGGAAAGGGCCATTAAGATGGTTAAAGGTTTGTAGCATCTGCCATAGGAGGGGAGGCTGAGAGAGCTGGGACTGCTCAGCTTGGAGGAGGGTCAGGGAGATCTTCTTAGTGTGCATAAATAACTGACAGATGGAGCCAGGATCTTTTCAGGGATGATCAGTAACAAAACAAGGGACAATGTGTACAAACTAAAACACCTTCAGTCACTCCTCAGAGGGCATATTCTCCAAGCCCTTCACAAGCCTTGTTGCCCTTCTTTGGACCTGCTCCAGGATGAGGATACTCAATAGAGATCTATGACTATCAAATTTCTTAACAGCTTCACCACCCCCACAGTTTTTATTTTAGTACGAAAAATTGGTGGAATGGTAAAAAACAGTGAACTGAGTTGATTTCAAAGATGTCAAGCAGCCCCAAATTCTTTACAACAGTAGATTAGTATAATGGGGGAAATCTACATGAAAAGGTGTAAGGGGAGAGGGAGTGGTTTGTGAAGCGAGATTAGAAGAATGTTGCTGGCTGACAGAACAAGAAGAGTACGCTATCTTTAAAGGTGGCTTTTTACTGTGTTGTCAGTGCAGAAAATGTCATTCAAAATTAAGAATAAACTTTATTTATTTATTTATTTATTTTAATATTGTGAGGGTGATCTAACACAGAGCAGATGGCTCAGAGAGTTTGTGGAGTCTCCATCCTTGGAGATAATAGAAACCTGACTGGATGTGACCCTGGGCAGTCTTCTCCAGCTCATCTTGCTCTGACCAGCGGATCAGAGTGGTCAGTTTCTGGATGTGTCTTCCTTCCTCAGCTCTCCTGCAATGAGACACCAGCCCCCGCTACTTTAAGTTTGTTGTAAATGCAATACTAGATCTGTGGCATCCTATTTGCTCTCATGCTCATCTGCTAGAATGGCATTATGCCCACTCAGAAGGTGCTATGCCAGTCTCAACAAAGCACAGGTGCCAACCAAATGTAGATTTAGAAATATACCCTGCAGAAGATCCTCCTGGTAGTAAGTAATGCCAAATTAGGCCCACGTGCTTCATTAAGAGGGATCACATCTGTCGAGGCTTGTGAGCACTGTACCATCAATTACAGCCTTTATCCTCTTTCTTTTTCCTGAAAGCTTTAGTGGATAGGAAGTAAAATTTATGAGCCAATCAAAGGCCTTGAGAAAATCTGGGCTTTTCCCTCATGATCTCTGTCTTGAAATCTCAACTTTCAAACTGCTTGTGTTCTTATCCCTCCATTAGACATACTTCAGTATACACTAGAATTGTAATTTGAGGCCACGAGAGAAGAATTATGTGCAATTCATTTTGTACCTCTTAGACCATGAAGCACTTTTTGCATCAGTACCTTCATTTAGTAGAAGAAAATACATTACTTCGTTGCTACCTTATCTGTCCACAAGTTTCACTTAGGAAATTAAGAGATCACAAAGCTCAGACTGCTGACCACCATGCTACCTGTTTTACATGGTCCATTGCTGTGTGTGAAATGAAAACAGATTATACTGCTGAATTTATACTATGAGAAGAACCGATGACCCAGAAAGTGCTATTAAATCCTCTTACCTCAAGAAACTGGGCACTGTGAAGTGAAAGTCTGGTGGCATCGTGCTCAGTGCTGCCAGGCTTACTTGGGAGCAATTATCTGTTTCTGTGGTAGTCTATAGGATATTTGTCCCAGATATTAATCTGGGAGCTTGCTATGCCAGAAAGACATTTCCATAGTCGTCTTCTTGTTTGCCCTGAGTTGCTTGACCCCTTCTTATTGGGTTTCCTTCAGGGTCTCCCTAAAGGTTGTGATTTAACATTATGCAGTCCTGCATAAGTAGTTTAACTAATCTTATGGTGAAGGCGAAAAATGTAATGCAAGAAACTGTCTTGAGGAGAGCAGTCTAGATAATATGTTTCATGATTTTCCTTCAGGAGTAGTTATGGGGAAGGAGGCACTGCTTTGTACCTGTCTACACCTCATATTTACCATGATAAGAATAGGCTTGCTCTAACTGGCCATCAGCTTAATTTGAGTTATGTCAACAGTAAAAGCACAAGTCCAGACAAAGCCCCATGTTCTGTCAGTGTGCTTCCTAGCTCAGCCAAGAAAGGTAGCGCTGCCTCCTGCCTAGGCGGCCCCTAACAACAGCATGAGGGGACAGTTGGAGGCCCCGGCACTGAGCACCTAGTGCTGTTATGGTTTTCTAACCAAGCCTCATGATACGTTAGCTGATAGGCAAACCAGCTGTTGTTCAGGCATTGTAATTTTGATGGTGTTTATTCCACATCTGCATCATTAAGAGAAATGTTTTAAAATGTTGGTGAGTTCTATAGACTGAATTTTATTCTCATAGTGATACATATATTGATATCCAAATAGTCTATTCTTTATGCACCATTAAGCATTCTGCTCATGGCCTTTTCCCACATCTTTCCATTCGAACCTGGAGAACACACACTGTCATATATTTATGACAGTTATTTATTCTTTAAAACAATAAAAATAGCACATCAGGGTCCTGTCTATAAACAATGGAAACATTGCTCTAAATTCAGTACTATTTCTGTTTTTATTATGCGATCGCTTCTTTGTTGTTAATCACTTGCCCTACTTAATTCATTCATTATACTCAAAAGCTTTGAGATTAAACCCCCAGGCCAAATAGCTTCATATGAGTCCTTTCTTTTTTATCTGTTCCAAGTTAGATTAAGTCTAGGTCCTGTTTAATGAGGTGCTACTTGCTGCTTTTTCAGGCAGAAAGATTTCTTCGTACTCAGCGGTATGTATATACCATATAAATTATAAAACATTTTACTTTTTTTTCTGAATTTCAAACTAATAAGACCTGCAGAAAACACTATTATTACAAGTCCCCGGGGATATGAGTGGTTGGCTCTTGATTTTTTCTTTGATATTAATCTTACTGTTCTTTTATATATATATATGTATCTTTTATCTATCTATCTATCTATCTATCTATCTATCTATCTTTATGTCATTCCGTAGGAATTTTGTTTTCAGTGACAGAAGACTTCTTTCTTGTCTTTGCCTTCAACTCAGGAAGTCAGCTGTTAGAATCTCTCCACCTGCCATACAATGTTTAATTATTTGTCCATGCATCCCATGCATACTATTTCTGCACTTTGGGCCTCATAGAGCCAATGTGAATCGGGCATGGGAAGATATATGGTCAACTGTCAACAATAGCTAAGGGAGTGTGATAGGTCTCTCACTCCATGGGCTGAGTGATGAAGCACATCTGTGATGATGCTGACCAGAGTTAGTCCCCAGCGTGGGTCTCAGAATGAAATTTATACCCCTGCCTCTTGTGTTTACTGCCCTCCTATTGGGCTTCTTTTCAGCCTCTGTCCTATGGTTAAAAAGTCTGTTCCGTACTGGCAAATTCCCAATGCTAATGGGGCTTCTTCTGAATTTATAGATCTGTTTGTACTGATTCAGCTTTGATTAGTGGTTCCATGCTGGACTTCGATCCATGCTCTTGGCTTCTGCACATTCCTTTCTAATTCTAAAAAACTGTTTAGCTGAAAATGCCATGTGCAGCCCTATCTTCCCCATTTGTATATTCATACATGTTACAGATGGAATTTTCTTTATGCTAATCATGAATGTTAGAATATACAAGGGCAGTCTGGCTATGCTGCCAAATCTCAGCTTTCTTGAAACATGGGACGTATCCAGGGAAGCAGACAACAAAAATAGAGTTCAGCTATCTTTGTAAAAGCCTACTACACTGAAGTAGTTGGTTATGTTAGCCACAGAACAGCAGCTTCATCCTGCTGAAAGTGATCAGAAAGTCTTGGTTGTGAAAAAGCTTCTCTGAAGTCTTCTTACTTTTTTCTCCTTCCTACCAGAATTTGCAACTGAACTCCTTACTAAAATCACACGCAGCAGTGATTTCCAGGAATGCAGTGATGTCCAGGAAGGCACTGATGTCCAGGAAGGACCATATTCCATGGTCTTTGGAGAGATCTTGTCGTTACTTGCCTGCTGAATTTAGGATCTTTGTTACCTTAATCCTAAATAAAACTGCTCTTAAAACGTCATTCAAGGTATGGTAATTATGTTCAATTAAGACTTATTTATTCAAAATTAGTTATACTAAATTAAGCCCATTTAGGAAATGTTCTTATGGAATTTCTAAATGCTACTAAATTTATTGGGAATATAAACAGTAGTCTTTAACTTGGTTTTCTGGTGATTCTTGAGCATTTCATCTGTACTAATCTTATCAGTCATATATGGTCTTTTCCTTTAGGCCCTTTTTCAGTATTTGTTTACCCTGAGCTGTTCTGAGGTTCTTACAAGACATGTACACCTTTGTGCAAGTGGAAAACATGATTTATTTGTATGTCTCCTGGATTCTTCTGTCTTGACATGCTCCTTGATGCAGCCTTTGATTATTTCAACTTATGAACAGTCAAGAGTCCAATGTTAAGGAATTATTATACAGCAAAAATAATAACAAATGAATGAGTAGAATTTCAGCTGTGATCCAGATCAGTTCTACAGGTAAGTGTTATTGTTATGGGTATTACTACCAATATTCAAATTTAGAATCAACATCATATAGAATGTGAAGAATATGGCAGAAGAAGCAGATTGCTCAAAAAAGTAAAAGTTGAATAGCCTTACTTTTCTGCAGTACTCATAGATATAAAAGAGACAACAAACATTATGTATGCAAGTACTGGTACATAAATATCATCTCCAATAAGTGATCAATAGTTCTCTACTTTGTGAATCACTGAAAAATTCCATGTTTACATCCTTTGAAAACTTCATAATAAAAAAACATATTAACTGGTTATTTTCCTTTCTTCCATTCTCCATTGCCAGCTTGAACCACCTGTAATATATCCAGACTGGGAATGGAAATAACAAAAAGAGCTGCAGTGCTTTCAGTCCAAGGGATTGGTAGTGTTTTACAGTAGGCTTGCCCCCCACAGCCAGCTTTAGAGAAGAGATCGGTTGCTTTTCAACAGCATAGTGTGATGTTATCAAATATTTTGAACTGTAATCTTGCAATTACTATTAATGTTGCATTAAAAGATTATTTAATGAAGGAGATCATGCAGAGAACAAGCAATATAATGGCTCTGGGGAACTTGCCTCCCACATACCTGGAAAACCTCCCTACTGCTACAGGGGGAGGAAGAACAGCTAGTGCCAGATCTAAACAATAGGTTTCAAATGTATCTGTTAAGACCTCTTGCTTTTGGCACGAAGTCTGACTCAAAGGCATGAATTTAAATTTTAAAAAGTGGTAGTGAGTGATTAAAGACAACACAGAATATTCTAGTTTTTGCTGTGCATTGTTTAGTATTCAGAGATTGTTTTGGAGATGTTGGCTGTCTGAGCATTCCTTTCTGCCATGAATTGTTTAACCTCTCTATGAATTTTGGGGCCTGATCTTGTTCTGAAAAAAAAAAAAAAAGGCATAGGTAATTAAAAAACAGATGCAGTTACATTGGTATAAAATTTGTTGGAGTAACAGAAGAACAAAGGCTTTAGTTCTGCTTCAGAACGGAATCATATGAGGGCTGCTCTAAAAGTAATGCTTCTATTTTATCATGCTGGCCCATGACATCAGAGTCTGATGTTGATTTTATGTTGATTTTATGAAAGTAGAGGCTGAACCCTCCCACCAAGATTCCATTACATTTGTTGCCATGTGACAGATGACAGCAAAAGGGCAGTCTGACAAAACTGCGTCTGACATGGAAGTGTTTATGAAGAACCAGTATGGAATTGAATTCCTCCATGCAGAAAAAATGGCGCCCACTGACATTCATTGACACTTGCTGTAGGATGTGAGCACAGTGAGGGGTGGACGGTGCATTTCAGCAATGGTGACAGCGCCATGAAAGACAAGCCACATTCCAGACTGCCATGCACAGCTGTCACACCATAAAATGAAGAGCATCTTGACCAACCCATCTGAGCAAATCAACTAATGGTGGTGACTGTGTTGAAAAGATAGAATTTTTATCTGGGAATTACCTATATCAAATAGTGTTATTGTTCTCTTTGCACCTGCTGTAGTTTTCATTTGTGGGTTTTATTTTTTGTTGTTTGTTTGTTCATTTGTTTTAATCTTGTATTCTGCTTCCTGTGATTAAAAGCAAGCTGTTTACACAACGTTTATTACTAAGCAAAGAAAGTCCTCCATCTGAACAAATCCAGTTGTTATACATGACTATGAAACAACACATGTTCATATCCATTTCTGTACATGTTTACAGTTCAGTGTTTCCATCCAATTCATTAAACAGCTGTCTGCTCTTCTTTCAACATTATTTGTGCTCACATTTACAAACCACAGGTAATTAGAAATAATATTTGAAACAAAGGCCTTTTGGGATATTAATCAATGAAAAAAATATTACCTGTGAGATTTTATATGATAGGCACAACTATCAGACAGAACATTACTCTTACTATATTATTTTTGGTTTCAAGGCTTCTTAGTCATAGTAGAAATGCAATATTTTGCAGGAAAATTCAATACTTCATCAGATGCCTGATGTATTTTTTTAGTATAAATATTACTGTGTTTAACCTCACAATGTCTTTGGGGGAAAAATCAGACTAATTCAAGCACCTTTTCAAGCAACAAGGAAATAGCATATGTGATTTTCAGTGCATAATTCAGTCTCTCAAGTAACCCTGAGGAGATTGAGAAGACTACCTGTATCTTCCTTTACAGTCAAAATTTTTCATGGTATCTATATATCTATTTTCCAGTAGGTATTGCAGTCTTCAAAAAATGGCCTTAAATTCATGTGCACACGAGGGATTTTTCCTGAGAAACCAAACATTAGGCATAATTGATAAAGTGCGTGCAAACATGACTGTGCATTTAAATATGTGAAGAACTATAACCTAATTCCTTTTTGGTTATTCTCTTCTATCACGTCTTTGTTGATAAACCACTGCAATATAAGTGTTGTCTGCCCTTTTTCCTTCTTTTGCCTTCATATATTTTAAAAAATGAACCAGAAGAAATAAGTGGAAGATAGCACATATGTTAGGAAAAAATCAGAGAAGTAAGTAGGGAGAAAGAAAATCATAAGAGAAATCCACAGCAGAACAATAATATTCACCATCTGTTTTCCAAACTTACCAAACTTTAAGTACATAGCTATGAGTAAAAGAGTCCATTGTAGTAGGTGCTATTGAACTTACCAAACACCAGGCTTTTAAACACAGTCATTTTTGTTTTCCTCACAAGCTTTGGAAGTTAAACATTTGAATTTACAGAGCTACAACCAGTTTTATGAGTTCATGATGGTTCAGTATTTGTTTCTCTTGTAATCTCAACTGTGAGGAAGATTTGGGCTTTTAAAATGACTGTTTACAAGGCATTCAGCTTCCAGACATTGATGTATTTTGCTTTCTTTCTAATCATCATCCAATCTCTTAAATGCTTTTACAAATTAAGCTTGAATGCTCCTCCTGATATCAAATACAGCATATTATTTCTAATGATTCTTTCTACTCTTTGAAATGCCACTCAACTTTTTTTTTTTACTGTAACCATTAGATATATCTATACAAAATAAATAAATGAGAAGACTATTTCTAACATGCAAACCTTGACACATTTATCAGTTATGTTTCAACAACGTTTTAGTTGGTAATGAAACACTCATCTCTGTTTTCTTTATACTATGATGTTGTGCCTCATGACAGAACTTCACGAAGTTTCTTTTAACACTGTTGATGATATTTCTGGGAATCTCTGTTAACTAATGAATGTTACATTTATAATCTATTCTAAACACATTTAACTTGTTAAAAATATTGTCTACAGAAACTGTATGAATGTAGTGGTAAATTAATGAATTTATAACTGCACTCAATATTTTGGCAAAAGTAATAAAATTTTTAATGCTAGCTCTTACCTGGGTGTCATCTGTTTAGAACATCACTTTCTCCTTGAACCGGGCGTGATGCATACAGCATTTTTCCACGAATGTTCAATAGAAATCCTGTTTCATGCAGAAGTATCTTTCTTCCAAATCAAAAGAAGCAAAAAGTAATCTTTCTTCTATTCCTAAAATCTGCTATTCATATGTTAATTTAAAAGAAAATATGCAACTATAACACAAAGGTGCAAAATCATTAGCCAAATTTTCAGTGTTATATACAGCTTGGAAATGGAATCATTCATCATCAGTGACCATACCATTCTTGGATGATTACAGTTTACATAAAGTAGTAATTACCAAGGAAAAGCTTTACATTCTGCTGGTGTTTTAATCACTTTTTATTTCTTCCTTTCAATTCTTTATTTTTATCTGTTATCTGGCTACATCTTCTGTTTTATACAGAGGCTTTATCTTCAGTTTTAATTCTCAGGAATTTTGGAGTTGAAATGCATAGTTTCCAGCTAGTACTGACAAACGCAGCTAGGAAGTAAGTTCCTTTAAGTTCAGTGCCATGTCTTTATGTCAAAATGAAGTATTTTAACATCATATAGTCCAGGCATGCTGAATCAGGAATCTGATATTTGTGCATGAATTTTCACATGCCCATTTAATGCACACTGCTCTCACTTCTACACTAAGCTCATTTATAATAATTGCAATTATTATACTCTGATCACTAATCCAGTAATCAGTGAGATGGAGTGGAGTAGGAAAATTTTATGAATTGTGTAACGTTTAAAACAGCTATTAAAGTTTAAATTTATATACTGTCGCTTCAGCCTGCTCTCCTTATGTATGGAAGATTCAAATAGCTAAGATAACGTGAATGGAATAGAAACCTTTGCTATTTCATCAACTGTTTTTAGATTATTCTGGAATCTCCAGAGAGGATTCTTTTGCTAAGTTAAAATTGATTCAGCAATTGTCATTAAAAGTAATGACTATAAAAAAGATTTACTTCAAAAAAACAAAACATACCTTGCTAGATTCAGACTAATCATACCATAGCAGAATTCTATAGTTATGCTATTCATTCAGGTTCTGAGGATTTTGTACCCATGTAGCAGAGTGAGAAATCACAGACAAGCTTATTTTTCTTGGCTTAGTATGTCTTGTGCCTCTCTGAAAAAAGAGTGAGAATCTGGCTGTATGCGTGGGTAAGTGTGCAAATGTGCATATTTGAACTGAAAACAGAAATTTTCATTTCTTATGATTCTCTGATCATAATGGTTGACACTTCTAAGTAGAATTTATTGAAAACTTTCTTTTGGTGCAGTCAGTACATGTGCTTGTTCTCCCTTTTGTGATTGAGTGGACGGCTGCTAGAGTCATGTATTGCCACTGCACTAGTTATGTTTTCAATTGGCACGCACTGGCAGCTCTTGTTTTCTAAAGATTTTTGCATCCTTTCCTGACCATCTTTGAACTTTACATTACCTGAGTGGTATCCACTTGGGGTCCTTTTCTAAACAGAATTCCAATATAAAGAATTTAATTTTCCCGATAAAGTGAGTAAAATTTTACTTGAGAAAAGTTATTTATTGTATCCATCTAAACCTGTGTTTTGTCCTCTTCTCAGAAGTCCTAGAAAAAAATTGTTTGGTTTATAATGCACAGAATAACAATGCTTGCTTAAGAATTTAAGTAAATAAAAATAGAGGTGGGGTTGGTCCATTTTTGTTCCATTTAACTTCATCTATTAAAGCATGTAAGTAGAGTGCTCCATATTCCCTGGGAAGGGACTGCTAAACCTGGGATGAAGGCACTGATCAAAACTAATTCGTTCTTTGCTGACCAGCTTTATTTTTTTTCATTATTATTGACCAGCTCATTTGCTGGTGTTTTACTCATTGCCTCTTCCTTACAGAACCTGGGGTCCATAATGTATCTGTTTTTTTCTGATCTACTTTGTTATGCCTATCATAGGGTATACTTCTGCAATTATGATTGTCCTTTTTGCCCCTCTCGTAGCTCAATTGTAAGGTTTCTTCTATGCTTCTCCTACTATTTCTTCATCAATTCAATAGCCTAAGCTGCATTTTATTGCAGCCTAGGTAGCTTGTACACATTAAAGAGTAAATTCTGAATGATGGGACATAACTAGTACTTATAGTAAATAGCATATTCATCTCTTCTGTAGTTGGATAATTTCATAGTGTGCAATGTTTCTACTTTCTGAAATGTCAACTGTGTCATGAGTTTCCCATGAGGAGATGTTAAAAAGGCCTTTCCTGAAACACAGCTTGGAAATGTAACCTGCACATTGTATTTAAACCATTTTTTACAGCACTCAAAAATTGGATGAAGATGTACAGTAATCATACAGTAGAGACAGTGTACTTTTTTCTTTTTTTCCTCCAGGTCCTGGTTTTAATGAGTATCTTCAGTTTTGAATTTGATTTTTTTTTCTTTTTTTGAAGTTTCTTGCCTGTTTTGTGAAATCATTTCTCTATTATTAGGCTTCATAACTGCAGAAATTGTTGCTTTCAATTATATCTCTGAGGTGACATACATCACTATGAAAACGCAGGCACTATACATATCACTTCCTAACCTGAACTGAATGGCACCAAAGCTATTCTGAAGTTTAATAGTTTCTTGGATCATGGCTTTGCAGAGGAAAAGTTTTTTTTTACGGGGATAAGATGATAGAGTGTCATTTTAGGAAGAACTTTATGAACTTGGAGAAAGGGGAAAATGAATAATCATAAGTAGTTTGAACTGTGTTCAATGCATCTATTTCAGTTCTGAAAAGAACCATATGCCTGCAGGTTAGGCACTGTACATAGCAGAGGTGTCCTGAGAAGCATCTTTTCATTGTTAGTGAAGGATTTCATAAATCTGAAACTACTAGAAAGGCTTTTGAAAAACTCCACAAGGGGGGTGGGGGTGGGGGGGGTAGATGGTGGGGGGAATTACTAATAATTAAAAAAAACACACACAAATTGGGTTAAAAAAATATAAATTGACAAATTTCTGCCAGCTTTTATTGAGGCTACTAGAAGGACTGGCACCAGAGTCCATGTATGGCCTCCACTGTTACTTAGGGAGGCTTGGAGAGAAGGTGGGATAAAGCAGACAAAAGACAAAAGCAGATCTCAGCCTCCGCTAAGCAAGGCCAGTGGGGAATTTCTCCAGAAAAACCAGTGGATGACAGATTATGCCAATTAAGGATTTCATTCCAGAACTTTCATCATAATCTGTGCCATCTTTGTTTGAAAAGCATTCAAGCACGTTTTTTTGTTTGTTTGTTTGTTTGTTTGTTCTAATGTAATAAAGTATTGAAGGCACACACCATCTGATACACTTTGTGATCCATGGAGTCAAGCCAGCATATTATTTTTCAGTAGCACTGAAAAGATGGAGAAATGAACCTGTCTCCTCTGTGGTAGTTACTGAACCTCAACTAGATTAATCACTAGCAACAAACTGTTGCATACATAAATATGGCTTAGTTTGGACTGATCAGTCAGTTTGTCGGTTTGGGCTCTAATTTGTTTTAGGAGGTGGTTGCTAGACAACGGAGGACTGTTATTTCATAAAACTGTATCTGAAGTTGTTACTTTTCTGTGTTTGAAGATGCATCATGTTACATGTCAGCAAAAAGTGAAAAAACTCTGCTTCTGTGTTAGTTTCAAAAGCATGGATAAATGTTTATGAAGGCTAATTTATACCTATTTTATGTAGACCTACCAAGGATAAGACTACTACTATGTGTTCTATATTAACAATGTTCTAGTACACCCAACCCTACAAACCTTCAGGGCCCTACCCACATGGCCAATCACTGAAGAACCATGGCAGCATCACCTGTGAGTGCAGATTTTTTTAGGCTTTAAACCACAAAAGGGAAGATTTAGATTAAATATTAGCAGAAAAAGTTTCACTCAGAGGGCAGTGAGGCCATGGCAGTGCAGCCAAGGGCTGTGGGGGGGGGCAGCCAGAGCTGGGGGGGGGGCAGCCAGCAGGGAGTTGAGACTGGGTGGGATTTAAGACTTTAAGGTCCCTTCCAACCTAAGCCATCCCATGATTCCATGATAATGCCTGTTTGTCCATTTTGGACAAGAAGTGATTATAACTGGTGAATAATATATGGCATACTATGTGTGCTTTTACTCTGTGTTTATGGTTACTGAAGGACGTTTCCTCTCAGCACGCTCCCCTTCACTGAAGGAAGAATAGTCTTACATGCAGTTAGTCCTTGCTGGTTTGATCATTTAATGTCCAAGCAAGGAGTGCAATGTAGCACTTACTCATTTTATCTGGATTTATTTCTACTCTCCATTGTGCTGATAGCTGAATACCTCCACTTGTGCAGTTATGTTTCATTAACTGGAGTTCAAACCATTACTGTTCATGGCTTTAATGGAGAATCCAGTGCTGAAAACAAAGGAGCCCGTGACCTCTCAGGTAACTTGGGGCTGGAAGTGATCAGAGCTAGCAAAGAGCTTCATGCAGGAATTTGTAGGAACAATTGTCTAGCCACAGATTTACAAGGAGGCTTATATGCCCAAGAAGTAGAAAGTATGGGTGCTGTTTCCAGAAATGCTGAATCCCACTGGAAGTAAAAGTTATTTATGCTTTTGAGACTCTATCTGCCATGTGAAAACCATGTAGCAGTCACCAGTGTGACTCTGAACCTGAATTAGCATGCCTTGGGCTGACATTCCACATCCATTCCTGGATAGCTCCTAAGCATCCGTGAGTGGTTTGTATCCAAGAGATCATAATGACACATGGTATGTTGTCTTCCACCCTTGGTAATTTCACTGTGCCCTTGTTAAGCCACTGGAAACTTGGCAAAAGAAAATTTTCAGATTCATAGGACTACTGTATCCTCCATCTCACACTTCAAAAAATGGGCATTTAGTTGAAAAGAGGTTTGCACTGTATTATTTTTTGTTGCTAACTACTCCACTCACCCATTAATGTCAAAAGCCATCTTAGAAATGTGGTGCTGAATTAAATCAAGAACCCTGCTGCTTTCTGTATGCCCTCAGGCCCTTTGTTACAGAGTGACAATAGCTCCATTTGGGTGCAGTATAAACTCCTTTCTTGAGCTGTGGATTTGAGTCATCTTCAGGGGTCAACCGAGTCATGGTAACAGTGACTCCCTCCTCCTCACTCTCCTCTCCCTGTCTCTTACTTTTCTCAGTTGCCTTTCTCGGTGATGGTGGTTTTGCTGAGCGCCCCTTGCCTGGATCTTCCCCCGTGACTAATGAGGCAGGGCACTCATGGGCCCGCGCCTCAGGAGAGAGGGAAAGGCGGGGAGGGTAGGGAGATAGTAGGTGGGTCTAAAAAAAACTAAAGCACTGGCAATGATCTGAGGAAGAACGTTAATTTACTAACTATGATCTAGGAATGCAAAATAATACAGTGCAACACAATACAACTGGAATTGAGACTAACAAATCAAACTAAATGAGAGAATGTCCAAAACCGAGGCCCTACACTGTAGACAGCAGGGGAACCACATACTTCTCTGCTGTGGACCAGGAGTGAGCAAGTGAGAGGGAGAAGGGCTGATGTCCTGCCAGGAGCTCCACCTGTCTTCCTCTGGGCCAGAAGTCCTCTGGGGAATGTTTTCCCCTCCCCTCCAAGAACCAAAATGCCCCAAAAATGCAGTCCACAGAACCAGAACATTAATTTTTAACTCCCACTGCTTCACATGATGTTATGATATGGACTATCGACAACAAAAATCACAAAACCATAACTCCCCTTCAGGAAGCATGTTCTCCATGCATTTGTGTGGTACATAGTGTGCCAGAACCAAGCCTGTAGAGTCCAGGACCTATCACCCTCAAAACATATATGGATACATAAACACACCTCCCTGGCTTTGAAAAAGTGAGCTGAATTGTAGTGCACAGAATGCATAAGCTGGGCTTGCAGTGGGAACAGCTGAGCCAGAAAGGTAAGAGACCTGAGAGAGAGGAAGGGAAAGTAGAAACCTGGGCCTGATTCTGTTTTAAGTGTCACACTTTGCAAAATTTCTGTGACAAAAGCCTAAAGGAGCTCAATAGTGACAGCCTGTGTAAAGTATGCTGTATTTGATGCAATTGAGTTAATGTTTGAGACTCTGAAAATTGGAAAAGTAAGTTGGCATAATTATATTAAGATATCTCAGAGTGCCATGTGCTTTGCAAGACTGAATTTTAAACTGTTAATTTAAATTAATAAAGATTCAAGAGTTTATAATTTGTTTATTTATTGAAATCAAATGCAGTCCATGTTTCTAACTAATTGAAAAGTATACTTGTGATAGAGAAAATATTTAATTTGGACAGGCAAGCAACCAGACTTCCAAATAAAGATGATGAATTGCAAATTCTCAATCTTGATCCCTGTAGGCTGACTGTTACTCCTTTAAAAGCAGCATTTGAGTGATATACTATAGCTGGTAACAGCACACAGCTGCAAAGTAAGAAATCCCATTGCTATCTTGCAAAGCTTTTATTTTGCTTCATTCATTTATTTTTCAAAATGATATTTTCCTTTTTTAGAGTGAAGAAGTTCTTACCATTGCATGTAGGCTGGACCTCTAACAAACAATTGGCTGTTTGTCTGTCATTTGCAAAAATTCCTGGAGATCAGTTCACCTATTTCACTTACATGTAGCATTTTCATGAGCATAAATGCATTCATGATTTTGCAACCTCTTCCCCTTCAAAGTGTAAAAAGCATATTTCTGTTACATACCTCAGTATTCAGCATACAAGATCAAATGCAGAGAGGCCTTTTCTGTCTTTAATTTATAATGCATGTGTCCAACAACAGCAACAAAATCAGTGCCAGAAGAAGAAGTCCATAGGAAAGCAGTGATTTGTGTGTCTGCACATTATTCTGTGTCTATGCACATACTAATCCTGGTATACAGTAAATTGTGTTACCATGGCAGCCCTCGCATGGGAAGTTATATACTAGTTGGGTATCTCTAACAATCACCAACGGGGAATACGCATGTTCTGGCAAATGCAGAAGGGTGTGTTATTTTTTTTTTTTTTTCTTTTCTGGGAGGAAACAAAGCACTATAATTAAGGGTGAGAAAACCAGGCTGCAGAAAGGAAGAAATAACTTAGAGTTTGCCCCAACCGGGGGAACCTCCAGAAGAACTCCCTTTCTCCCTTTCCCATGCACCAGCACCACTACGACTCTCAAGGGCAGTAATGTTGTAGCCTTTATTCAAACAAAGCTGCCATTAAAATCCTGTCTTACAGTTATCATTCCATGTACTTTTCATTGAGGTTTTTATTGGGCACCTTGCTTTTGTGTCCATTTTTGAAATCCAACTTCTTTCTTTTTGATAAAGCCAGCTTGTCAAGGGTGAGCTGTTATCAGTGATGCTTACAGTTGCTCAACACTGCACATTATCATATTCTGTTATATTTATAGTTGTGTATACAACTTTGCCAAACTTCAGCTTCACAGCTGACATTTTGAAATTAATGCTATTTGCCTCAGATAATTCTTTTTTTATGTTCAAAAAGAAAGACTTACAGAGAAGTCATGCCAAAGAAAAAATATTTTTTAATGCCATTGTACATTTTTTAACAGTATTTTAGGCTATCACCTGCTGACTTGAATTGTAGTCTTAGCATTTGCAATACAGAAATGATAGCATCAAACAAAGATGAAGTACAATAGAGAAATGCATGTCAGTGATGTACCACACAAAACCCAACACTGAGTAGAGCAGATGGAGGGTCAACACTACAAGAGAGTCATCAGTGGTGTAGAAAGGAGAAAAAAAGAAAAAAGACAAGACAGACACTCCCAAGAGATGGTTATATTGGCTGAAGTTTAATGGAAAAGCACTGCTTCTGTCAGCTGACATACTCCGTAATAACATTAGTGCCACTACAAACAGGCTGTGGGTTATTGCTTCAATTTCTCATATACTGGAAAGGGAATTAGCAAGATTGATGCATTAGGATCTTAGATCTCAGTCAAATTAGGTGACTAAGAAGGTGATGAAAAAAAAATGCATGTTCTTTGAAAGGAGCACAGCTCCATCAGAAACTTGTTACATCCTAGCATCAAGCCATTTGATGAGCTGCTAATTTAACAGCACCTTAGCAGGCAGTAGTTACACTGATATGGGCCACTACTTAATCAGTCCTTTAAAGATACTATGTTCCAAGTGATTTAAAGGATATTGTGCTTTGGTAAGTGTGTTGTGAGTATTAATATGTTCTGCATGAAGTGAATGCAAAAATGAGGATGCAAGTGTCGTTTATACTGTTAGATATGTTAGATACTTTATTTGGACAAAAATAAAAAAGAAAAGTGATTAGTGGAGAAGACGAAGGAAAGAAAATATTAGCTACCATGTTCTATGGATTTACGCTGTAGAGAAAAAGGGAGAATAATGAAGTGCTGTAAAATATAGAAGAGGAGATTTTTGAAGATGGAACAGTGAGGAAAGTGTTTGATTCTACTGTGTCTTCTGTGATTTGGAGGATTTCCCTCATAATCATGAATGTATCCAGGAATGCTGACTACCTTTCAGAACTTCTCTTGCATAACAAATAGAACGAGGAATACATCTTGGATACTGTACCAAACAAGTGCAAACTGACTCGGTATGGAGGGGTCTGTCAGTGCTTGTGGATCTGATACTGCATACAGTATCTGATAGATATCAGTGAAAAATCAGCATGGGATTAACTATCTTAAGTCTCATAGGCAACATTTAAATTAACAAACAGCAAAAATGTGAGGAGGCAGAATTAGTGTATTAGAAATACCTGATGCTGGAGGATGACTGAGGTAGAGTGTATTTCATGTCAACTGTCTAATCCAAGTCCAAATTTACCACAGCTTTTTCATGATCCTTGCCTCTAGACCTAGACTGGTGATGATACCCTGTAGCATACCTGCCTCAGCTTACAAGAATCTGCAGATTACATCCCTCCCTTGCTCTAGAGTCAACATACCAGATGCTCTGCTTAAAATCCACAACATGTTGCAATTAGTCAGAGGGGCTGGAAATTAGCCACCGTTGGACTCCCCAGTTCTTCCCAGAAAGGTCCAGTTCACTGCTGGGGCCATGTGGTGCAGGCAGCAGACCACAGGGCTGGGTGCAGTGGACAGCTGTAGTATTGCAGCATCTCAGGCTGACAGCATGAAGCTTATCCTGAGCACAGAATTCATCAACTTTTGAAAAGGTCCATGACAGCAAGCACAAAAATGAATGAGTAGAAATAAAAACAGGCTTTGCTTAGGTCATAGGAGATAATAATTTTGTTGAGGAGAAAATGAGGCAAGGCAGAGTCATTAGGAAGGCTCCTTACAAAAGCAGGAGTTATTTGGGAAATTACAGTGCCATTGACTAGAATACATCTAGTACAAAAGGGAGATATAATAAGAGGAAAGCAGTTATGCACCTAAGCCCTGAAATGTACCATTACATTCATCCGGAGAG